>NC_089004.1:5546484-5846484 GCF_963932015.1 Anas acuta | reverse complement strand
CCCGCGGCGAGCCCCGGGGACGTCCCGGCCACCTCCGGCCGCGGCGGTCCCGGGGCTGCAGCGAGGCCCCGCCGCCGTGGCCCGCGTTAGGGCAGTGCCCGTGCCCGGTCCCGGTTCCCCGCTCGGGGCTGGAGGTGAGCGGAGCCCCCGGTGCTGCCGGCCCCGCAGCACCGCCCGGGGGGGTCCCGGTCCCCAGCGCCCCGGGGTGCTGAGCGCCGAGCCCCGGTGCTTTGCGAGCCGCCCGGCCCGGACGGGAAGAGCCGGGAGCCGCGGCCGGTTCCCGGTTTGGGTGTGGAGTTTGCAGCTCGGAGCCCCCCCGGGTCGGGTGGCCGTACCGGCAGCTTCCGCGGTGCTCGGAGGCAGCCCGGTGGCTCGGTGGCCGTTCCCTCGCAGGAGCCACCAGCGCCCCGGCCAGCCGGGATGGCAGCGGCCGTGCCAGCCCCGCTGCGCTGAGCCGAGGTCGCTGCCAGCCTCGGTGCTCCTGCTGCAGCGCTGGGGTTTCCGTCTTCTCCTCGTGCAGTCACGTTCGTCCCCATCACTCGCTGCCAGCGCGCGCAGGGAGCAGGGCTCGCAGGACAGCAGCAGGTCGAGGTGCCCCAGAGGACCGGGGGGATTCCCTGCAGGGGCTTTGGCCCCCAGGATCAGGTTTAGCATCGCCCCCGCCCATGGGATTTCTGCTCGCTGCTTGGTGAGGTCCAGTTCAAACACCGAGAGGCCCCGGGCACGAGCCCCCCGGTGCTGCCCTCCAGGCCCCGCTGCGGGCAGGAGCGTTGCAGCCTCGCTGGGTGGGGAAACCTGGAGGATGGGGCACCCAGAGAGCCCCCGCACTGCCCCCCCTATCCCGTGGCCATGGGCTCAGCCCGCAGCACGTCCCCGTTCCCTGCCCTGGCTGCGCGTGGGGGCAGCCGTGGGTCCGGCCACCCGGGTGCAGTGGGAGCTGTGGGGGCTCAGGCGCTCCTACAGGAGCTGGCCCTGTGGGAGGTGTGACAGTGGCTCCTGCTCCCCTGCTGGGGGCTCGGGGCTGCTCCTGCATCGTGGCCCGCTTCCCGTTCAGCCTCCCTGCGGCTTTGCCGTGAGCGTTGGGGCATCAGGACCCGTCCCAGCCCCGTGGCGTGGCTGGGCGCTGCCAAATGTGTTCAGAGCGCAGCCCTGGTCCGGGGTGAGGAGCTCGCTGAGCTCTCCTGCCCGCTGATGCTGTGCAGGGCGTTCGGGGCTCCCCGGGGCTATGGGGTGATGGGGGAGCACTGCAGCCTGGGCACTGGGGCGGGGGCAGGAGGTTCCCCTACGCAGCAGCAGAGGAGACTCCGTGTTTTGAATATTTTTTATTCTTTTTTTCTTATAAACATGTGAGCAGCTGACCCACTTTCTTTTGGCAAATGATCTGCGAAGGAAACTATTTTAAAGTAGCCAGAGATCCCTGCTGGGAAGATATCAGACTTGGAAACTACCTCCTGGGCACTGGGAGCACGGGGGGGCTCCTGGGTCGCACTGGGGACAAGCCGAAGCAGCACAGGGGGAATGGGGCGGCTCTCAGCGCCCAGGAGGGGCTGACCCTGCCTCCCCAGCACCGCGCGCCTCGCCGTGGGGACATCCTGGGGCCTCCCCTGGAGGCCTCTCCCTGTGGGCGTCGGGCACCCGTGGGCCATGGAAAAGCTGCGGAGGGATTTGGGGCTGGGAAGCTCTGGGCTGGCCGCGTGCGCGCAGCCTTGGGGCAGGTGCTACCGGCGCAGAGCCCCGGCTTTTGCACTGCCTAAATGCGGAGTTCGGGCTGCTGCTGGAGCCCCTCTCAGCCCTGAAGAAGCGCAGGGAGCAAGCAAGGATCAAACTTGGCTGCGGAGCTCCTGGGGCTGCTGCTGGCTGTGGGGATGCTGGTGCCGCTGCCACAGCCACGTCCTCAGCAAGGCTCCGCGCTGATCCACCACGGAGCTGTCGGCATCACTGCTGGCCCCGGGGGCTGCGGGGGCTGGGCAGGGGGGGACAGCCCCAGCGGGAGCACGGTGCAGAGCTGGCACCCAGCTTCTGGCTCAGTACCATGGGGGGAACTGGGGCCATGGGAGATGGTAAAGGAGAAATGGGCACGGGAGAGCGATTGATGAGAGGCAGATTGATGGAGTGCGGATGGACGCGTTGGCCCTGCTGCCACTTCTGGAGGTGCCCTGGGGTTCCCGGACACCTGCGGCTCGGGGCTGTCAGGGTTTGGATGGGCTCCGGTCCCCACAGGGAGCTGCTGCTGGCCACAGCCGCACCGAGAGCCCCTCGTGCTTAAGGCCAAACTGAAACGGGGCTCACGGGAGGGGACAGGGGGCCAGGTTTGGGTGCTGACACCCGCTGTGGATCCGGGCAGCCCAGTTGGAGGGGAGCGGCTCCAGCCCCGTGCTGGCGTGTCGGGCAGCAGGATCCGGCCCTGCCCCCAGCCCTTCCTCACATCTTTAGCCGTTTAGCAAACCTCAAACGCAGCTAATGAGAACATAAACCCAAATAAGCGTCAGAAGAGGCTGGTTCGCAGAGGCGGAAATTGCAAAGGAATCACTCACAAAAAAAAAAAAAAAATATAAATGATTTGCTCATGAGGTTAAGGAACAAACAGGCTTTTGACTCAGTGGGATCAGATGCTGCTGGGCTGGCTGCGGCCCAGGGGCTGTGTCAAGTGCCCTGTTTGCCGGCCGGCCCCGCACAAAGGCGGTGTGTGTCGGGCTCCCACGCGCGGGGTCGGTCCCTCCGCGGGGACACCGGTGCGCACCGGGGGACGCCGGCTCACGGTGCTGTGCAGGCACCACCGGCCCTGCTCTCTCTCTCCCCTTGGGCAGCGCTGTGGGGAGCGGGCTGTAGGGCCCCGTGCTGGCCCCCTGGGTGGGCAGCTCCTGGGGCATCGCACCCGCAGGGTGCCCACCCAGCCGTGCTGCTGGCGGGGCTTTGGGGTGCCAGCCGGGCTGCGTGAGAACGCGCACGGTGCTGGGGGCTGGTGCGGTCGCTTGGCACAGCACAGGCACCGTTAGCTCCCCCGAACAGCTCCCCGTGCAGCAGCCCGTGCGTGCCCTGGTGGTGGGGAGGGCGGCACGGCCACGCTGGGGTCCCCTCATCCTCTGCCCTCTCTGCAGGTGGGATCTGCTGGCTGCAGCAGGGGAAGGAGGCCAAGTGCACCATGATCCTGAAAACGGGCGTGACGTGGGAGGAATGCTGCGCCAACGGCAACGTGGACGTGGCCTGGTCTAATTACACCTACCCAGGCAACAAGATCAGCCTGCTGGGCTTCCTGGGGCTGGTGACCTGCCACCCCTGCAAAGGTGAGCGCGGCCGCTGCTGGGCACCAGGCTGGGGAGGCTCCTGGGGCTGAGCCCCGTGCTGGGGAGGACGCTGAGCCCGCGATGCAGCAGCCGTGGGGCAGGGCTGGGTCCCCCAGTGCCTTCCTGGGTCCCCAGGAGGGTGCTGCCGTGGGCCTGGGCCCGTGGCGCAGCCGCCAGCCCCGGGTCGCTCTCACTTCGTGTGCACTTTTGTGGCCCCTGGGGCACGGGGCCGTGCACCCTGCCCTGCGGCTCCTGGGCTGGCAGATTGCTGGGGCCTCCCGGCCCCGCTGCCCTCCCCAGGTCTGGTTAAAGGGAAACTTCTTTCAGTTTTTTTTAAGGGAAAAAGATCTATTTCTTCCCCCCTGCTCCCCCTTCCTCCTCCCAGCGCGTGTGTGTGAAATGGCTTTATATAACGGGCAGCTCCAGAAATGGAAACTCTCCAGCTGTGAGTTCCAGGCCCTCCAGATGTTTTGGCGCACGCCGGAGGCACGGATCCCCTCGTCGCACTTGCGTGGCCGTGTGAGAACATGCTCGAGGACCTGCTGACCACAGTAGTCAGGAGCAGGTCTTTGGAAGGTCACTTCGTTATTTGCTTAAAGCAGGGGAAAAAAAAAAAGGCTCTTAACGAACAGCCTCTCACAGCGCCTCCACGCTGCCCCTCAGTGCTTCAGCCCCCAGCCTGCTCCTCTGGCCTCGGCCGCCCTGGCTGAGCTTGGGGACGCAGCCGGCAAGGTCCTGGCCCTGGTGTGCTCCCTGTGGCAGCCAGGGAGGTTGGGCAGTGCCAGGGCACCAGCGCTGGCACCAGCTGCTCTCCCAGGCTGGAGGAGGCTCCTTGGCCAGGGGGGTCTGCAGCAGGGCTGGGGGTGCACAGGGTGACCGCGGTGGTCAGAGAGCAGGACCTGGGCAGAATGCAGCCAAGGGAAAATGGATGGAGAGCCCGGCTGGCACGTACGCCACCACTCTCCACCCTTCCAAAAGCCCCGCTGGTCCCATCCAGATGCGGCTGCCGTGTGCTCCCCGCCGGGCTCCGGGGGCTTGGCAGAGCTGGGGGCTGGGGCAGTGCCCGCTGCGGGCCCGTGGGGCTGGCCCAGGTCAGCCCGGGGTAATGGGGTCGCAGCCGCCAGCCCCACAGCAGCAGCCAGGGCGGCCGAGCCCTGCGGGAAGGCGCTGGCCGGGCCCTGGGGGCTGCAGAAATTCCTGGCTCCAGCTGCTGGGGACGCGGTGTCCCCCCCAGGGACCCAGCGCGGACGGGAGAGCCAGGCCATGGGGCCAGGCCATGGGGCCGGGTCACAGGCGGATGCTTCTGCAGCCTCACGGCCTCGCTGAGATGGGGCGGGCGGATGGACGGACAGAGGGGCCACGCTGCCATACCCCTCCGTGCCCCGTCTTGTCCCTGCCGCGCTGCCCCTGCCCTCGGAGCCGTTTTGGGCAGGCCCCAGCTATGGAAATCAAGGAGCAAACCAGGAAACCGCCCGTCTCCCACCGGGGAATTTCCCCTGGGAACCTGGGCCAAGCAGACAGGGGATTTCCCCTTCCCCACCTCCCCCCCCGCCGTCTCCCCAGGTGACCCCAGTCTTCTGCGGGGAAATCCCCCTGCTTTATCTGCAGGCATCTCCCCGCTGACATCTTCCCAGCACACACCCTGTCTGCGGGAATCCCTCCTGCTCTGGGGGAAATCGGGCTCGGGGTTCTCTTCCCTCCCCACTCCGGGTGCTGACAGACCTGGGGCCTGGGGTCCTGCCTCCCCCGTCCCCAGGGCCGCCCGGAGTCCCTCTGGGGTGGCGCTGGGGGTGTCCGGACGTGGGGTAAGGGGCTCGCAGCTGCCCCACACGCTGCTCCCCTCCTGCTCCCGGTGCAGCCAGCGGCGTTGGGGCCCCCTCTGTCCCCTGCTCCCGGGGCCGCGGTGGCCCCAGGGCGCTTTGAGCCCCGCCGCCGTGCTGCGGGGAGGCGACCCGCGGGACAATGCGCCCGTCTGTCTCGCCTGCTCCCGCCGGGAAGCGGACGGGACGGGGGATCTGCCGCTCGCTGCCGTGACCCGCTCTTGTGTTCAAGTCACGGAGGCCTGGAGCAAAACAGGGCTGGGTATTGTCTGATTAAAGCGGAGCTCTTGATTGCCCAGACAACTCGCAAAGCCCAGTTCCTTCTGGAGGATCTGGGGCCTTACAGAGATAGATTTTTTCCATTGCATAAGAAAAAGAAATGTCTCCTTCCAAAAAAATAAATACATAGAAATGAATTAGCTGGTGCTGATCTGAGGGCCAGCTCTCTGGCTGGGGTAAGTGTTGGCTGATAGCTCAGCGCCGCAGCCAACGACCTGCTCCTTCGCAGCGCTGAGCAGATCCAGATGCTGCTGCAGGCAGCGCTCGCGCGGCGCAGCCCCCGCGGGGCCCGGGGGCAGCCCCAGGTGAGCCCCGGCGCGGTGCCGCGGGGCCGTGCCGCGTCCTGACGCTCTGCCCCCAACCCCGTTTCTCCCCAGAGAGCTGCGAGGGGGTGGTGTGCGGCCCCGACAAGGTGTGCAAGATGAAGCACGGGCGGCCCCAGTGCGCCTGCGCCCCCGACTGCTCCAGCCTGCCCCGCAAGCTGCAGGTCTGCGGCTCCGACGGCTACACCTACCGGGACGAGTGCGACCTGCTGACGGCCAAGTGCAGAGACCACCCCGACCTGGAAGTGATGTACCAGGGCAAATGCAAAAGTAGGTTGGGTCGTGCCCCTGCCCTGCCCCATCCCCGCTCCCCGCGGCTCCCGGTGCCGTGAGGGCGGTCGGAGCCCGGCAGCACCGCGTGGCCCCAGGTCACACACGCGCCCGTCGGTCCTCCCGGTGCCCTGCGAGGTCCTGCAGGGGTGAGAGCCCGCCTGGGTCGGGCACGAGCTGCCCGCACACCGCGCGCTGCCCCCACCTCTCCCGCCCCAGGCAGCCAGGGCTAACGTGAGCCCAGCCACCGAGGCTGCAGCCTCTGCAGATGGAGATGCCGCTGCGGTGCCCTCCCCTCCCGTGGCGCATCAGGAGCAGATCCGCAGCCCAGGTTTGGGGGCTCTGCCATGCCCCGGTGGGGGGGCGGACGAGCCCGGCCCCCGGCTCCCAGCTGCATCTCCCCGCCTGAGCGCTGTGCAGAGGAGTTCACTCGCGGCCGAGCTCGCTGGCCCCGGCATCGCCCCCGCGCCGCTGCCTGCAGCAGGGTGGAGCGGCTCGGAGCTGGCACCCGCTCCGGGGCCCCGGCCCCGGCACCCCAGTGGGGACGCAGCGGTGAGAGCCGGGCGGCCGAGGAGCTGCCTCGGATGCCGAAGCGGCTCGTCAGTGCAACGGGGGATTCGGCCTCGCCGCGGCTGGGGAATAGCAGTCCGTAAAATGTCACTTCCAAACATCAAGCCCCTTTTTTGTTGTTTTGTTAAAGAGAGCAGTAATCCTCCTTTCCCTGCCAAGAACTGTCAGAATTATTATGATTATTTTTGCCAGCCCTCCTCTCTGAAATGCTTTGCCTGTCAAGCTCTGGACTGCACAGTAAAATTTGGGGCAAGAAATGTGAGTTGCGAGCTGGGAGTTGCAGATGCCAAGTCTCCTTCCAATCCGGCAGGAAAATAGAGGAAGGAGGAGGGAAGGCTTCAAACAGTGTTTACAGCGTCCGGGGAGCACGCCGGGCCCAGCCGTGCCCCCATGCCGGCGTGGGGCTGGTGCCACGGGGGCGGCCGGCTGCGCAGGGCCTGCGGGCTGGGGGTGCACAAAGCCCCCCGCCCTCCTGCACAGCTCCGAGCCCTGCCCGGGGCCTGATCCTGCCCCTGCGGACCCTCGCCGCCCCTGCTCTCTCTGCCAAGGCACCTGCGTGGGGCCGCTTGTCCCAGCCAGGTCCCGTCGGCCAAGCCGGGCTCCGGCCCCGCGCCCTCTCTCGGGTGCTGTTTCGGGGCCGTCGGCTCCCCCCGGCCGTTGGCTCCTGCCCCTCGTCCCCGCGCGGCCGGCGGTGCCAGGTCCCTGCCTGGGGCTGCTGAGCCGCGTCCGCGTTGTGCTTCCCCGCAGAGTCCTGCTCCAGCGTGGTGTGCCCCGGCACCCACACCTGCGTGGTGGACCAGACGGGCAGCGCGCACTGCGTGACGTGCCGGACGGCTCCGTGCCCTGAGCCCACCAGCCTGGACCATGCCCTGTGTGGCAACAACAACGTCACCTACCCGTCGGCGTGCCACCTGCGGCGGGCCACGTGCCACCTGGGGCGCTCCATCGGCGTGCGCCACTACGGGAGCTGCTCGGGTGAGCGGGGCGCGGGGCACGGGGGGGCTGCTGGCACAGGGCTCTGCCCCCCTGCTGCACCCACTCACCTCTTTCCCCCTTTTCTGCCCCCGTTTCCAGCCGCAGCCAAGTTCTCCCTGGAGACGGACAACGCCGAGGAAAACTACGTGTGAATCCTTCCTTCGCCGCGAGGCCGGACCCAGGAGACAGGGGCATTATGTGTATATTGTACAAACCATATACCCGATATTTATTAAGATAAAAGGTCCTTATTTATATCTGTGTATGTTATGCAGTCGCAGAGGGCCCGGCTCCCGGCCCTGCCGGGGCTGCGCGGGGCCACCCGGGCTGCTCCGTGCCCGCGGCGTCGAGGGGGCGTCCGCACCGCCGCGCGCTGCCCCCCCCACGTGTCCTTGGACGGCCGCCCCGGGCCTATTTATTTTTGGATTGAATTCTTGGTACTCTGCTGACGTTTCTGGCCGGGACCTCGGGGTCAAGTGGGAATCTGCGCTTTATCTTTCCCCGGAGGGGCTCAGCCCCAGCTGCCAGCAGCAGGAAGCGGAGCACGGAGCTGCGCCGGGTTTGGGACGGGTGGGTTTATATTTTTATACACACATACATAGATATACACACATGTATATGTGTATGGCATTCTCCCCTGAAGTTTCAGCGCGTGTTTGTTAAAGCTGATGTTAGCTGAGGCTCTCCCAGGCCCACCCAGACCAGGCTTCCAGCCCTCTCGGTGTGATGGGGGCGCAGCCTGCGGCTCGCCCTCGCTCACCCCGCCGTGCCCAAACCCCCCCAGCGAGCAGCCCGGGCTGCTGCGGGGCAGAGGGCAGCGGAGCCCCCATGGGGGCACAGGGCAGGAGCGTCCCTGGGACCCCTGGCCCCGCTCTGGGGCAGGCACAGCCCCCTCCGGCCCCCGTCTCCCGCACCCAGCGCTCTCTCACCCCCTCTGTATTTATTGTTACTTCTCTCTCTTTTTGTGTGCGTTGTGACCTGTGTAAATACCATCTCGTCTCTGACACCGAGAAGCTGTTGCCTTTATATAAATATCATATATATAATATATATATAAATACCCTATTTTCTATTTTTGTATGATTGTGTTCCGATTCCTGAGGCAGAAGCTATGGGAACATATACATTTCCTATTCCATATTGTTAGGAGCATTTTACGGCTGTGTTACAATTTGGATTACAATTAAAAAATGAATAAAAGGTGCTGCGGGTCTGGTTTTGTTGTGCTGCTGCATCCCACGGGGCTGTGCCCCCGTGCCGTGGGACCTGCAGGGCGGCAGCAGCTGTGGGGCAGGGGGGGCGTGCAGGGGGGTGCCTGGTGCATGCGGCAGCGCGTCCCAGGAGCTTTGTCCCCCCCCGGTAGCGGCCGTCCCGCCGTGGGCACCGGCCCCAGCTGGCAGCAGCGGCAGCGTCCCCGTGGCGGGGAGCAGGTGAAGTGCGCCCTGCTCGGCCCCAGCTCCCCGGCTGCACCAGGCCACCGCCAGCATCTGGTTCAGCTTTGTGTTGGGGTTTTTCCACCCTGGCCAAGTCTCTCCGAGCAGCAACAAGAAAGGAAAAGGGAGAGAGAGGAGGGGAAAAAAAAAAAAAAGAAAAAGAGAGCAACCAGCAATGCAAATCAAATATGTTCCTAATATCAGTGAGTGCCGTAAGGGTTTGGTATTTCACAAAACAATTCCTGCCATTAATTGAGTCCTGATGTGCGACGCTCCCCCGGCGGACGCAGTCGCAGGAGCCGGGCTGCAGCCTGCGGCTTGGCTCCCGCGGGACGCCAGGAGCTGCGGCCGTGCCCCCGGCCGGGTCCCCTGCCCCAAGGCTGGGGTCAGCGCACGGCCCGGCCACCCCGACCCCCGTACCTGCCCCGCTCACCTCTGAGCCGCTCCCTGCCTGCGGGGTGGGTGTAAGGGCACGGCCAGGGTTTGGCTGGGGCTTTCCCTGGTGCCAGTGATTGCAGCACAGGGGGCCGGGGGCTTCCTGCCCCCTTCCTCCTCCTGCCCCAGCCCTGGCCCTGGGGCTTTGGCCCCGAGGCTGCTGGCGCTGCCCCACGCCAAGGCGGCGGGCACGGGCTGCGGCAGCGACGTCAGTGCTGCTGCTGGGCAGGAGATTTCGGCTCCCAGAGCACGGCCGTGAGTCAGGCGGCTCCTTCCCTCCGTTTTTTGGGTGGTCTGGGGCGAGCCGGGACAAGCGCCGGCTCCCCAGGGTTCCCAGCAGCGTGTGGAAGCCCCGAGGCTGCCAGCCCGGCCCCAGCGTCCTCGGGGCTGTGGCTTCCCAGGGAGCCCACAGGGATTTGGGGCTTCCTCAGCCTGGCAGGGTCCGGCCTCTGCTCCGTGTCCCCGGTGTCCCCAAGGCCACAGCAGGGTGCTGGGCTCCCCAGTGCAGGGACCATGGGGACCAGAGGGGGGGCTGCTTTCTGGGGACATCTCAGCCCTGCCCTTTGTGCCCCCCTCACCACCCGACCGAGGGACGTCCCGTGGCACAGCCGCAGCCCCAGTGTCCCCCGGGACCCTCCGCAGGCAGGGCCGCTGCGCCCCGCGGCTGTGGCGTGCCAGCAATTTGCAGATAAAACAAACAACCAGGGGCGAGAGCGGCTCCGTCGTCCCCAGAGACGGCCGCAGAGCCGGGCAGGAGCCGTGCGCTGTGTGCGTTGGCTCAGACCCTGCCGCAGCTCGCACGTGGCCCCTGACCCCCGGGGTCGGCGCTCGTCCCCGTGCCAGCGGCGTGCGGGGTGGGGGGTGAGGATGGACCCCCCCGGGGGTGTCCCCAGCCCCTCTGCCAGCGCGGGCAGGAGCGGGCGTGCTGGGAACCGACCTGCCCCGGGCCGTGTCTGTGGTTCTCACGATGGGGGGTCCTCGAGTGAGCGGTGGGATGGGGTGGGATGGGGCTGGGTGAGGCAGGGAAAGGACAGAAGGGAAAGCTGGAGGAAGGAAATCCTGGCAGGGGGCGAGGGGCAGCTGCCCCGGGCAGGGCAGGGGTAAGGTTGGGCCCCAGTCAGCCCCACTGGGACCAGCTGCCAGGAGGGGATTAGAGGGGGCTGAGCAGCAGGGCCGGGCTCTGCTGGCTGAGCGGGACTGGCGGAGGGAAGGTGAGCGGACAGCGGGCTGGGAAGGAGGCTTTATTGCGGAAGGAAAATGCTGCCAGAGGGGAATCAGGGTGCTGGGACTCTTTGTACAAGCCGGGGAGGGGGCAGGAGGGGAATGCTTGGCTCCTCACTAACAGTCAAAATCAGTCTCCTGCATTGCCTTGGAGCACGTGGGGAAACTGAGGCAGGAGCGGTGAGCCCTGGTTGTCAGTTCCCATCGACCGTCAAAGCCCCTGGGGCTGGGGGGGAGCCCGGGTGTCCCAGCACTTCCCTGCCCTCCTGGGAGCCTCCAGGCCACTGCGATGCCTCGGCCCCCCTGCTGGCCCCCCCAGTCTGCCTGCCCCGGGACCCTTCGCTGCCCCCGGACCTGGGTGGTGCTTCTGCTGCCCCTCGGGGTGGCGGTGCTGGAGCACGATGAGGTGCACCCAGTCGATGTAGTTGGAGATCTTGGTGTAAATGTCGGGGTACCGGCGGTCCCCGCATCTCTCCCCGGAGAAGGAGACGATGCCGTAAACCTTCCTCTTGAAGACCAGAGGTCCCCCGGAGTCACCCTGCGGAGCGAGGGGAGGGGAGGCAGGGATAGCACCCCCCCGGGCCGGGGGGGGGCCGGGGCCGGGCCGCACTCACCGCGCAGACGCCCCTCAGCGTGGCGTTGCGGCTGGCCCCGCACAGCATGTTGGCCGAGACGCGGCCCCGCCACAGCGTGCGGCACAGGCTGCGCCTGACGATGGCCGTGCCGGTCTCCATCAGCTGCTCGGGGCGCTCCCCGTAGTTGGAGATGTCCCCCCAGCCCAGCACCACGCAGCTGGTCCCGGGCTTCAGGTCGACGTGCGGCGAGGGCAGGCGGATGCGCTTCACGAACTTGTTCAGCGTGGCCGATCTGTTCAGCTGGGCAGGGAGCGGGGGGCGCGGGTTCCTCCTTGCCCCCCCCCCACCCGGGCCGGGGCAGACCCCCCAGCACACAGCTGCTGCCCCCCACCCATCCCAGACCAGCCCGGCTGCTGCCGGGGCCCCCTCTCCCCACCGCCCCGGCCCCGGCTGATTTTGGAGCCCCCTCGCCCCGGGAGCGGTCCCGGTCTGGATGGAGGACGGGGGGGGACGCGGGCAGCCCCCCCCCCCAGCCCCTCCTCGGCCGCCTCCAGCGCCGCTCCCCGGCGAAGCGCTGACACCTAGCGGCGGCCGGGCCGGGCGCGAGGACCGGCCGGGACCCTCCCGGGGACCCCCAGCGGGGGGGCGCGGGGCTCACCCTGAGCAGGCGGATGTCGTTGTCCACCGTGCGGGGGTCGTAGAGGGGGTGCGCGATGGACTCCTCCACGCCGAAGACCTGCTGCGACTCCTCGGGCTGCTCCAGCCGGTGGGCGCCCAGCACCACGCGCACCGAGGGGTTGCGCCTGCGGCCCCGGGGGGACCGTGAGTGGGCTGGGGGCCCCCGGGGACGGAGAGCAGAAGGGGAACGGGCAGGCGGGGGGGGGCTGCTGCAGCGCCACGTAACCCCCCCAGGACGGGAGCATCCGTCCCTGTGGGGCCAGGTCCCCACGGGGCCACGCCGTGCCCTGCGGAGGGGACTGGAGCCCATGCCCCCCCCCCGAGTGCCGCTCACCTGGGGATGGGGCAGTGGGCTGCCGTCATCACCCACTTGGGCCAGACGAGGAAGCCCCCGCAGAAGTGCTGCCCGTCCATCTGGATGGAGGCGATGAAGGGCCAGGAGTGGGGCAGCGCTGCCTTCCCCCCGATCACCCGGCTGCCACGGGCACCTGGGGGGTGCAGGCGCTCAGCGGCTGTGGGGGGACCCCAGCGCCACCCACGGGTGCTCAGGTTCCAGCCCCAGGCCCCTCGTCCCCACCTTGGCTGGCTGGGGGGGACCGGCCCCGCAGCCCCGGCCGTCCCGTTACCTGCTGGGCCCAGCACCGGGAGCAGCACGGAGCCCCCCAGGCTGAGGATGAGCAGAGCGGTGACCATGCTGGTGCGGTGTGGGCCTCTGCCACCTCCTGTGGGGCCACCTGGGGTGTGTGGGGGGGGTTAAATAGCCCTGGAGGGGGGGTGCTGTGGGCGCAGTCACGGTGCGGATGCTGGCGGGTTTCCTCCTCAGGGTGTTGCTGCCTTGTGCAATCACGGTGGAGTGGGGGGCATGGGGAGTGCAATGTTCTGGTCTGTGGGGGCTCTGCAGGCCCGGGGGGGGAGCTCGGTCTCTCTGTCCTCAGGGCTGCGGAGCCAGCCTGGCCTGCGGCACCGCTCGGCAGCTTCCCATGGATCGGGGAGGCTGCTCGCTGGGAGGGGAGCGGATGAAGGAAGGAAGAGTGAAAGCAGAGCAGCTTCCAGCCCCGTCCCGGCGGCTCTCGTGCCTTGAACTAACTGGGATGAAATCCTGCTCTTGGCGCAGCAGGGGTGAGCAGGGCCCTGCCATGGCCCGGGGACACTCCCCAGCATGTGGCAGCGCCCATGCCACCCCCCCAGGGATGCTGCGTGGATCTGGGCCTGTGCCCATGCACGGGGGCTGCAGCCCCTGGTCCGGATCCCCAGCGGGTACCGGCTGGGAGGGCCGGGGGTCTGACAGCTGGGGGTCCCGTGGTTGGGGGTCCCGTGGTTGGGGGTCCCGTGGTTGGGGTGCCCCTGCCATGGAGCTGGGCTCACTCTGGGGTGGGTGAGGAGCTCGCACCCCTGGATTTCTTCACACCGCCGTGGTTTGAGCCTCGGCCCGGGCTTCCTGTGTCAGTTTGCCAGCATTTACCCAACAAAACTGTCAGCGGGTAAAGGGGGAGCCGGGGGGGGCGGGGGGCAGCCCCGGCCCTGCTGAGGGTCGCTCCTGGCACCCCCGGGGTTGTGTGGAGGTGCTGGGAGCGGGGCGTCCGGCCGGGACCGGGGGACCCCTCCCGGGGTGGGGGGCTCAGCCTGGGGCGGGGGGCTCGGGCAGGAGCCGGCATCGCCCGCGGCCCCCCCGGTTCCTCGCAGCCGGACCCGGCTTCGGGGTCCCCGCACCCCAAAAACGGCCGCGGGAGCGCCCGGGGGCGGCGGCGGCGGGCGGGGAGCGCCGCGCCCCGAGGCCGGGTGAGGGGCGGCGGCAGTGGCGGGGCGCGCCCGGCAGACGGAGCTGTGCGGGAGGCGGCGGCACCGGCGCGGCCCCGCCATCCCTGCGCATCCCGCAGCCCCGCCGGGGATGCCGCCGCCCGCCGGGCCCTGAGCGCCGGGACGCCGGCGGCCGCCGGCCCCGCTCCGCCGCGCCCTGCCCGGCCCCCCCTTATCCCCCCCACCCCAACGCCCCCGCCCCGGACCCGCGGAGCCCGCCTGGAAGATGGAGTGAGTACCGGGGCCGCGCCGCCCCCCACCCCCCGGCACCCCCGCACCGGGCCGCGGGTCCCCCGGTGCCGCGCACCGCAGTGCCGGGGTGGGGGCCGGGGCTCCGGACCCCCCCCGCCGCTCCCCACTGCGGGGTCGCGGTACCGAGGGCTCGGGGAGGCGACACCGGCGGCTCGCGTGTCCCCCCCCCTCCTCCCGGTGCGGGGCTCCCGGACCCCCAGAACCGGGGCTCGCGCCCCCCCCCCCCCCCCCTCCCCGCCGGTCCCGGGGTCTCGCGTTCCAGACCCGGGGGCTCGGGGCCCCCATCCTCGATGCCGCGTCCGCCCCGGTGCCGGGGGCTCGGCCCCCGCTGCTGCTCGGTGGGGGCTGCCCCCGGTGCCTGCCCCCCCCCATCCCTGCCGCGGGGTACCGGGGGGCGGCGGTGGGGGCCCGGGGCTGGCGCGGGGGCTGCGGGGGGCGAGTCCCTGCTGGGGGGGGGGGTGGAAGGGCGGCGATTTGGGCGGCTCGGACCTGTTGTTGCTGCTGCGTGTGGCTGGGGGCGAGTGGGTGGCGGGGAGCCCGCGGCCCCCTCCCTGCGCACGCAGCCCCCATCCCTCGGCGAGGGGCCTGGGGGGCAGCCCCGGGGGCTTCTCGCAGCCCGGCTCCTGCCGGGGGGGGGGCTCCGGGCGAGCCCGGGGATGCTCTCCCGGCCCCGACCTTCTTTGTGTGCCGCGGTGGGGCCCTGCCCCGCTCGGCTGCTGCCTGCGGCCGGCTCCGGGCTGGGCGCGGGGCTCCGCGGGCGGATGGGGAGAGAGGGGCACGGGTGGGGGGCGCCCTGCCCGTGCTGGTCGTGCCCCTCGGGAGGGCAGGGGGCTGCTGCTCAAAGCCAGGTGCCAGCGGGGGCAGCCCCATCACACCCAGGCCTTCCCTTCCCTCCCCGTGGCTCCAGTCCCCCCCCTGGCACGATAGGGTCCCCGGCATCTCCTGGGTTCGGCACCGGGGGCTTTGGGGGGCATCCATCCAGCCCAGCCTGGGGGCCTGCTCCTTGTGAGCGCCTCGCCCCGCACCAATTAATGGGCTGCCTGCTAATGAGGTGCTGGGTGCTCAACTGGTCCTGCTCGGCTGCCGGCTGCCCCCGGTTTGGGGGAGCCCTGCTGGGGGTGCTGGAGGCGGTCGGGGTGATTGCTGCCTGCTGTTGGGGTTGGATTCTGGCTCGCTGAGAGTGGGGGGGGAGGCACCAGCAGGGGCCTGGGAGGGTTTCAGAGGCCTGGGTGCAACGTTTGGGATGGAAATGGGGAGGGGGCCAGCCCCCAGGCCTGGTGACAGCGCAGGGCAGGGCGGCAGCTCCTGTCCCCAGCTCCCCCAGGCCACATCTCCTGGCTCCACTCCTCCCTCCTGAGCCCCTCTGACACCGGGGGCTGAGGGATAGACCCCGCTGGCTGCCCCCAGGGACAAGGAGCCCTTTGGGAATGTGCCAGGGCTGTTGTCTGTGTGCTGGAAATACCAGACTGTTCTCCTCTTGACTAAAATCCCGGCTAGGGAAACGTGCCCTGGAGGTGAGAGGTGAGCACGGGGCTGAGCAGCGAAGCAGAGCCCTAGCGCGCACGGCTTCTGTTTGGGCAGCTTCAGCGCAGCCCCTCCTGGGCGCTCAGGGTTTGTCTCTCCTGGAGATGGGGCTTGAGATTTTGGGTTGCAATACATGTGCAAAAGTTACTGCTGGCTGGCGTGCCGACACGTGTTCTCCCTGGGCAGCTGTGGGGGTGTGAGCAGACCTACAGCTCCAGCGCTCCTGCACCGGCTTCCACCGCGGGTCAGTCGTGCTCTGCTAAATTCAGCCCCTGGTCGCTGGGATGGGGGCGTAGGAAAGCCCCGGGTCAGGAGAGGCCCACGGCAAAGCACTCCCTGGACCCAGGCCTGGCTCTGCGGCCGCTAATGCGCGCTGGGCAGCGTGCTCTGGGCTTGGGCTGGCTCTTGCCTTTCCTTGGCGTTGGCAGCAGCTGGAGGAGGGTGCTGGCCGCGGCGAGCTGCTGGTGCCAAGGGAGGTTTGGCTAAAAGCTTCCAGCTCTGTAAGAGCTGCGGGTCCCATCGGGGCTGCTCTGCTGTCCCCTGCTCCTGCTGCTATTGATGCTGCTGAGTAGCTGGAGATTTTGCATCTCCACTTCTGGCTGCTCTGACAGCTCTTCCCTGTGCCTTGCTGTGCCTCCCCCAGGCTTCTGGCCTCCTCGGGAGCTGGGTGCTCTCCTGCTCCTGCCCTTCCCCATCGTCCCTAGCCCTGACCAGGAGCCCAGAGCCTTGCAGAGGGGCAGGAGGGAGATTCCAGCCCTGGGGGTAACCTGGGGGCTCTCCCGCTGGGTGGGACTCGGGGTCCTGCTCCCCCCTCCACGTGCCTCTGTGATGAAGCAAAACCCGGTCTGCCGTGGTTCCCAAATGTCCCGGAGGAAGCCATAAAGCTCAGCCGCAGACAGCCGCACAATGGCACCGCAGCCCCCGCGCCAGGAACCGGGGCTCGGAGCTCGGCCCCGCAGCCACCAGCCGCGGCCCCGCAGCCCCTCAAGTGCGCCGGGCTGGGCAGGAACTGGAGCAAGAGCAGGTTTCCTTGGGAAACTGCTGCTGCAAGCTCTCCTGGTTCCTGGCCAGAAATAGCCACCTTCCCCTGCGCTGGGGGGGCCGCTCACACCTTCCGCACCGCGCCGGGCTCGGCCAGATGGGCTTCGGCACTGGAAGTGGCTGCAGTGGGGCTGGGGCGGGTGGGCAAGGGGCTCTGCCTGGGGGAGCCTCTCCTGGGCCCCCCACACTGGTTGCTGAAGGGCAAGGCTGGGACGTGGAAAGGACGTGCACAGGTCTGAGGGGTCAGGACAGGCCTGAGGGAGGGCACAGAGCTTGGGGCTGGAGGCAGAGGCGGTGGCGGGGAGCCTGATCTGCTGAGTCTGTACTTAGCACTCGCACCCACTGGGAGGGGAGGGGGCCCCTCAGGCCCCAGACAGTCCCAGGGGGTGAGGATGAGGCCTCCAGCAGCCCCGGAGCTCCCGTCAGGGAGGGGAGCCCAGGCTGGACCTGCTCCAGGCAGGTGCTTCCTCGTGCGGAGGAGCTGGACGTGGTGTGAGGACAGAGCTCCCCGCCAGGGGCTGCGGGTGCTGGCTCAGGGCTCGGTGTCCTGCCAGGGCTCTGCACATGAACCTCATCCCTGCTGGATGTGAGGAGCCTCGTGTGCCTTCATCTTCCTGGCGCTGGTGTGGGAAAGCTGCGGTGCCTCGAAGGAGCGAGGAGTGGGGACAACGTGACACCGCCGGGGTGGCCACGTCCCCGGCTGGTGCTGGAGCTGCTGGGCTGCCCGGGGGGAGGCTCTGCTCTCATTCATAAATCGTGTGGGTGTTTCCTAGTGGAGCCTTGCTCCTCTAACTGGGAGGGAGCTGGAAACCCAAGTGTTTGGAGGGCACTCGAACCATTGTTTGAAAGATCTGTAATTTTCCAATCAAACTCTCTCCTTGAGCCTCCGTTCATCAAATATTCATAGGATCCATTTTCTCCTGGCACTCCCAGCCCACGTCTCAGCCCCGGGAATCAATCAGGCAGCTCTGCTGCTCTAATGCATCCTGCGTTTTCGGGAGCTGCCACCCCTCCTCCTGCCTCCCCCCCCCCCATCCCATCCCCTCCCCAGGCAGCCCGGCTGCGCGCAGCGGGGGCCCGGCCTTTCCTTGTCCCTTCCCTTCCAGCCTGCTGGCTGATGATTTATTTCCTTCGCTGTCGATGGCTGTCGGCCCCGGGCTGCTGCAGCCCCCTCCCCTCCGCACCCAGCTACGGGTGGGGGTGTTTGAGGGCGGCCCCACTGCCCGTGGCGGTGCTTTGAGGGGCTTGTGGCTGCCCCACGGCAGCAGCACTCGGGGCCTGCTTTCCCCGGGGGTCTGGCTCTTGGTGTACACCGGCACCGCTCCTGCGTGGCTGCCTGAGCTGCTGCTGCTTGCGCCCGTGCTGGGCCCCGCACCAGGGCTCGTCTCGCCGGGGCCTCTCCCTGCCCTGCGCTCTGGCTCAGAGCTGAGCGGGTGGGAACGGAGCGGAGGTCAGGGGAGCGGAGGAGCAGCTTGAAACGGCTCTTCGCACATTTGGATGAGCTAATGGGAAAAAACAGAGGAAGGCAAATAAACATTATTGTTTCATGTCAGGCGGGGAGGAGACAAAAGGTCACGGGCTTCCCTTGTGATGGTGGAAACAGCGGCATCAGCAGGGCTGGAAAGAGCTGGAGAGCCAGGCAGGGAGCGCGGTGCATGCTTGGGGCGCGTGCGTGCGCACACGTGGGCGCGTGGCTCTGCCCGAGGACTGCTGCCGTAGCAGGGGGAGTTCCCCCGGTGCCGTCCGTGCCCCCGGTCCCAGCGGCCTCATTTGTTGTGCCACGGCCACGAGGCGCATCGGAACCGGCTGGAGGAGCTGCCCCGGGACGGGCAGGGCTGGGACGTGCATGCGGAGGGCAGCGGGCGAAGCATGAACCTGTTTGCAGGAGCTCACGAGACCGGGTGAAATGAGGCGCGGCGGAGGAAGGGGTTGCTTTGTTGTTTTTTTTCTGCCCTCATGGTTCCCGAGGGGGGTGCTGGCCCCAGACTTGGTGCCCCAGGGGGCTCCTTTCTGCCCCTCCGGGCACCCCGGCTGAGGCTGGAGCTTGGCGCTGCCGAGGCCTCCCGGGGAGCCCTGGAGCTGCCGAGTCCTTGGCCCGGCTGCGCCCTGGCCCCAGCCCTGCTGCTGGGCCCCCTCGGTCCCTGGGGCTCAGCATCCTCCCTCCCGCGTTGCCATGGCGCCGTTGCCAGGGCGCTGTTGCCATGGTGATGTTGCCAGGGCGCCCGGCTTGGCGCGGCCATCCCTCATCCCTCATCCCTCATCCCTCGTCCCTCGTCCCTCGTCCCTCGTCCCTCATCCCTCGTCCCTCGTCCCTCATCCTGGGGCTGCTGCCCCCCAGGACAGCCAGGGCTGGGGAGCGGCTGCTTGGGGGGAGCCCGGGGTGACCCCAGCCCCAGCCCACCCCGGGGCTCCACTCACCAGCCCCCAGCCCTGGGGGCCCTATGAAGCGCGGTGACCCCCCTGGGATGGTGCAGGGCAGGGACTGGGGGGCTGGAGGGGGCTGTAGGAGCCCCCCCGCCCACCCTTCTGCCCCCATGCCCTCTCCCCGTGGGTAGGGGTCTGGGGGCTCCGGGGTCAGCCCCACCCTGCTCCTTCTCGGGGTCTGGGGTTGAGGGATGAGCAACCCGGGGCCTTGTGGCAGGGCTGGGGTGCACCCGGGGCTGGGTCCGGGGGGGCAGCAAGGGGGCGTCCAGCCTGTTCTGCATCTTTCCCTGGGCCAGGAAGATTCCTGGCGTTCACCCCGGGAATGCAGAGGCTTCAGCAAATAATGGAAAATAAAGAGGATGGAGGAAAAGCAGAACAGAACGTTTCAGGAACACTGAAAAAGTTTGGATCTGTTGCACGGGGCAAGATCCAGGAAAGAAGCGGGCTTTGGGCCAAAGTCCTCCGAGGCCGGGGTGCCGAGAGCCGGGCTCAGAGGGTGCCCCTGGCCCCGGAGCAGGGTGGTCCTGGCACGGGGCACCCCGGGGCTGCCTGGTCCCACGGCTGGTGCAGGGGAGGGCGCGGGGGGGCCCTTGGAGAGCCCACGGGTGGGGGGGCTGCCGATGGGGGGCTGCAGGGCGCAGGCGGTCTGGGGGCTGCAGGGGGCTCAGGACGGCAGGGATGGAGCGGGGCCAGCCCCTGGTGCCCTCCGCTTCCTGCGGGACAGGGAGCAGGGAGCAGGGAGCAGGGGTGAGAACGGGACCCGCGGCCGCTCCGCCTCCCTTTGGGGTTTTCAGTATTTAATTTCCCAGCTCGGGCGCAGCGTGGGGACGGCAGGCGGGCTGCCAGCCCGCTGACAAATGGAGGCTGCTGACAGCGGGCGGGCGCATGCGTGCGTGTGCGGAGCAGCCACGGCATCACCCCAAACTGCACCAAAATAACCGCCCCAAAGCAGCACCGGCCCCGCTTTGTTTGTCTGGCCCTGATTTCATGCACTGCCAGGATCCGGGTGCAGGGGAACCGCTGCCTTCCAGGGGGAGGAGGACGGAGGCGGGGGGGCTCCTCTCGTACCAGCGGGACGTGGGGCCAGGCCTGGGGGGGTGCCGTGTGCGGGGAGCAGGTGAAGGTCACCGCGGGGCATCACGTTATCCATGACCCCTTCAGGAAATGTCCCCGTTGTTTTTCCGGGGCTTTCTGGAAAGCGGCGATGTTTTGCATGCCATGGAAATGTTTTGCTTGGGGTGGGGATGGGGAAAACAGCCCGAACACAGCACCATCGGAGGGCAGCTGGGAGGGGATGAGCAGAGGGGCACTTGCAGGGGAGCTGCGAAAATGGGTTCGCATTTGGCCCGTTTCTCCCCGAGACTCGCTCCCTTTGCTCCTGCCCCCTCCCGGGCTCCGCCGTCCCTCGCTCTGGCAAGCAAATGGCAACGATCCATCGCCTTACGCCACCGCCGAGCCTCCCACCCTAATTACTGCCGCAGCTCAGCGCTTCGTTAGCATCGGCTGGCACGCAGCCCGCCTGCTCCCGGCGGCACCGCAGCCTCCCCAGGTCGCAGACGGGCCCCGGGCGGGCGTCTCCAGCCCGGCTGCGCCCGCACCTGGTGCTCTGCAGCACGTCGGGGCCGTGTGTCTGTGCACGTCCGTGTGTCTGTGCCTGCATGCGCATCAGTGTGTCTGTGCACATCCCCGTGTCCGTGCTCCTTGGTGTGTCCGTGTCTGCACTGTGCGCACACAGCGGAGGGGTCTCTGTGCAGGAAAGGTGTCGGCAGCCAAGGAAGGGGCTCGCCATGGGCAGTGCGAGGCGGGTGGAGCAGGGGGCGGCCAGAAGCGCCCCGCTCCAGCACCTCTGTGGGTACCACGTCCACCTGCGTGCCGCGGGGTCACCGCCAGCAGCACGGGGACGGCGGCGAGCAGGGAGCGGGTGCCTGGAGGAGACGTGCGGGGCGAGGAGTGCTCGGCTGCGGGGTGGCAAAGGGCAGGGGAGGCAGCAGCCGGCGGAAGGGACGAGCTCGGCCTTTGTCTGTGCGCGGTGTCGGGCACAATGTCCGCATTCAGCGCGTTTCACGGCCGCTCTGTGCTCTCTTGCAGGGCTGTGGAGACCAGCACCCTTCAGCAGGAGAGGCTGCAGGCCATTGCGGTGAGTCCCCTCGGGCGAGCAGGCGGCACCTGGCTGCTGGCCCCGTGTCCTGGCCCCAAGGAGGTGACCCCCCAGGACCCCCGGGGCTTGGTTCTGCACCTCTGGACCAGGGGCAGAGCTGGCGGCTGGGAGGGTTAATTAACGAAGTGGCACCTTGATGAGCCCCGAGGGAGAGGGAAAGGAGCGAGGAGCCCCCCTCTGCCCTTCCCGAGGGCTGGGGCTCGTGCAGGACCCGGCCCTGCGTGGGGGAGGCTCTGCCCTGCCCCTGCCCCTGCCCCTGCCCCGCAGCAGCTCCCTGGCCCCCGGTGCCGCCGGCGGCTGCCAGCTCCCCGCTCCCCATCGCTATCGGCCGATCTGCGCTGTACAAAGGGCAAATTGTTTGGGGCCAGAGGAGGAAAAAAAGCGAGTGACGCTTCCCGGGACTGGGACTGACTCTGCTAAAATAATCTGGACCGACCCCAGGATGTGCAGCGAGGCGGGGCCGGGGGAAGAGGCCGCGCGGGGCTGGGTTCCCGACGCCGGCTCTCGCTCAGCAGGGCCAGGCAGAAAGAGCCCCTGCTCTGCGCCCTCCCTGCCTCAGTTTCCCCTGGAAAAGTTTCACCTTGGCGAGGTGCAGTCCCCGGCGGGGGGGGCGGACGAGGGGCTCCAGCCGTGCAGACCCGAGCCCGGAGGCTGCCCCCCCGGGATGGAGGCGCCCCCCCGCCGGCCGTGCCCGCTGCTGCCCCTGCCCCAGGCTGACCCCGGCCGTGCCGCTGTCCCGTCCCCACAGGAGAAGCGGAAACGCCAGACGGAGATCGAGAACAAGAGGCGGCAGCTCGAGGATGACCGGCGGCAGCTGCAGCACCTCAAGGTGAGGACCCCCCCCCGGGGACCCCTCCTCTGCTCCAGGGATGGGCCGGAGCCCCTGGCCCCGGGGGTGACAGGACCGTGACCCCCCCCCCCATCCCCGTGCTCCCCAGTCCAAGGCTCTGCGGGAGAGGTGGCTGCTGGAGGGGGCCCCATCCTCCGCCTCTGAGGAGGATGAGGCGATGAAGAAGCAAATGCAGGAGGATGAAGTGAAGACCAAGGAGCTGGAGGAAACCATCCAGAGGTAACGGGGCCGGGGGTGGCGGCGCGGGTGGGTGCCGGGGAGCCCTTGGGTGGTCGTGACAGGAGGTGAGGGGGGGCAGCCCCCTCCCAGCCCCCCGGTGCCGGGGCGCTGATGGGGAGAAAGGGGCAGGGACCCCCCAGCGGTGTCCCGGCAGCCCGGCAGGAATGCACCCGGTCCCTGGCTGCGCTCGTTAATTACCGGTTAATTACCGAGCATCCGAGCAGGGCAGCCAGGCACCAAGGGGGCTTTGTGTCCGTGTAATGGCGCGGGGCATTCCTCCGGGCAGCTCACGGGGAGACGGAACCAAAGGCTGGGCGGAGGTGCCCTGGTTCACACGGGGGGGACGTGGGGGACATGGGGGGGGCTCTGGGGACTCGGGGGGGGCTTTGCCGGGCCGATGGCCGGGGCTTTTTCCTGAGGAATGTGATCGGGATGAACGCTTCTGGGAGCAAAACGTGGATGAGGTGGGGTCACCCTGTGCCGCCAGCCGATGGCGGGGCTCAGAGCCCGCGGGGGGGGGCTCGGTGTCGGTCTGTCCGTCTGTCCCTGGCTGCGTGGTGCTGCTCCGTGCTCCCCGGTCTGAGCGCAGCCCCCGGCCCGGTTCCTCCCCCAGGCTGGAGAAGGAGCTGGAGACGCTGGAGAACAGCAGCTCGGTGGCGTCCACCAAGGAGAACCTGGCCGAGGTGGCGGCGGTGCCGGCCAAGGAGGAGAAGGCCGAGATCGTCCCCAACGCGCAGAAGGTGGGCACAGCCAAACCCTGCAGGGCCGGGTGGGCAGGGGGTGAGGGGGCGAGGGGCTGCGTCTGGGGGGGGCTGTGCTTGGTGCCTCGCCGCTGGGGCTGGGTGCACGGTGCAGTGCGTCCCCTGCTCCTAACCTCGCTCTTCTGTCTTGCAGAGTCCCCTGGGCACAGCCGTAGGTAGGTGACCCTGCACCCCACGTCCCCCGTGCAGGGGGAGCCCGTCCAGGTGGCAGCAGGAGGCTCTGTCTGCCCCGGGGCCCTCCCGTGGGCGCATGTGGGGCACGTGGGTGGCTGGGGCTCAGCTCAGGGCGTCGCTTCTCCTCTCCACCCCCAGCCAAGAAGGTCTCCAGCAGCCCCATGAAGGCGGTGGAAGGCACGGACATGATGAAGGCAGGTACGTGCCCGCTGCCACGCGAGGAGCACTCCCTCCTGGTCGCTTCCCTCCTCCCGCCCCGTGGCATCTTTTGGCTCACCGCCCTCAGTGCTCAGCCCGTCCTGCAGCCCTGCCACCAACGATCCCCACCGCTCCATGAGTTTCCAAGCCTAGGGCATCAAATATCGGTTATTTGCCATCGCAGGGTTTGTGTTCAGTGGGATCCCGCGGCTGGTTTGCAGTTCAGGGCCCCCATCCCCTCCCTATTCCATGTCTCTGCTCCAGTTTCATCCTTTGCCTCCTGCTGTTTGCGGCTTCTCGGTGCGAGGGCGAGCAGAGACGCGGGGCCGGGGCCGGGGCTGCCTGCCCGCGGGGGCTTGCAGAGGCGCGGGGAGCAGGCAGGGGCTGGCACCGAGCTGCCCGTGCTGGGACGGGGCTGGAGCTCCTGGAGAGGTTCGCTCTGGTCTGGGGACGCTCAGACCGAGCTGCGGCACCGGGAAGAACCCAGAACCCGGCTCTGTGCCCACGGAGCTGAGTGCCACCGGGCCACGGTGACCCCAGTGCCTGCGGGAAGCAGCCGGGGAGCTGAAGGATCGGTGCCGAGGATCACCCGTCCCACAGAGCGCAGGGGCTGCCCGGCCCCCTCGGCCAGCACCAGCGCCCTCAGTGCCACGTCCCATGAGCGTGATCCTGGCCCCAAGCCCAGGCCCCCGCGGTTGGCCCCGCTCGCTGGCTGGACAGACGGAGGTAAGGGGATGCCGGCAGCACCAGGACGGTGAGAGCCCCGTGGGTCCCATAGGAGGGCTGTGCCCGGGATGTCGCACCTGCCTCTGCCTCCACTCCTCCTCGCTGCAGCCTGCTGCCTTGCTAACGCCGCTGAGCACCGCTGAGCACCGCTGAGCACCGCGCCGTGCCGCTGCGCCTGCCCGCTGCTGGCTGCTGAGCACGGGCTGGGGAGGGCCGGGGCCGCCGTGACGCTCACTGTGCTCTTTGTGTCCCAGCCATGTACTCAGTGGAGATCACGGTGGAGAAGGACAGAGTTACTGGGGAGACCAAGGTCCTGTCCAGCACCACCCTTCTCCCCCAGAACCATTGTCTGCAGGGGGTCAAAGTGTACGAGGATGAGCTAAAAGGTAGGGCCCCATCCCGCACCGCCGGCAGGCGTCAGGAGCACAGGGCAGGGGCCGAGGGCCCAGCTGCCCGAGCATCCCGTGGGCACCAGGGTGAGGAAGGGCCGGGGCGGCTCCTGCTGCCTCCACCGGCTCCACGGGGGAACTGGCTCAGGGCAAGCCCTCGACAGCCCGTCCTGCGCCCCAGCCAGCCCGGCGTGGGAGCCAGCCCAGCACCGTGATGTGGATGGTCCTGAGGGGCCAGCCTGGGTTTGCACATCAAAGCCCTGTGCTGATGGGGAGCACGGAAGAGGATTGGCTGTGTCCAGAGCCCCAGGAGCTCTGTTAAACCAAACAGCGTCTCACCAGCGAGGCAATGGCACTGGCATCGCATCTGTGTCACGGGCACCTCCCGGCCAGGGACAGGATGTGGCTGAGCAGCTGGGCTGCTGGGGATCGCTGCGACCCTGCGCCACCCAGGCTGGCAGCACAGAGCCCATCCCCTGGGTGCAGAGAAGAAGCAGCTACAGGGAGCAGTGCCTGCTTTTGGGGCACCCCAGGAACCTGCTTTGATGGTGCTGGTGGCACCGAGGGACGGCTGCGTCAGCGAGGACTGACTGCGGAGCTGCAGAAAACGACTGGGAGCTGCGGTGGCTGAGCAGACCCTGGGCTCCATGGGCTGGCCACAGCTGGCCCTGCTCCACGACGTCCTCCCTGCAGAAGGAGGGACTGTCACTGTCACCTCCATCACCTCCGTCACCTCCACCACCTCTATCAGTCACCTGCCTCAGCACAGTGGGACCCCGCGCTGCCGGGGGGCCCAGGACCCCCCGTTCCCAAGGAGGTGCCGCGGAGCCCCCCCTGGCAGTGAGCAGCCCGGGTCCCTCCAGGCCGAGCCAGCCCTGCCTGGCCCGGTCATTATCTGTTATCGCTCGTCTGCCTGCGCTCCGTGGCTGTGGCACTGATCATCACATGATGCTCCAAGTCAAGTGGAAAATGCGATGCGCTGGGTGCATCCCTCACTGCCGAGCACGGCTCCTCCAGCCCTGCAGCGCTGCCAGTGCCCGTGTGCTGCGCAGCAGCAGCAGAAGACCCCGTCCCTCGGCGGGCACGGGGCCCCCGGGCACTGCAGGCACTGGGGCGCGGTGGGACCGGGCGCTCAGCTCGGGGACCTGCTGCAAAGCATCGCCTCGGCCCAGGGCCTGGGTTCAGAGGTGCCAAGGGCTGGGAGCGGCTCCTCAGTGGTGCCGTTGGTGCAGCCGCGCCACTCGCTGCACGGAGCAGGGGCTGGGAGGGCCGGGGGCTGCCAGGAGGTGAGCCTGGCCTGGGGACAAGGGGACGGCACGGGGGAGCCAGGCTGCACGAGCGGGGCTCGTCCCGGTGCAGTCCGAGCCCCCTCCCCGCCACCCCTCACCTCCTGCTCTTGTCCCCGCAGTGGTGCACGCGGTGAGCGCCGAGGCTGGGGCCCTGCAGAACGGGGCGCACCCGCTCAGCTCCTCGGAGGTGGACGAGCTCCTGCACAAGGCGGACGAGGTGACCCTGAGCGAGGCCAAGGCGGGCGAGGAGGCGGCCGGCAGCGCCCCGTCCAGCCAGAAGCCGACGCCGCGCAGGGAGATCACCGGGCTGCAGGCGAAGCCAAGGGAAAACTCCACGGCGCTGCCGCCGGGCGAGGGCGCGGAGCCGAGCCGGGAGCAGCCGGTCACCATGATCTTCATGGGCTACCAGAACGTGGAAGACGAGAATGAGACCAAGAAGGTGCTGGGGCTGGAGGGCACCATCAAGGCCGAGCTGGTGGTGATCGAGGACGCCGAGAGCAAGCCGGAGCCGGCGGGCAAGGACCACGCACCGCCCAACGGCACCGCGCTGGAGCCTGCGGCCGCCCCGCAGCAAGGGGAGGAGGCCCCGGGCGGGCAGAAGCCGGGCGCCAACGCCACGGAAGCCAAGGAGGCCGAGCAGGACATGGACGCGAAGAAGCAGCGCTGCAAATGCTGCACGGTGATGTGAGCCCCGCGGCCGGCCAGAGCAGGCTGCCCCCGCTGAGCCCCTCCGCCCCCGCTCCCCAGGCCCGCGGCCCCGCAGGACACAGGGTTACCCCCTGGCCAGACACAGCCCCCTTTTTTCTGAAGAACCGGGGAAATCCAACGCGGTGGCTGTAAAGCCGAAGGCGGCAGCACACCGAGGCCGTGGCATCGCTCGCCCCGTCTGTCCAACGCCCGCTCCGTGCGACACCCCCAGTGCTGCGTGTGATATTTATTAGAGACCCCCCCCACGCCCCACGTTTCGCCTGCCCCTCCCCACGGCCCTGCCTCCCCCCGGCGCACACACCGGGAGCGTTTCCCTCCCTCCTCCAGCAATTTCCCACCCGCCGTTGGAAGACGGACGCCGGCCGGGCCAGGGGTCAGAGACAAATCCAGCAGCTGGCAGGACCCGCGGTCACCCAGCCCGCGGCAGGCACGGCGCAAAGCCCCCCGCCAGCCCTTCCTCTGCACCTCCGGCGCCATCCCTCCAGCACATCCCTGGCCCGGCTCCATCCCGGGGGCTTGGCCATCGTCGGCTCCGTGATGCTGGGCTCGGCCGGGCTGTCGGAGCGGTGCCAGGAGCGTGCAGGGTGCCGTGGACCAGGCACAGCTCCCCTGGGGCGGGCACAGCCTGGGTCCGTGCAGGGAGCCTGGCTCCGCTCTCCTGGACTCTCCTCTCCATGCAGGGGCTCCTCGCCCTGCTGCTCCTGGTGACGGCAGCCACCGGCCAGGTACCGATGCCACCACCGCTGCCATGGGGCCGTTCCAACACCTCAGCTGCCCTGCCGGTGTCACTGGGCTCCAGCACCCAAGGGGGGCGAGCGGGGCCGTGTCTGGGTGCCCACCGCCCACCCAGGGGGGCGGCGATGGCTGGGGGCAGCGAGCAGCGGGGGAGCGGGGGGTCCCAGCCCACGGGGATGGGATCAGGGCTTGGACCTGCCCGTGACACCCCGCAGCAGCGGGAGGGTGGCCCAGAGCCCCCCAGCCCTGCCCTGGGGTGGCCCCCGCGCCCTCACCACGTCCTCCTGGCCCCGGGCAGCTTTGCAGAGCCAGCTTGCGGGTCACCAGTGTCAGGTCCCCGGCCCAGTTCACCCCAGGTGCTGGGACTGGGGCCTGCTGGGGGGACTGGTGTCCCATGCAGGGTGTCCCTGGGACGCTGTCTCTGCCCTGGCTGTGGCGTGGTGGAGGTCGGGGCCGTAGCCCCGTGCCAGGACCGCCAGCAGCCTCCCCGCTCCCCTGCCCCACGCCCCAGCCCGTCGGTGGGGATTTCACCACCAGCATTCGCGTTTCCTCCCCACTGAGACCTTCTGGGGCAGCAGGGGGGGGCTCCACCGTGGCTGGCCGGGCACCCGTGGGTGCTGAGCCTGGCCCAAACCCTGGGAGCGGCTGGCGAAGCAGCCAGCGCGGGCAGGGCTCCTGCTGGGAGCCCCCAGCTCCCCCAGCCCGGTCCCCGAGGTCCTGGTCCTGGGTCCCTGCTGCAGCACGAAGCTGGGGGCTCTGCTGCGACGTCCCAGCTGCTGCCCCAGTGCCACCGAGGCTGCGGCTTTACCCCAGTTGTGTCTGCAGGGCGGGGAGCAGGGGCTGGGGGCTGCAGGGGGCTGCGGGGGCTGGAGGTGCTGCAGTGCGGGGTCTCCTGGGGGGGGCCCTGTCCCTGAGCCGTGCACCAAAAGCCTCTGGGAGAGGCAGAGCCCCGTGGGGGCAGGGGCAGAGCCTCTCCTGCCACCGGCAGGGACACGGCCGGCGGACCCCTGGTCCTAGGGTGTGTGTGACGTGGGGGGCTGGGGCTGGATGCTGGGGGGCATCAGCCCCATTAATCCCTGGGGGTCAGGGCTGGGTCCCCCACGGGGTCCCACGTCACCTCCCACCACCCCTCCCTGGGTGCTGATCCCCAACCAGGCCCCCTGCTGCCCTCGGCACCCCCAGCCCCCCGGTTGCCTTCGGACCCAGCGTTGGCCCCTGGCAGAGGCAGGGTCAGGATCAGGCCCCGTGGGGCTGGGGCTGTGGGGGGGCAGCAGCAGCGAGGAGCCCGGCCGTGCCCCAGCCCCGTCCCGGCGAGCCCCGCGCCGTCCCCCCGCCTGGCTCAGCTGAAGTGCACTTCCCGCGCCCCCCCCCGTGCTTTTTACTTGTGACGAAGCCGTTTGAAGTTCCCCCCCTCCCCGACACCCTCCCCCCGTTGTTTGTAAGACACCCGAACCGAGCAAATAAAACTGTGTGAACAACCAGCCCCGCGCCTCCGCCTCTGCCTGGGACCACCTCGCCCCCACCGCTCGCACCCCGAGGTGGGCGCCGGGCACGGGGGTGGGAAGGGGCTGGGAGGGGGGTGCTGGGGAGGGGACGGTGGCTGGAGGTTGGGTCCATCCCCATTGAGCACCATGGGGTAAGGCGCTGCACCAGTGGGGTCAGGTGCAGGGTCTGGCCCCATCTCCCCATGCCCCCCGTGCTGCCCCCCCCCAGCCGTGCTGCCTCGGCTCCGTCTCCTCTTGCCCCTGCCCGGAGGCTTCCCGTCAGCCTCCGTCCTTCGCCTGCTCCACGAGTGCAAGGGTCGCGGGCAGGGGGATTCCTGCTGCCTCCTTGCCTTGGCAGCGTTCCCGTGCCGTGCTGGCAGCGGGGCTGTGCCGGTGCCCCGTGCTCTGACCCGGGGTCCCCATCTCCTCCCCGCACCAGCACCGAGCGCCCCGTTCCCCCTGGATCACCGGGGCTGAACCCGTGTGGGGCGGAGGCGGAGGTGGTGGCTGGCCGGGCTCCAGCGCCGCCAGGTCTCCCTGCGGGATAAATCCCCCGGCTTCCTCCCAGCAGGGTGCCGGAGGCACTGGGTCAGGGTGCCGGCCAGCTGGGTGCTGCCCTCGCCCCCTGCTGTGCCCCGGAGGTGTCCGTCCCCAGAGCGACGGTGACAACACAGGAGGGGGATGTTCAAGTACACCCCGCCGTGGCAGGTCCTCTGTGCCACCCTGGAGCCCAGGGCGCAGGTAAGGGCGGGCAGCCTGCCTGTCACCCCCGCACCGCCACGTCCCCGAGATGGCAGCAGGGGACGGGGAGGGGGCACTGGGATGCTGGGAGGAAAGGGAGGCTGCTGCAGCTGGCGGGCACGCACAGGTGAAGATGTGGCAGCCCGGGCTCCTGCTTGTCACAAGGGGATGGTGCTGGGGTCAGGGCCCCCCGGGGACCACCGCTGTGCAGCCGAGGGTCTCTGCCCGCCTCCAGGCTGGTGGGGGACCCACGGAGCTCACCCCAGGCTGGGCCCAGGGAGGGCAGCGCCGGTGCTGGGATCCCAGGGGTCATTCTGGGCAACGGGGCCCCGGCCCTGCCCGCTGGCAGAGCTGCCCGGTGCCAGCCCCGGGCTGTGCACACATCCGCACCCGCCGCAGGGTGTGGTGCTCGCCCGTGCCCCGCGGCCGCTGGCGTGGACTTTGTCTCAGCCCCACGGTAAAACAGGCACCGCGCTCCCTCCCGGAAACGCACAGCCGCCCGTGGCCACGCCGGAGGCACCATCCCCGCACCCAGCAGGTGCCGGCTGCTCGCCCTCAGGAGCGGGACGGGTGCCACAGGCCGTGCAGGGTGAGTCGGGGTTCCCAGTGCCCCGCAGCTGGGGTGAGTTGGGATTTACACCCCTGCCCTGCTCGGGCCTGGGGCCGGCAGCCGGGGCTGGGCCGTGCGAGGGGAGCGGGGTCTGGTGGGGCACGGGGCTGCGGCAGGGGCAGCAGGACGAGGACGTGGCCAGAGGACGAGGATGGGGACATCCTGCCCCAGGTGCAGGCGCAGTGATGGCAGAGCACGGTGGCACGGGGGGCACCACCCAGGCCGGCCGTGCCGCCTGGTGCCAGGCCGGGCAGGGCGCCCTCGGTGCTGGCTGCTGGCGGCGCTGCCAGGCTCCGGCACCCGCGGCCCAGGGCAGCAGGAGCGCTGCAGCCACCGTGGGGCTGTGCTCGCCCGTCGGATACAACGGCTCAAAGACTCTGAACCACCACAGGGGCTGCTCCCCGCTGCCGGAGCTGCTTTGGTTGGTCCCCAGGCAGGACGAGGGCCGAGGGGGCTGGCGGGGGCAGCGGGGCCGGGAGCACCGGGGCTGCCACAGCACCCGCCCCAGCCCTGCCTGCGCAAACAGGGGGGGTTATCAGGCAGCTGGCACGGGGAAAGCTGGGCCGGGAGAGGCCCCGTGGTGTAAACAGGAGAGTGCGAGCGGCCTCAGCGGTGACTCCCCGCTGTTTGCTCAGCCCGCGGGCTCCTCCGCACGGCTCCCGGCAGCACCCCGGGGCCAGGCTGCGGCACCCGCGGCTCCCTGAGCACTGGGGATGCTGGTGGCCAACTGGCCGTGCCCCCACCCCACCTCCCCGCTGGGGGCTGCCTGCTCGCAGGGAAGCAGCACGAGCTCTTCCCCTGTTTGTGCTCCTCCACGGGGAGATCACAGCCACACAGCCAGGGTAGGAGAGCGCCTGGCACCCCCCTGCTCTTTGGGGTTTTGGGGCTCCTCAGCGCCGCAGTTGTGTCCATGGAGAGGCAGGGGGTGCCCAGAGGAGGGGGCAGCGGTGCATTAGCACGCCAACACGGTGCTGCAACGCGCAGCACGGCACTGCCTTGGCACACGGCCACGTTGGTGCCCCAGCTGTGCCGGTGCACTGCTCGTCGGTGTGCGCCAGGGGCCGTGGGCCAAGGGCACGGAGGCTGTGCCGGCGTGGGAGCCGTTGGCAGCAGGGCGATGGGTGGCGTGGGGGGGCTGGGAACGGGTCATTGAACCCAGGCCAGTGATGAGCCCAGCTGAATTCTTGGAATTCCTCCACGGGGTTTAGGCTGAGCTTATCAGGGCCACGCAGCCCTGGGCCGCCCCGGCAGCACCCACACCCCACCGCCGCCCGGCCAGGCCACTCCCTGAGGACGCAGCTCAGGCGGGTGCCACCCTGGGGCACGGGGACCCCCGCGCTGATGGCTCCAGGACAGTAAGTGCGGTGTGGCGGGGCAGGAGCCAGGGCTCAGGGTGGCTGTCCCTGCAGCACCGGGGGCACCAGTGCCATGCAGCGGGGTGGGTGCAGGGGGTACGTGCGTACCCCAGCCCTATCCAGAGGTGGTGCGGGCGTGGGGGCTGCCTGCAGCTCGCTGGCTCACTCCTGGGTGTCCCAGGCGTGCCGGCAGGACTGGGGGCACAGGGGCCTGTGTGCACGGGGTGTGTGAGCACAGGGCAGGCAGGGGCCGGGCAGGCGATGCCTCGTCTGTGCCCTGGGTTGGTGCCAGTGCCACCAGGTGCCGCAGCCCAGGGACGTGGTGGGGAGCTGGGGCACTGCCTCCTCTGCCCCTCGCCGGTGGGTGCCACTGCTGGGCACAGCGGTGCCATGAGGATGGCAGCACCGTGCCGTGCCCACTGCGGGATCCCCGGGGTGGGGGGACCCTGGGAAGCACCCGGTGCCTGTTTGATGGTGAGGGTGGCCGATGGGCACTGTGGTGCTGCCCGGCCCAGCTCCCCCCAGTCCTGCACCCCCAGGGCTGAGCCGGGTCAGGCTCTGTGGGCACGGCTCTGCCTGGGGCTGGGCCTGCCGGGGGTGCTGCCCCCCCGCTCCTCTCCTTGCCCCCCTCCTCCTGCTGCCAGCAACCCGAGCTCCCCAGCACTCCCAGCAAGGACTTTTGCCCCCTCCAAACACGATTACCCGTGGGCAAGTTTTCATTACCCGTGTCACCACTGACTGTAAATGGGTAATAATGAGTTACGGGAAGGAAAAGAGAGGCTGTGGGAATCCAGCTGGGCACAGAGCAGCTGGGGGGGGGCATTTCCCAGCAGAGCCCAGGCCTGTTACTGCTGAAGGCAGTGGGGTTAAACTATACAGGGGCCTCTCCCTGCACCCTGGGACACCCCAGCTGCCCCTAACGCTGTCAGCGCTCCCAGCCCCAGGTGCTGCCCCCTGGGAAGGGCTGAAATAGCCCCGGCTGAGGGGCTGAGGAGGGGCTGTGGATGCTGCAGGGGATGCGCGGCCGCAGCTCCCCAACCCGCCTGGAGAAGCGGTGGCGGGGTCGTGGTGACAGCGCTGCTCACCCGGCCCCCTCGGAGCTGCGGCATCCCACTGGGACCAGTGTTCCCTGCTGGGGGCAGGGACCCGCCTGCGCTGCCCCTCCCTGCCCGGGCACCCACTTTGTCACCGAGCTATGGCCCGGCTGGCAGCGGGAGGACCCACACCAAGGTCAGGGCAGGCGTTTCCTCCCGGTGTGCGTGACAGATGGGGTAAAGTCCCATGGTTTTTATGAGCCATGAAACCGTTTTTATGATCCTTGCTGTTTCAATAGTCTCAGAGACTTGGAGCTTCCTTCCCATAAACACGCAAGGAGAAATTCCAGGCGGAGGTGGGCACGGTGGCGTCAGTGCCTGTCCCAGCTGTGGGCCAACGTCCCCGGTGCCACCCATGGTGGATGTGTGCCGAAACCCACGGCCAGGGCGAGGACAGAGCAGGCAGGAGCTGCCCAGGGGTGGGGATGGGGGCTGAGGGCAGAGGATGAGTGCTGGGTTGGGGAGGGAGCTGCGCCGCTCCGACTTCTGCTCCTTGAGCTTCTCCCGACGGCTTTTCTCCCCTCAGGGCCAGCAGGATCCTGCCCTCTGCTCAACACCTCCTCAGGTGAGCCCAGAGCCCGAGGGTGCCCGCGAGGCCGAGCAGTGCCCCCAGCCCCAGGAAGGTGCAGATTTGGATGCTGACTCCTGCCGGGACATGGACAGGGTCACCAGGCACCTGGTCTTCCAGCTCCCGCAGACAGCGCACCGACACGACCACGCGCCCGCGGATGGCGACGACGACGTGTTTGGGTCCTCTCAGTACGGCAGCCAGAGGGTGGAAAATGGCTACGAGTGGAGAACGAGGATGAAGTCGCCCTCGTATTTCCTGGATGGTGGGAAGGACGTCTGGACCCCTTCCCCCGACAGGGAGTCCAGGCTGGAGGTGGTTCGGTCGGGAAGCCTGTACGACCTGAGGGCTTACAGGGGTGAGAGGAAGCCCTCGAGGCTTTACGAGGACGACGAGCAGGAGCAGTACAGGCTCCATCCACCAAACATCTCTCCCGAGAAAGCAAAGGAGCTGGAGGACGAGAGGAGGGAGGTGATCCGGGGGCAGGTGGTGAGGAAGAGCTCCACCATGGCCGAGCGGTGGAGCTCCATGGATGAGCTGAGCTCCATCAACGTGGGTGCGGGCGGCCAGGGGGATGCCAAGCACAAGGGCAGCAGCACCTCCAGCTTCGGCATTTACTTCGACAAGGCATCCTCGGGGAGGGCAGCAACGCCCGTCGACCCCGAAAGCATAGACAGGGAGCAGATCAACTTCGCCGCCGCCCGGCAGCAGTTCCTGATGCTGGAGAAGACCAGCCCGGGCTCCCTGCTCAGCCCGGGGCAGCACGCCGTGTCTCCGAGGCCAGAGGCGATGACAAGAATCTCCAGGCAGGAGTGGCAAAGCCCTGAGACCGCCACGAAGGCTGAGAGAGGTTACGGCGACGCCGCCGTGCCCAGCCAGGGCAGGACGGACACCAGCACCTACCAGGTGTACAACGTCTCCTACAGGACGCCCGTGAAGGCGGAGGGAAGGGATGATGCCGGGAGGTTTTATCACACGGGGAAAACGTCCAGCCTGACCAAAGCGTCGTCCAGAGATGACCTGGACTCTGGCCTGGGGGAGATGTACACCGAGGGCAGCACGGGCTACGTCAGCAATGGAAGCGTGGAGGCCTTCAATGGCCTCGTGGACGTGAGGAACAGCAGCAGCAGCCCCGACAAGGAGCTGAAGGCCAGCAACGAGACGCCCATCGAGCGGGAGATCCGCAGGGCACTGGAGAGGGAGGAGAACCTCTGGAAGGAGAGGGGCATCCAGCGGCTGACCTCCAGCAGCGAGCTGGTGGAAATCCAGACCAAGCCTCTGCTCTCCATGCACGCGTCTCCTGTTCCGGGCAGGAAAGGGAAGGACAAAAGCCGCGCTTCCTTCTACGTCCAGCGGGAAATAGAGCAGGAAACCAAGCGCGAAGAGGATCTGAAGAGACAAGGGCGGCTGCTGGGGCTGTACGACCGGGGGACGCAGCAGGAGCTGGACGAGCGCAAGAAGGTGTTCGAGCAGGAGGAAACCCCCCCGCCCAAACCGGCCCCCGCGAGAAGGGCGGAGGAGCGGAGGAGTTGGGTCCACGAGGAGCAGCCCTCGAGCCACGGCTCCGGCCCCGCGGAGGACACGGGGGCCGGGAGAGCCCTGTCCACCTACACGGTGACCCTGACGCGCTCCGTGCCGCCCGCCGGCGAGAGGGGCCGCGGGGAGCCCCCGGCGCTCGACCACGCTTCCGCCAGCGCCGGCCGATGGGCACGTGAGGATTCCCAGGGAGGAAGGCTGCCCGGCTTCACCCCGAGCCCCGCGGCAGCGGGCGTCCTGCGCAAGGAGCACTTCTCCTTCCCCTTCTGGAAGCCCAGGATCTCCTTCGTGGACGACATGGGGACGCAGAGCCCGCTGAGGAGGGAGAAGGGGCCGGACGGGGAGGACGGCCGGGACGAGCAGTACACGCTGAGGACGTGGAAGCCCCAAACGTCGGCGCTGATCGAGGAGGAGATTCGGAGCGACCTGCAGCGGGAAGAGGAGCTGCAGGAGCAGCGCCGGCGGCGGCTGCTGTTCGAAGGCTCCCTGGGCAGCAGCGACGGCTTCTCCAGGGAGAGCTCCCACTCGCGCCACAGCTCAGGTAAGGGGAGGAAAGGCCCAGAAGTGCCCGGTGCACGCATTGCCCCTTCCTTGGTGCTGGCACCCAGGGGTGGGCTCCCAGCGGTGACCACGGACCCGCAGAGGTCCAGTCCTGGGGCTGGAGCCCGGCCCCGCCGTGGGTGCCTCCATCCCCGGGATCGTGCTCCCTGCAGCCCTGGCAGCCCTCACAGCCCAGCCCCTCTTTCTCTCCCCAAGCCGCCTCAGGTGCCAGCGGCAGCTACTCGGTGTCGGGGTCCCCGGTGCCCACCCCCTCCTCGCGCCAGGCGGGGGTCCTGGGCCTGGTGTCGTCCTTCACCCCGCTGCGAGTGGCGGCTCCCGGCCCGGACAGCAGCGACAGCCTCAGCCCCGACTCGGCTCACTCCAGCGCCTTCGAGGAGAGGAGGAGGAGGACGAAGGAGGACGGGAAGGTGAGCGCACGGGGGCTGCTGGGGCTGCCCCGGGGGCGGCAGCGTGGGCTCCCTGCCCTGCTGGGTCTGGTGCTGGAGGCTGGGGGGGGGGTGGAAGGGCCCCGCCGTCTGCTGGGGGTCCTGGCCCAGGAGACCCCCATGGTCCCCGTGCCACGCTCACATGGCCTGCGCCCACCTCCCCCCGCATCCCCCTGTGGCCACGGCTCTGAACCTCTTTTCCTTCCTTTTCCCAGTACGCAGGCATCGAGCCCGTGGACAAAATCAACACGGAGGTAAGGCCCCCCCTGCCCCTGGGGGACGGGGATCGGGGGGCTCGGGGGGTCCCTGCCCGGGGCCGCTGCTCCAGCCCCGAGCGGCCGGGGGGGGGCAGGCGCTGCGCGGGGCCGGACGCCAAGGGCGGGAGCCCCAGTTAGGGGGAGGGCAAGTTGTGCGGAAAGGATTGCTTTTTTTTATCCATAAAAGTGTTTTTGTGACAAATCGTGCTTTCTGGTCCCCCCCAGGTGGTGGAGAGCACGCGGGTGGGGCGGCACAAGAGCGCCATGGCGCAGCGCTGGGAGGCCGGGCTCTACGTGCGGGACGAGGACTGAGCTGCACCGGGGGGCTGCCACCCGCAGGGACTCACGCATCGCAAATTGCATCCGTTTTTAATAGAACAGATGATCCTTCCGATAAATTAAACGTGCTCGTTTGTGTCCCCCCCCTTCCCCCTGAGATGAAATAATACTTACGTAAGGGGGTAAGAATCAGATCCCTTTCTTTTAATTTCTTCTGCCAGGAGACAGCTAGATGAAGAGAAATCATACGGTAATTTAACTTCTTTCTCATTGCAAGCTGTGTCCCTTACAAAAACAAGTTTTATTTCTGAGTGGTTTTAGGTTTTCAGGTGCTGCAGCCCCAGCCGGGGGGTGCCTGGGCTGGAGCGTGCCGCTGGATCAACACCGAGCTGGGAAATCGAGGTTTCTGATTACGTCAGGCAATCTGCTGAAGCGCAGTGATATCTAACATGTATTAATGCTGTTTATTTTGCTAATTTATTAAAGAGTCATTACTCTCATTCCTCCTGCTGTGTTGTTTGCCCAAACGCTCCGCTGGTTCTGCAGCTGGGGGTTAAAACGAGCGCGGGTTTTTCGGGAGGCCGGGGCCGTGCCTCCCACTGCCGGCACCGAGGGGCAAGGGGGTCCCTGGCCCCCTGGCCCCCTGGCGGCTCCAGCAGAGCCCCGCCGTGCCTCCCGGTGCCCCCCGGGACGGGGCCGTGCAGCGCCCACTGGCACCGAGCTCGGGCAAATTAATTTGCCTGCGCTGGATCTGGGTCTCCGCCCCAAGCAACTGCTTCTTAATTGAGACGCAAAGATGACAAGCAGGGGGGGAGCTGCTGGATCATCCCGGGTGGTTCTCTGTTCCTCTTGGGCCGCACAATGAAGAGGGGACAGGACGGGGCCATGTCCAGCCACGTCTCCGGGAATGCCCTGCGTGCTCCTGGGCAGCTGGAGACACCGGGCAGCGGCAAGCCCAGGGCTTTTGGTCGTGCTTCTTGCAGAAAATAAATGTTCCTAGAAATCGGGTTCCACCAAATATGTACAGAAATGCATTTTATTAAACAAGCAAACGAAATTGGGACACTGCCTTGCTTTAATTCTTCTTTCAAAGTAGAAGTGTTTCCAAGTCCCCTAACCGAGGCCTCTCAGAAGCCCTTTTTGCAGAAGACACTGCTCCTAGCAACAGCCTACGCTGGGTAATTTCCTAATTATTTAAAATGTTTACAGTGCGAGCTGCTGTGACGTGCTGGGACAGTTACTCGAAATTTCTGAAAATGCTCGGCCCTCGCTTCTACACAACGAAACATTTCTGGGGCTGATCCTTTCTTCTGTGAGCAGCAATTAATAAATACCCTTGATGAGATCTAATTTAGCCATCTACACAGGATGCTACTCATTTGTTTGACGTGCAGTTAACCAGAAATTTAGCTTAGAAACATTGTAAGACAAATAAAAGGATCCACAGATATCCTCCCACGTACAGAGGCAAGTGACTTTCCCCTGGCATGTGACCGCGGCGAGCGCAGGGTTTTGGGGAGGGACGAGGGCTGCTTTCCCTCCCCGGGCTCCTTCCCCCCATAAGGCGTGGGGGCGGCAGGGCCCTGCTCGCGGATTTACTGCGTTTGCTTCGTGTTTGCTTTGTTGTTTTTTCCCGCAGCAAGGCAGAGAACCAAGAGATGCCGGTGTGACTGAGAAAGGATGAAGTGGATTCTGCTGACTGACTGCGCCACCTGGTTTTTGAGGTAGCAGCCTTTCATTGAGGAGCTTTGGGGCGTGGACTGAACAGGTCAGCACAGAGGAAATAAAAGGCTGAGCTGCCTGCTGTCTTCTTGTTTCATCCAGCCAGAGTAAACCTGAGCCCTGTGGGAAAGGGTTTGCTCTGACTCTCGGTGCCTGGTTGCAATTTGCCACACGGAGCTCCACGTGTGGCCGTTCCCGAGCTGGGCATGGCAGGTTTGCAGGTTCCTGCAGCTGCTGCACTACAAACGCAGGCTGTGGTGGGCAGCACGAGGAAAGCTGGAAGGCTCTGAGCGTTTGATGGAGTGAGTTTGTCTTTTTTATGGCTCCTCAAGCACCTGTGAGTTACTTGGTGATGTTAAACTTGAACGGGGCTGCTGCTGGTGAAGACCTTGGCCACAAAGGCCTCCTGAAGAGCCCCTGACTGGGGGCTCAGGGGGATTTCAAACGCCCAAAGCCCGCACAGGGCCGGCTCTGTAGCCAGGAGCACCGGCGGGCTTGCTGCAGAGGAGAGCAGTGAGTGTGCTGGTGTTCTGGGAAGCTGTCACCCGGTGGTTCAGGCTTACTGGTTCACCCTTGTAGAACAGACAAACAGTAGTAAGTAAGACTTAATTTTATTAGAACATGTCAACAGTTCACTCCAACAACCGGACTGTAAGAGTACATTGACCGAACAGCAACAGGACAGCCGAAACAAGGTTTAAGCCTACTGAAGGCTGCTTTTGTGGCTATTCTTAGTGCCCTGGGGAAAAGGCCATAAAACTTTTCAACGCTGTCAGATATTTAAATAACTTTTAAAAACAGTCAGAATTTCTTAAATCTATGAATCTTTCACTAAGAAAAATGACATAAACCTTGTTGAAAGCATTCCTATGAGCTATGGATTAGCAGCTGGCAAACACGGTATTTCATCATCCTCCTTCCACCCCACAACGAGCTCACGGTATTTATCTTTTTATGATAGGCTGTGACACAGCAGACTAAATACAGTTTGCTAGTGTCAGCTCCCCTAAATACAAGCGCAGCTTGTTATTCAGCTGCAGAGCCCTCTCCCTGGTAGTGCAGCTTTTTTATCATGTCACTAATAATAGAGTAGAACGTTAACTTTTCACGTTTGTAAAAATAGAACTCTCATATTTATTTAACTTACTGAATTACCAATTCTGTTAAGAAAAAGAACAATAGAAGTTTTTCACTTCTCCTGAAAGCTAAAGTAATGCAAATCTGTAGATGTTGGAAGGTGACACTGAAGGGATGGATGTTTCCTTCAACCTCTGCTAACTGTCGCTACTTAAACCTTTCAAACATACTTTGAAACAGGCTCCTAGCCAAGTGGCACAACAGAAACCAGCGGCTACCTTTACTTCTTGGCCTTCATTTTTGTTTCTTTGACTTGCTGGATAATAACTTTCAGCATCTTTTCCATTTTGGATTTTGTCAGTGATTTTCTACAGTACCACACTTGGTCCCACATGGAGTAGAGGGGCTTGGGAGACAGGTAGAGCGGATCGTAGTCGTGAAGCATGTCCAGCGGCCTCTTCTTAGCGTACATCTTGTAGTCCTGGATCGGACAGTTATCTGGGTTGTCAGGCCTGGCAAAGAGGTGTGCAGCTGCTTCCCCCGTAGTTTCCTCTGCGTGGAGGTCATTCTTCCACGCCAGGTACTCCAGCCCTGCCTCATCCTTTCTTAGCACCAGCTGTCCCCAGTACAGGTTCTGGCTGTGATTGTGTGTGCTTGCCCCAAACCCCCTGATGATATTTATGAGCATCAGGTGCAGAAAGCCCTGAGGGGTCAACTGACTCAATAGCCCTTTCTTACGAAGGACATCCACGTTTTCATCCGTCAGGTTCTCTAAAATAGTCCACTCTCCCTCTCTCTCTTTTTGAGACAGATGCTGATACTTCAGTTTTAAGGCTTCCTGAGACGTTCTGAATTCCGCTCCTTTAACCACGCTGTACTCGTAGTTGTGATCCTTCAGGTATCTCTCAATGCTGCTCTGGAAGAAGTACAAAGAGTTGGCGGAAAAATCCATGCCGTTTTGTTTCTTTGCGGAGTTGTAGAACCAGGCCAGGTAATTATCGAGGTCTTCAGGTGGCAGCTTGTAGATCTCGCGCGCTTCAGAGGGGCAGTGTAAAACCAGCCAGTCTCTGAAAATCTTGATGTCGCCAGCATTCCGGTTTTTCTTCTTCAGCCCATCTAAAAGATAAGAAACAGCACTGTGAACAGCACGAACTAGCAAGATCAGCAAAATAAAAGGGGGCGCAGAACAATGTTCACCTCCCTTTTAAAAGCAAGTCAGACTGAGACTGTCACAGACCCCTTCCCTTAAAGCTCTGGTTTTATCTGTGTTCTCAGCCAGCCCGCGCCACTTGACAGCACTAGTCTAGGCAGGACTGCTCCCTGCCCTGTTCCTTCTCACTTGCCTGGTGAATCTGCATGCTATCAGCAAGGTAAATGTAAGATTCTCTTTCTTTTAGAATCCTGTTTAATGGGGACAGAATGATTGCCCAGTGAGATTTCATCACTGAATGGGATTGCGGGACTCACGGGGTGGAAAGCACTGGTGCAAGTTTTATGGGCTATTTGGGACAGCAACAGGACTGGAAACGGGAGTTGTCGTTGGTGGCTTGTCCTTACGTTGGCAAGGGACTGAATTTCACCCCCGCTGACTTTAGAGCTGGTTCTGTGTGTTTGTGGGACCGCTCCCGTACCCACTCGCTGCAGTGCTGGCCCTGAGGCTCCAGCAGTCCAGAATGGCCTCGCTGTCCTTCAGAAATTTGCAGCTACTCTGGCAGTGCCTTGTGGTGACTGCAGGGGCCACGCTCGGCTCTGCTAAAATAGCTGGGAGTTGGCTTGTGCTGTGATCTGCCTCGGGACCGAGTGGCATCCATCTCGTATGTTCAAAGCCTTGTAGCAGATGCTATGTAAAACACATTTCAAAGCGTTCCCCTGCACGGAAACCTCTCCAGGGCAGGAGAGCTCTCATTGTGCAATAAAAACATTAATGAAAGTTAGGGGTGAATAGTAAGGAAGCAGCAAAAGATGAGTAAAAGTGTATTTTTAAAAAAGGGTTGCCAGGATTCCAGTTGGGTTCTTTCTCAAGTTGCTATGGCAATACCACATCCACCTAGTTCGATGTAGCATGAGAAATTAATTCTTTGGATTGCTGAAAAGCTCCATCTGCTCGCCTGTGACTTTTCCAGGGCTGGGGAGGGGTAGATTAAAAAGGGTTCTAGAGCCAACACCTAGAAATTCCGTTTTGTACACCAAATTATTTTGTACACGCTTAGTTGTGATCTTAAAATACTGTGGTGGGATTGAGGTGGATTCTACTGATCCCTACTGATCCCCGTGCTGCTGTTCTGGTGCTTTGCCTTTGTTATTGACTGATCTACGTGAAGAGATGAATGGCTTGTAAATCAATACATGCATGCAAAGGCCTCGCTTGAGCCATAAGCCATTTATCTTGACAGGAACAGCGATTGCACAGACATTCCCAGGTGAATTCCCCGTCCCTCCTGATGATGTACGTTGTCAATTACAAAAACAGTGCTCATAAAACTGCACCAGTGTGCATGGTTGTGGCTACGCAACGCTGAGCGCATTGAGGAGGACCACTGGTGCTTTAACTACACCCACTGTGGTACAGACAAACCCCACGTGCTTTCAGTAACCTGCTTGCTCTTAGGGGCTGCTGGGCTGCGTGGGTACGCGGGTGTCGGGGGACTCAGTGCGTGGAGGTGAGAGGCGTGCTCTTGGCCGCTCGTCCTGTTAGGTGGAGCCAGGGCATTAAGCTACTGGAAGGAAGAGAGATGCTCTGACTTGAAACAGATTTTCAAAGTTTGCCCCCGTGTTTATGCCCAGATGCTAGCAGACAAAAACGTAAAAATGCCGAGGCAGCAGTTTACCTGGTGGTACTGTGCGACACCACCTGCAGGCATGCAAATCATAGAGGCAAATGTTGTGGCTCTGCCTTAGCATCTTTAAAATCCTGAGCATTTGCATTTTATTTGAGGTGTTTAATCATTAAGTAACGTGTATGTACCTGGCATCAAGGATCCGGTGCACAACATATATCCTAAAACACGATCACTTAAATCAATTTTATTGATAGTTTCCCCACTGCTCGCATCGTTGTGATAGTGTCTGCACGCTGCGTGCCAGCTGTTCCTTCTCACGCAGACGGTGTCTGTCCTACAGCAGGATTAGAACAGCCACTGGCTGGGCTGTTCTCATGACAGGGAGTCATTTAAAATACACTGTGCGTGACTTAGCCTTGGTCTTGGAAGCTCCCTGGTAAGCAGTGGATCTCGCAAGTTAACGTTTGTGAAATTATATTTTCCCCCACTCCAGCAGGATTCCAAGGACAGCATGTAGGAAGATACCAAAAATTTTGGTCCCATTGCTGTCTCTGGGATTTTTTGTCATTCACTTCAGTGAAGCCAGAGATTCAGCCCAAATTTCTCCATTTCACTGCTTTAAAAGTTACTTCCTTGTGCTTTTTTCTCTTGAGACCAGAGTTCATATCTCTGGTTCCAGCTTCTCACAGGGATTCTCTCTTAAGTACAGCCAACACGCTGCATGGTGATACTGATCAAAATGAAAGACCAAAGTATTCAAACTGGATATTTTAGGCTGGGCCACAGCCAAGTGTACATTCGGGTAGCACAGTGAATGCCATCATCTACTGAAGCGATGATTGCTTAAGCTAGGAACGTCTTTTAGTCCCTTTTGGTAGAAATAGCATGCCCTCTATCAGCTGCACTTATTTTGATGCCCCAATACAGATTTTGGCGCTCTACCAAGTCCCCCTCCAGGTGATTAACAAAACATACCCACATGCCCACCAACCCTCCCAGGAATAAAGCTCCAGACTATCTTACTTTTGTTTGAGGATGGATGCTCCGAATTCTTGTTTTCTGGGCTCAGTGAGGCTGAGTGACGAGCTGTAAGCTCAGACACCGATGGTTTGCTCCCCTCAGGAGGGTTTTCAGCAGCATTCCCACTGAAGCCTGTTCCTGGTGTGCCACACTCGGGACAGCACAGTTGGAGTTGCTGCTGGACATCTACAGAGGTTTCAAACTGAAAGAATGCCACAGAGGTGGGTGCCTCTAGTTGGGCTTTTGCTTCAGTGCTGGAGACAGAAATCTGTTTTAACGGTTCCTTTGGTGTTGCTGACCCGGTGGAATTCCTTGCTCTAGAAGTTTCACTTGTGAACTCCACAGGATTAAGAGGACCTTGATGCATGAAGCTGCTCTCCAGGATCTTCTGATTGCTTACAGGGGATTTTTGAATAGAGAGAAGAGCTAAGGGTGGCTTTTCTGTGGGGGCAAAGCCAGATGTGGGAGTGTCTGGCTGCTTGGGAATTGCAGTCTTCTGATCATGATGCATTTGCAAATCTACCTCAGCAGTTACACAGCGAGTTGGTGGTGAGTCTGACCAAATATTCTGTCTGATTCTGTCTCCTTGGTTTTCTGCATCCGATACATGCTGTTCATCATCAGAGATGATTTGTGGATCTTCATCGCTTCCTAGATTCACTGTATGTGCGTCTGTTTTGATTTCACCTCTGGACACATGCTGTTCTGCTGCAAAGCAGGGTTTCATGGATTTGCTGTTTTTCTGATTTTCTCTGGGTGCTGGTTCATTGTGTACTATGTAGACTGTGTCATCTCTTTGTTGAGTGACCCCTGGAGATCTGCTACGTGATCCTGTGGCAGCAGTGCCTCTTCTAGCCCTCTCAAAAGGTGAGGTTACCCTGATCCTCTTTTCACCTGAGTTAGCTTCCCTCGAAGGAGCCTCGCAGGACGTTTGCCTCTTTCTCTTTTCTACAGCTTCATTCTCTTCTCTGCTTCTGAAGTGTAGTTTTCCACATGGCCAGTGATATGCATGTCCACCCCCACACATCCACAGGATAGAATTCTCTCTGCTGGGATGCCCCGAGCTCTGCACCGCTTCCAAGGCTGGGAGTTGTTTGCAGATATTGCCATGAGTGTGTGCCCAGGTGACAAGGTTGGAAAGATCCATGCAAAGTGAACTGCCATCGCTGCACCTTTCAGCACTGACGCTCTCGTTCTGCAAAAACATGTTGGGAGTAAATTAAGTGGAAGAGTATGTGCATGACACAGCAGTCCTGGGACCGTTTCCATCCCACCTCAACAGAGTAATAATTCCAAATCAGTGATCCTTCTACTGATTCTATTTGTGTACTTTAAAAAAAATAAGTCTACTTTGAAGACCTAGAGGTCTTGCTCAATACTTGAGCATGGTCCTGGAACGAGAAGTTTATAATAGATATTGCATACTTATGTGCTCAGAGTCTTGGTCAAGTAGCTCAGCATAAGAATTTATCATGCCACAGCAGCAGTGCATGTGTTCTACAGCCACAGCACCACTGAGATCGACATTCTCACTGAGCCACCAAGCCTCTACCATAGCGCAGGGGATGGGAAGGCACCTTGCGAAGTGCAGTGCTGTCTGTGGGGCTGAGTCCTGCGATCCAAGCAAGCTTGTACCCAATTCTGTACTCCCTTATGGAAAATGTAATGGGGAAGTGTCAGGAATCAGCTTCTCAGTCTCCCACTTCCCCACAGCCAGCAGGGCTCGTCGCTCTTTTGACTGTGAAATGGTAGCACTCCTGGCACCAAAGGGAAATCGGACACATGAAGCTGTCTGTAGGATGCTTTTCAGAGACAGAAAAGTGGACCTTGCACCCCTGTATCTAAAACTTGTTTTAAAAGATCTACATTTTTTAATGTTATAACTGGTTCTGTTAGAAAGAATCACCTATGGGATCGTTTATGCCATAAAATACACTCACCATGCTGCTGGTTTCTATCTCACCGAGTGCTCGTTCGGGTGGAGTTCAGTAAGTGACTGTCGGAATATCCTTTCCTTCTCAGAACCTAAAATACACATTGTGTGTGTGTATGTAATATATTTATTACATAGTTAAAATCTCTGGCTAGCAGATGCCACTAGTTTTTGGGCACTTTGATTACAATCTGTGGCTAGCGATCTTTTATTCCACAAATGGAGCGAACTGCAGAAACAGAAGGGTCAGAAATCATGAAGTGACTTGTAACATTATCTGAGTTTTCAAGTACTGACAAGAGGCAGTTTCCTAGCTAAAGGGTTCTCTGCATCTGTAATTCATGTTAACTGAAGAAAATCTGAAATTCTCCCATCGGTTTTGAAAACTTCCATGGAGTAGTCTGGAGCAGCATGGCAATTTCTGTGTAACAGGTAGAGGAGAGCTCAGAGAGGTGACGTTCATTCCTGTCGGTGTGTATATTGCAACTGAGCCAAGAAACCTGACCATGCCTTATGGGACTGATCCAGCACGCATTTATAGTTCCTAATGGCAGCCCGTACCCCAGGCTGCTTAGTCTATTATTAATTAAAAATTTTGCCATAACTGGTGGCAAAAGATGCCAGAAGGAACACACTGGACTGGAATCTTGTCTGGGCTGGCCCTGCGAGCAGCTCTGGCCAAACGTGAGGCCGCTTCCCTCGGCTCTGAGGGTGTGGGTGAGCAATGCCCGTGAGCGCGTCCTCGCCCTGCGCCTGAGCTCGAGCCTCGGGGCCGGCCGCCAGCTCCGGGCGCTCCTGTTCTGAGCCAGCTGCAGAGGATGGAAGAAGCCCATCCCAGCTGACAGCCATAGCGCTGCTCTGCTTCTGTGAATGTGGTGTTTGTCTGCAGGGATTTATTTCGTGGGCATGTTAGTTAAACTGAGGGGAAGCCTGCTGGCGCGCAGGCTGGGAAGCGGCTGTAGTGCAGCCGTCTGTGCGCGTGCCAGCAGCCGAGGCAGAGGCTGTGCTGGTGCCCGTAGTGCCCTACCTCTGCCCTGCCGTGCTCTCCAGGCCCATGCAGGGTGAGGAGAGGCCAGGACAAGGCTGAGCAGCCCCGTCTGGAGGCCAGGAAGGACGAGCGTGGCCACCTGGGCTGCCAGCCCCATCTGCAAGGCGAGGTGGGGACACAGGGAGCAGAGGTGGGAGGAGGTCGTTGTGATCACGACAGACAAATCCCAGGGAGCATGGAACTTGGCCAACCTCCCGCGCTGGAGAGCTCCTGGAAGCATGTTTACAGCAGCCCTGCTCGCTCGACCCAAAGCTGCCGGCGACCAGCACGCTGCAGAGCCCCAGCCACGCTGCGTGGCTCCGGCTGGCGAGGCGCTGAGCACGCGCTGCCTGCAAGCACTCAGCCTGCCGATGCCAAAGCCAAGCGTGCCTCACTGGATGCAATGCCCAAGCGAGGAGCCATGCAGAATTTCCAGGCAAACATTTAATCCTTCCAAGCAGAAGGAAAACAAAATACCATCGATGTGCTGCGGGCTTCCGAGCTGCCTGTCCTGAGGGAAGCACAGGTGACAGCCACGCTGCCCAGCACCTGCAGGACAAGGAACAGCTCTGGACACAGGCACAGCACAAGCCCAGCAGAAAAGGAAAGAGACAAAAGCAAAGCACAGAAGAAAGGCTCTCTGTAACCTCAGCAGACAGGTCGTGGCACTAACTGTTCCTTTCCCCAAGAAAAGCACAGGTCAGATCTCCTCACATCAGTTTTACTTCCCGATGAGGACTGAACAGGAGGCACCAGAACCACTCCTGTTTGGGGGTGAAACTGCTGCATGTCAGCAAAGCTCTGGAAAGCCTTCTGCTCTTACGCTAGCATCACTGCGTGTGTTCCTTTTTATGGCTTCCTAATGATAGTACAGATAATTTTAGCCTAGAATGCTTTGCTGTCTGCATATGCCAGCTTGTGAAATATGTAAAGCCAAGATTTTAAAAGAATCTTCTAACTGAAGCTGCTTGCTTTAAAAAAAAAATAATCCCTGAAAATGTTCTGGGAGCAAAGGCATGCTTCCAGGGAATGTTAAAGCAGCAAACACGTTCTGAGCTCAGGAACTGTTAATCTGGTGTACGGACGTGTGGTCACCATGATCTCGCTCCCAATGAGCCCTAGAGAACAGAGTTGGAAGGCGCCTCGGGTGGCCATCGAAGCCAAGAGAAGAATGAGCTTTACCCAGGCTCCTCCTGAGAGGTGCTCGCCTTCAAAGCTCCCAAGGACAGGGGGTTCACAGCCTCCCGCAGCGCCCTGCTCCTGGGCATGTTTCTGCTCTTTCTGAAGTTGTGATGAGTTTTATCTTCCACTTCAACATGAGCAATTTCTCCCCAAAGAGCTGAACTGCCTGGACAATCTGGCACTTACACACAGTGTGGGAAAAGGTAACAGAAGCGGAAGCTCTGTGGTCATGAGGCCATGAAATTATGGACTTGGCAGATGAACATCTTGATTTCCATCACGGGTGTCTTTAAATGGAATGCTTTTATCTCTCCTTATCTCCGAGCACATGTCTTCCTTTTCCTGATCCCACTGAAAAAGCCTTTTTTTCTCTCTTGATATTTAGGTCCAAATAAAAACTCTGGTGATCAGCTAAGGACACTTCTTCAGCCCACTCCTGCGCTGGTATTTACATGAGCTGAGGGTACCTCCAGAGACGCTGCGAAGTGGAAGTTTGGATTTACAGTTAGAGCTGAGCGGGGGAAGAAAACCAAACCATGTATTTACCCCAAAGGGCTGAAGTGGCAGAGGTCTCATCGCTTCGGTCAACAAAAATCAGTCACGATTGCTGCCCCAACGCCTCCGGCTTCAGCAAACCCAGGATCCTCACGGGGGAGACGTTCTGGGCTCGGGGCTTGAGCTTTGTTTTGAAACCTCAGGCCTGGTTCGGTGGCTGTAAGCGAGGCAGCATTTTAATTGTCTTTCCAGGAGAGGCTCCCATCTGATAATGGACACCGCGTGCAGAACCCACACCTTTGTGCAGAAAAACAGGACATTCCACAGCTGCCTGATAAATGTTTTTGTTTATTTTTTTTAGCCAATAGGGTTAAAATTAGTGTGCTGATACAGTTAAGTGAACTCATGCTAAGTGGATTCTCACTAGAAGGAAACAGAAAAATGTTTAAGAAAAAAAATCTACAAGCTTTTGCTGTCTCATGGTCCTGATCCACGCTGAAGGTTTTCCAGATGTTAGCACAATATATGCCTACTTCACTTGGCCACTTTTTCTTGAACACAGAGATAATTTCCCAGAAGTCTGCAGCATTTCAGGAGAGCTCTTTAAACTCAAAGCTGACTAAAAGCATTGAAATGCTTCTTCCCTTTTAAGACTTTCTTTTGCCTGGTTTGAGCCATTGGGGGGGGAAATACTCAACCATTTCTGACAAACTTTCTGAAAACCATTTGTTTGTAAGGTTTGTATATGGAAATCACCTGAAAATTTGTACTTTTTCACATTCCAGTGGACTCCATGCAGCGTTACGTTATGCTGAAGGTTGTCTGAACCCCTCTGTGACACACAGGCTGATGCAAGCAGGATAACTAAATAAAGAAACTAATTGTATGGACTCTCCAAGCCCTTTAACCACGGTGTTCCTGTCCCTCCACCCTGTAATAGTGCTAGCTGTGTTTCTCTGAAGTCTCTTTATAAGTCTGCTTCACAGATTAGAAACCTGAGGCAGGCACAAAGCAAGTAAATAAGAGCGCTTTGCCTTTCCAGCTCTAGATAAGACAGTGCAGGAAACTGGAACAATCCCGGTAGGAAAACAACAGGATACAGAACAGCAGTTCTTAAACGTGACTCCCAGCCCCTGCCCCCAGCATGAATTGTTTGCTCCTGCTCACTTGAGAGAGCTCACCAGGGGTGCAGCAGCACGGGACAGCTGTGAAATGGGCGCACGGGAGGGGACGGGCTGCCAGAGAGCCCTGGGAAGGGGCGAGGGGTGCTGCTGGGGCACGTGGTGTCTGGGCAGGAGGGGTGAAGCTGTGCTTCCCCGTGTCCGCTTGGAAGGAGCAAGGAGGGAGCTGAGAGCAGAGCAGAAGTAGCTCATGGCGCTAAAAGTCATTGAACTTATCCCACCGCTTCTTAGCAAGGGCCTTTGGGGTGGATCTTTGGGGTGGATCAATCATTTCCCAGCACATCGTTCTTCCCGTACTTGTCAGTGTCTCTCTCTCCTTCTCCTGGCTATACCGGAGCCTTCTCAGCACCTCTTCAGTTCTCTTCCTGCTCCACCGTATCCTTCCACTGCTCCTCCTGCCCTGCTTGCAGCAGTGCAGCTCCCAAGACGCACTCGCTACAAGGTGGCAGTGCTCCATTTCTAGAGATGCTGGCAGAAAACAACACCTGATAGTGGGCAGGGTGTAACTGCGTGCACCAGCTCCGAGAGACGGCTATTGAACAGCCTACAGCAATCACATTCCTTAAACAGGAGTATTTTGGTCTAAAGAACTGGATGCTTTTTTTCAGCTGAGTCTTAATTATCTCTTCTCTTGAGGGTCTGCATTACAGAGCTGCCGTCCTTGTAACGTAACCGAGCTCTAAATCAAGTCGTCTTAAAACAGAGCCAATAAAAGCCTGCAGCCAGCTGGCAACGGATCACCTGGTCCAACCAACAGTAATCAACCACTAAAAACAGATGTAGTAAAGGAAAAAATTAATTTGAAATCACAAACTGCTATAAATAGGCCCTAATATTTTAGATCCCTGCAAAGAAGTGGGAAAGCTGAAATGTGAGTAGGGCAAACCCGTTACTGCACAGAGCGTTAGGGCACGGGGCAGGGACCCTGCTCCTTACCCCGCTCACGCCGCCGGTTGTGAGCTGGTGCCAGCGGGGGCGAGCGGGCCGTTATTTTCCATAGCGATTGTAATTTATTTTCCCTTTTTTGTTGCTTTCATGTTCCTTTTCCCGTTGCGCGCGAGGTTCCAAGCAGCACCAGCTTGGCCAGCGGCGCGGTCACAGCGCAGCACCGGCGGCTTCGCGGAGCCGCAACGCAAAACCGAGGGGGGAAAGGGGGGAGGAGGCTCGGGTACGGCCGGGAGCGGGGCCGGGAGCGGGGCCGGGAGCAGGGCCGGGAGCCGCCGGCGCGTCCCCGCCAGGGGGGGCTCGGCCGCCGGCCTGCGCGCCCGGCCCCGCCCACCACGAGGCTCCGCCCCCGGGACCGCCCACTCCCCGTGCCCCCACCCAATGAGGCTCCGCCCACGCCCTGAGGCCCCGCCCCTATCCCGAGGCCCCGCCCCTCCCGGTGCCGGGGGCGGGCTCCACGCGGCCGCCCCGCGCCTCCTGCTCCCCCCCCGGGGCCTTCTCGGTGTCCCCGCGCCCCAGCGGGGGCTGCTGGAGGGGGACGATGCCGCCCTCAGGGGCTCGTTAAGGCCGCGGGGACTCGGGGCTCTCCTTGTGTCTCGAGGGGCTGTGAGGGTTCGGAGGTGCTGCAGGGCTCCTGGGCGGGGAAGAAGCAACCTTCTGGCAAACGAGGCACGTTCAGGGGGCGTTCAGGGGGCGCCCTGCCTCGGAGGGGGGCTCTAAAGGCTCAGCTGGGGTCTCGGGCAGACGCAGATGCCCGCGGCGTGGTGTCCAGGAGGGGAGCGGTGCCTGTCCCTCACACACAGCCTTTGGGAATCCATGGGTTCGTGCTCCCTGGCCGTGCTGACAGGACACCTGGGAGCCCCGCAGGCTCTCCACCTTTGCAGCCTTTTTCTACACAGCTTTCTCCTGTTGTCTGTGTCTGGAAGTGCCCCCGTGGCCCTTACCTCCTGCACGGTCACTCAGGATGCTTCAGGGAGCCTCCCATGGAGCACGGCAGTCTGGGGAAGGAGGGCGAGAATCCCACTGGGACCCAGAGGACAGGGCGGCCTAGGGAACGAGAGAAAGGAGGCATTAGTGATTGAGGAAGTGATCTTACAGCAATTGGTGTGGGATGGAAGCAATAAACAGCAGGCTCTCTGCCCCGAGAGCTGAGTCTGCAGCCACTTTTTATAGGTTGTGAGGGGCAAGGAGCTGGGATCGGCGGTATCAGGAGAGGCACCCTAAGAGGCAGCGGCTCCCGGTTTGTCTCCCTCCTGAGTGCTGCGTTCAGCAGGAACCAAGTCTCACGGATGACAAATACCACAGCTGGATGGCATCTTGCCTCCTGGAGGAGCAGTGAAACCTAGCACTGGCACACCTAACCATTAATTTAGAAAAGAAAAATACATTCTGGCATAACGGCCCTAAGAGGCTGCCAACCCTTGTCCTGCAGCAGCGATAGCACGCTTTCTGTGTGAGCAAGAGCAAACAATGAAGCCCACTCTCCAGATTCAAGCAAAATTGGAGTCAATAGCTGGGTTCAGATCCGCAGTTCTCTGCTGTAACTGCCCTGAGTGCACAAAGGCGTTTCTGTACAGACGTTTTGGGAGGTTTTGGAAACCTCCCCAGGCCTGCACCACAAAGCCTCTTCCTGGGCCTTCCAGCGCACGCTCTCAGATGAGCCCGGCACCAGTGAACGTGCCTTAGACAATCACCTAGGCTGACGGCTCCCCAAAGCCTAACTGGGTACCTCAAATAAGCTATCTGAGCACGGCTAAGCTTTTGGGAAGGCAGGCCTGCTGGCCAGAGGGCTGGGTTACAGCCACAGCCGTGCTCCTGCGCCTACATGAAACCCTTTTTGTTTCTTTGGTGACCACACGTGTGCTTTAGTCCTCGTGGCAAAGCCTGGGAGGGCAAATCCTGCTAGCTGGCTTCGAGTGGCTGCAGAAGGAAGCAGTTAGCTCACAGTATGAAACGAAATATCTTCTCAATAAATGAAGAATTGGTTAATCGAGCAAGAAAACGCATGCTGTATGTGCGGAGCAGGCAGCTGTGCACAGCCTGCAGTTCTGCAGCCTCCCGTGCCCCTGTGCTGCAGCACTCCCCCCAAGCCCCTGCTGCAACGGTGCTGCCATCACGCCCTGCACTCACTGCCCTTGCCTCTGAGCATCTCACCAAATGAAATATTCAACGTGCTGAAGGATATTAAGTTCCTTTGTTCCTCTGGCAACCGAGATCCTGAGCGCTCTCAATCCTCCCTGCCTCCACGTGGCGCAGGTTCACGTCTCAATGTTATTTTAATGCTCGATTTACTACTCCAGGGGTCTTAGCACCGGCTCACCTGCGTTACACAGCAACTCTGGCGTACAACCTACTGGGCAAGGACACAGCTACTTCACGGGCGGGTATTTCTCATTGGCACCCAGGCCCTGAACTGTGCAGGTGGGAAGTGCTCGGGGCAGAGCTGGTGGCTGGCTGTGCAGGAAGCCAGCTCCGTCCTGTGCTGAGCGGAGCCCAGAGACAGCTCCCAGCATCCGCCCAGCGGGGCACTCCCTTGCAGAGGCCAGCTGTAACTCCACAAACATCAGGAGCGGTCGGTCTCCGTGTTAAAGCACTGGTTAAAACTAGTTAAAACACTGGAGGTAGGTTACTCGTTCTGTTCATCGCTTCCATCTGGTTGTCAAACAAGAGCCACGCTGAAATCCCTGCACCACCTCTTCCCATTTCCGCCACCTGAAGCATCGGCGAGCCCTCATCCCACAGCGCCAGGCCCCTGAGCTGCGGGAACAGGGCTTCCCCGCGCTGCTTGCCCTGCCTAACACCCCTCAGCAACATATGGGCCCGCCAACAGAAGCCGCCCGCTGCATAATTACGGCACTGACAAACCAATTGAACCTCGGCAGCTGCCACGGGGGAGATCTCATTCAGTCTCAGTATTGCCTTTTAAACTTAAGTGGCACTGGAACAAACACATCTTTGATCCAAGTAGGAAATCATTTGGAGCTTTGTGTTTAATAGAGCTGAGGCCCTGGGAAAATGATGGCTTTATTAGCCTGGATGACCGTGCAGGCCTCATCGCAGGCAGGTGCTGGTTTGCTCCGACAGTCCCATCACTTCTTCAGACCTATTTGGAAGTATTTGTTCTGGAATTGATGTGAAACAAGGACTTTAACTCAGCTGTGCTGCTGAAGCACCTATAAACTATGAGGAACCTCAAACAAGTATTACGGGAGGAGGAGAGGGAGCACGATTTTGGCAGTTCCAGAATAAAGTTACATCTCTGCACTTCTGTCCTTGTGCTACGTCGTGCCTTCCTGGGGCCTGCAAGATTTGCTGCAGTAAGTTCAATAAGGAAGGAGCGAGATCCATAAAATATTCAGTAATGATTCATACCAAGTAGCCACTAAAACTTTGTCCTTCAGCCCTTCGAGCTAGTTCGTAGACTGGTTTGGCAATACAGTTAAAGAAGCTGTTTTCTTCCTAAAAAGATAGTCTCAAGGGTATGTTGTAAAATACCGTCTTGCTCTGATTTTTCAAAAAGCATTCTCCTGGATTCTTTGGAAACTACTTAAATGCTTCATTTCTTAGAAGGTTGCTTTAGAAAAGCGAGTGAGAGGTTTCCCAAGAAAACCACATCAGCATATTCACTGGTGGAGGCAGCTGTAAACATTGTCAATCTAAATATTACTCTTAGTTACAAACAATTATACCGGCTGCGAATGGAAGCTGGCTCTGGCGCAGCAAAACCTGCCATGCAGACAGTAAGAGGGGGAGCAGCTTGCAGACATACACCTAACGGCGCATGTCTAGGTGCTCTGCATGTCTATCTCTCTCTCTTTTAGGGCCCCTTCCATTTAAATGACCTGTGCTCAGCCTGAAGTTCTGTCTGGAGTCACCCAGCACCTGGGTAATATCCACTCAGGTAGCAGATGCAATGGGAGACGTCGGTACGAGCTAGCGTTTCAGCCAGCAGCCCCTCGGCCCGACAGGTGAGTGACGCAGAGCCTCAGAAATAATGCATGAGCTGTGTGGGGCCCAGCAGCACTGCTCGCCTGGTGGCTGCCGCGGCTCCCCCACTGACCTGGGAGCTGCACGCCCCGAGAGCTGGGGTGCCACAGCACCCACCAAGGGACTCGCTGCTGGGGTGTTTCTGAGGAAAACGGGCACTCGGGGCTTCCTGTTGGAGTTACGCAGAGCCCCCGAGGTCCCAGCATGAGCGAGAGCTCGTGGAAAAGCTGCCTGCTGAGCCATCACGACCCCTAAGTGGTTTATCAGGAAACTGGCAGCACCGTTAGAGTGGAATAAAATAAAATCATTGTAAGGAAAGAAAAGAGCATTCCAGCCGCTTTCTGAGCAGCTTTGTAGCACGGGAAGGTGCCTGAACTGCACTAATCCTTCACTGCAGAAAATGCCTCCGAAGAAAGGAAAAGAAATGTAGAACTGCAGCCACACAGAAGAGACCCCAAATTATGTTTATTTCCCTGCCCTAGGATAGCAGGGGAGATGTGCTTGTAAGGATGGTTGTTTGTATAAATAAATGTTCATTCTTGGCAGTGGAATGCAAACTATGCTGAAGGGCTGGAAACAGACCACTCTGCAAAGCTGAGGCCAGAGTAAGGGAAAGATGAAGCGAGGCTGTCGGGAGGAAATTCACATTCATTTTTAGCAACTTGGAGAGTTTCTCAAGCATGTTTGACATTTTTAATTATGCTGATGTAGAACCTATTCCAAGGACAAAAGCGGTCAGGATTGCTGGGTAAACAATTAGGAAATCTCATACCAGCCAGCTAGGGGTAGTGTTGCCTGTGGGGCTGGAGACTCTGCTGAAACACGGCATCATCTTTCATACTTTCTAGACAAATGGAATTTGAGTGTCTTGCAAAATCTTTGCCTAGGTCAGGAGACTCAGATCCTCATCTTGCAAGCTTTCTCGAAAGGCGTATTTTTGACAGTACACATGAGACAGGAAGGAGATCAGTCTGCTCTGCTGCTACTTGGCTGAGCTTTCCTGCAGGGTTTCCTGAGAGGCTAGGAAACAATCTCGTTACGTTTCTACCAATTGTCTCCGAAGCCGTACCCTTAGAATGGAAAATAAAACTGACATTTCTTCAGGAGAACAAGATCGGCTCTGCAGCGCCGAGCCCCAGAGTCAGGGCCTGTTGGTCTGCCTCCCATGCTCGGCACATTCTGCAGCACGCCTGCAGCGCCTTGGTTCGTGTGGGGAGCAGAGCTCAGCAGGCTCGCTCGCCCTCCTTCCTCTCTGAAGAATTTGCAAAGAAACGTACCTGTGGTTTAATTTCTGAGTCAAGGCTGATAAAGACGGCACAGGAATGGCAAGAGTTTGTTAGCGAGCAGAAAGGTTGCAGGAAAATTAGAAGGGAGTGGTTTTTAATGCACACCTGCTCTGTTTGCCTCGGCCACCGAGCTGCGGGTGCTGGCGGCACTTTTAGGCTGGTAGAGCTGAATAGGAACTTGCATTCTCTTTGAGATAATGGAAAGTCACAGAGGAGGTATCCAGCTTCTGGGCATGAATAAATCATTGAGGGGATGAATTATTCAGCGATCATCCCTACAACATGTGCTACATTCAGACTCAAGAGGCAACATCCCTATTGTGTGGGTTTTCTTCCCAAACATTACAGATGTATGACAGGCTAATGAATGAATCTAAATAGGCAAATGTTGGGAAACGAGATTAAAAGAGTAATTTAAAAAAGAGCAGTAAAAGCTGCGTGAAAGAGCTGGCATGCTTCGGGCTGGAATTACGCTGGTCAGATGCTCTTTGAACTCGGTGACGTCGGATCAAGCTGTCCACAACAGTTAGGACCGCGATGTGAAGAATGAATAAAGAATGGCTCAGGAAATTGGAAACACAGGTTGGAGGAAACAGACGGGGTTACGAGCGCAGGAACAATGCAGAAGCTGGCCCAGTCGTCCACCAAAGAACAACACGGGCGCTACACCTGATTTCTCCAGAGCCCATCTGCAGTCTTGATGCCACTTACAAGGTATCTGAAGATGCCTGGGCTCAGCTCTGCGCTGTCGGGTCAGTGTCCTTGCCTCACGGCGCTTTTTTAACGCTCCATTTTTACGAGCTGAAGTCAGTTGGATTAAGAGAACAATCTGACTGCAGTGACTAGAAGGCTGGCATTGTTCAATCTGGACTGATAGAATTATTTGAATTCCACACCCAAAATCACAGAGCCTACGGCCTGAGTGAGCAGAGGCAATGCGTGATCCCCAAGCAGCACGTGCTGACAGTTAATTATCTCAGAAAGCTGCCGTGAAGAGTTGCAGCTCGGTGTAAGCTGGAGCAGTATAATCAAACCATAGAATAATCTGCTCCAACCCTGGCTGGAAGAAAAAAAGTCCTGTGTTCAATAGCCAGGAAATGGCTGGTCCGTCCTTCGCAGGAAATGAGTCACCCGAAGGCATCCGCGAGGAGCAGCAAAGACAGGGAAGTTCTGAACTAACAGGGACTGATAACGACAGGCCGGCACACAGATAAGTCTCGTTTTCTCATAGATTAGGGAGAAGAAAAGACGTAAAACACGAGTTGTTGTGATTATGCTTACAATTTTAGGCCGATGCAACTACTTGCAGCACAAAGTACCGGTGGGTACGGCGTGTCAGCCCCGTGAAGAGGTGAGTGCAGAACATACAACGTGCAGTAAAAGCTGCACGAGTACTGGAGGTGCATGAAGCTCGATTCCTGACCAATTTATTGATCAGCCACCCACTGGTGCTCTTTTTGGTAACACTCCACAGTGACAAATTCTTATGGATCAGTGGAAAAAAACCACTTCCCTTGCTAACGGTGTGTGCTGCTTGTAAAACCAGCAGGCTGCAGATCAGTGAGCTTTCTGCGAGCACCGGAGCTAACGAAGCCGGCTGCCCACTGCTCCCCTGCACGCTCACACCCCCAGCCCAGTTTTCTGCCTGCATCGCTTGTAACGCTGCTGGTCCCCCCCCTTTCCCCTTCCCTCGCTCAGGGGTGAGTACAAACCCCCTGTTCTCAACAGTTTCGGGCCACGTGCGAGCTGCCCGGCCCAGGAGCAGCCACATGAGTCCTTCTGCCGATCGAGGCGGCACCGGGAGCCCCGCGAGCTCCGGGCTAACCCCTGCCAGAGCCCTGGTGTGGCGTCGTGAACGATGCACAAAAGAATGTTCTGGCACCCCGAGACGTTACAAAACTGCACGAACTCTTTTAAACAAAACAGCCACGTTAATTAAAAGTGGGTAAAAAGAAATAAAAGCAACAAAAAGAGGCAAAAGTATTCAAAACAACCCCCGCCCCCCCAAATTCACTGGGACTAGACGGGAAGCAGAGTTCTATGCCAGCGAGTTTCCTGGTTTAGGACCTCGCAGGGTGCCGTGAATCATGGGGGAGGAGGGGAGGCTGCAGGAAAAAACTGTTAAAAACCACAGCTGGGCAAAGCACCAGCTCGCACCTCTACGGCTCCTGTTCCTGAGCAGGGAGCGTATTTTGGGGGGTTCTTGTTTTTAACTCACTGACAGACGGGGAGGGTGGGATTGTAAGGGGAAGGGGAAAAAACTTCCTGGTTTGCGAAGGAATACAGTTACAGGGGAGAAGTGTTCTCTGGCTGTGGGGCAGCTCCAGGGCTATTTTAAAAAGACAAAGAAAAAAGGCAGGAAAAGGGTCTCCTTCGTTTCCCAGAGTTTTTCGTCCCAGCATTGCAAAACAAATTCAAAGAGATAACATGGGCAGGAAGGGCTTAAAAAAAAAAAAAGAAAAACCTGGGTGTGTCCCTCAAGGCCTTCCTAGCTGTGAGTAACCGGAGCCTGGGGGAGGGTGGGCCCGTTTTGGGCCCGTTTTGCTGGATTGTACAAAAGAAGCTGATTCATATTTTTCCCTTCTCCCTCCTCGTTTTTTTTTTTTTTTTTTTTTTTTCACACGGCTATTTTCATGTGGGTTTCTTTTTCAAAACAAAAAGAAACACGGAGACGTGTCCTTCTCCCAGTTGTTTTTTTGTATAAAGTATGACTTTTTTCTTAAATGCATTTTCCTGTTTGGCCCAAGGAACCACTGTCCATGACCCCACAGTATCTTTAGTCAGTTTGCTCCCACTGTATCTGAAAGGATACTAAAATTTCTGTTAAATATTACAGGAAGATGATAAAACGTTGCATAATCAGCATTTCTGCCAGAAAATCTGAGAAAGCTTGAGCAAACCCTCAAAGAGTCTTTTAAGCTAGCCCAGAACTGCACAGCACAGTGCTAATTCTTTGATGGCATCCCCCCGTGTTTGCTTTTCCAAAGATATCTGAAAAGCAGCTGCACAGGCAGTGGATCTGCACAGGCAAGAAACCGATCTCAACAGCCACTAAGAAGTCAGGTATCATTCTGACCAGCAATTAGTATATGGCATTAATAGTTTTTTTTCAAAGTCTTGGTGTTATGTTTGGGGTACTGGTCTTTAGGGTGCGCTTCTTTACAAATGGGCTCAAAGATTGCACATTAAAAAAGGAGGGATCCTGCCTCCGAGCTCCCCTCTGCTGCAGAGGGGTTTCTTACAGGATATGGAACGGGTTGTCCTGACGGGACAATGAATAAAACCCCTCCACAGGAGACAGAGCTTAAAGTAGGCACAGCTCAAGAAACTGTGTTATGGCTTCTGAAATGAGACTTCAAATCGCGCTCTGCTTTGATCAAATCACTTCATCTCTCCAGCCCTCAGCTCAACCCCTCCGAAGTGAATCACACAATCCCATCATTTTCCCATTCAGTTTGCCTGATCTAAGTTGTAAATCTCTTATCAGTAGCACAAGCTGAGCCTCCTTTCAGGTGCAGTACCCAGCAAAGTGACTCTGGTTTCAGGGAGGACCTTTGGTCGCCTGGAGTGCCAAGGAAGAACGTTCCTTTTCTCCGGTTTAAACTTCACTGCTGCACTGAGTGAGGGCCAGATGGCCAGGAGCCCAATAAAGCCAAGATATGGGAGTCAGCAGCTACCAGCTCTTGGTGAAACCCAAGCTTTTTGGAAGCTTTTGCATGTCACAAACAGTGACAAGAGCAGTGCAGTAGGTTGACATCCAAACTATCTGACCACTGCCCCACTCTGAGAAGATAAGGTCTTTGGCCATAGGAACCAACACAGTAACGTGTCTGAGAGAAAATTATAGCTGGTTTCACGTTTTTAAAAGCTTTTTTGCTATATTTACGTGTTTAGTATGTGCTTCAGAAAGAAATGGGAATATAAAAGGCATGTCTGTACCTGTCAGCGTTACCTGACACTGAGCAGGAACACTGCCCAAGGCCAGGACTCCAAGTTCAATCTGCACTTCTAAATCCTTCCCTAACCCTTCACAAGGACACCACTGCTGGCACGGCTCAGCCGCTTCCATCAGAGGCAGACTGGCAGAAGCACACAAATGTTTCCACAAAAAATGTCAGAAGTGGGTGTGCTGGTGAGGAACCAAGGATCCTTTCTGCAGTAAGACCAGTATTATGTTGCCTAGAGACTCTCACAACAGGATTGCCGCTAATGAATCCGAGATCAATGTGGACTGAACGTTTGATATTTGATTCAGCGCTGCACAGGGGACTCGTAGGGAGGCCTGGGACAATTAATTCTGGTGCTGCAGTCGACGGGTAGGTTTATGACAAGCGAGGCAAGGAAAATAAATAATGCTGGTAGAATTCCCAGTGAGCAAATATTGCCTATATTTAAACAGCGCCAAGCAGCATTTCAGCTGGGGGAGCAAACAGCTTTACCACGAGGAGGGAGTGGGGAAGGACCGGCCAAATCCTGCTGGATGTGTGGGGCTGATCCGGGATCTGCTCGGCCTCCAGCGGGATCCTGGGGCTCCGGGGCCTGTTCGGGGCCAGGAACAAAGCGAATTTATCGCATCCAGCGTCAGGTCCCGGAGAGCGCCAGGGGGACGTGTTGGTTTCTTTGATTTATTTTGAGAACCTTCATCTCGTGGCACATGAATGAGTTGGAAAATTATTGTTAAGGGAGCACAGAAAGTATCTAATACGCATAAACCCATTAAATTTACCCTAGATGGCCCAAACATGATTTTAATTCGGGGTTTGAAAATCCCCCAGGAGAGGAAACCCATGGATTTCACCTGAACCTCTGGGGAAGTAAGGCCCACAGGCAATTACAGGCAGTAAGCGTGAAACTCACTTATCTAATTAACCTCTGGGCTCTACCTGACGAGGAAAAGAGCTGCTTTTATCCACAAACTGCGAGAACTGGGGCTGAGGAGAAATGCGCTGGGCAGGGCGGGCAGGTGGGGGCTTACCTCACGGCTCCTTGCCACTCACTGCATAATCTTTATCCCTAGAACATTAACTGCAAACAGAATCTGCCTTATGTTTTAAGTAAAGCTTTCAAGCGCCGTCCAGGTCCGTGAACAGTCCCAGGCCGGCAGCGCTAAATTATTCCCCGAATTTCGTCGAGGAGCCCGGGCTCCCTTACTCGAAATGGCGGCGGGCAGCGGTGCGCGGCTTCCCTGCCCGCAACCAACATGGCGGCCGCCGCGGCCCGGGCCGTGCCGCGGATGACGACACAATGTGCACGTTGGCGCTCTTGCCCGTACTCAAGATGGCTGCCACCGCCGTTCTCCCATGCCCTGCCCCCAATCAAGATGGCGGACCGGTGTGGCATTTCGGCATCCTTCCCGCTCTCAAGATGGCTCCTCCCAGCCGCGTCCCGGCGCCCACCCAATCGCGCCGCACACCGGCGCGTCGCCCCGCCCCTCTCCCCGCCCTCAGCCAATAGGCTCGGGGAGAGCCTCCGGCGTTCCCACCCCCGGGGGCGGGCCCTCCCCTCCCCTGCCGTCAAGGTGACACCGCCGGCAGCCAATGGCGCGGCGGCGCGGGCGAGGCGGGCCGGGCGGCGCCGCCATTTTGTGAGTCTATAACACGGAGCCGTCGGGTCCGTTCCTGCTATTCCGGCGCCTCCGCTCCGTTCCCTGCGGGTCTCCTCCGTGTGCAATGGACGGGTGAGTCCCCGCCCGAACGGGCCCCGCCGCGCCTAAGGCCGCACCCAGGGCCTGTGGGGGAGCGCCGCCGGCCCCTGAGGGGGCTCCGCGGGACCGGGGGGGGGGCCGCGGCCGGGGCTCGGGACCCGGGGTCTGGGCGTTACCTCAGGGGGGGCGCCCGGGGCGCGGCCGCCCCCGCCGCTGGGGGGGGTGGGGGGGGATACACAGGGAACGGGGGGCGGGCGGTTACCGGCGGGGGGCTCCCGGGGGGCTGCCCCCGGGGCCGTGCTCGCCGCAGGGGGAGGAGGTGCCCGGGGGGTGCGGGGGCGGCCCCGGGGTCTGCTCCGCGGCCGCCGCCCTGGCGCTGAGGCGCGGGGCCTGGGGCGGGCCGGGTCCCCCCTCACAGCCCCCCCCTCACGCCGCGCTCGCCCCCCCGGGGGCCGCCTGAACCCTCCCGGAGCGTGGGCGGGTGCGGGGGGGGCGGCTCCGTGCGCAGGGAGAACCCGCCCCGGGGCTTGGCCGGGTGCCCCCCGGTGTCCCGGGAACCCCCTCGAGGGGCTCGGTTTTGGGTTGGGGGGGGGGGGGGCGGCGGGGGGGCGGCCGAGCCCCGCGCCCATTGTGCGGCGCTTTCGCAAGCGGGGAGGTGGCGGTGGAAGGAGGGGGGGTGTGGGGAGGCCGCTCCCCGTGGGGCTGAGCCGTGCCCGGGGCCCGTGGAAGTTGTGCCCGGCTCGGGTCGGGGCAGCCGAGGTTCCCCCCCCCCCCGCTCCTTGTCGCTGCCCCGCTTCGGAAGCGCTTTAAAACTCCCCCGGGGGCAGCGCCTTCAGGGCTCCGTGCCCCCCGTCTGCTTCGCTGGGCGTTTTCCTAGCGAGCGGGCTCGTTTCTCTTGCAGAGCGCCGTGTCCGTGCCTAAAATACCTCTGTAAAGGCCTCCCCGTAAGGAGCTTGTTTCCCCACAGCCGGGGGAGCCCAGCGCGGTGCCTCCCCTCCCCTGCATTGACGCTGTGCTGGGGATCAGGCACAGCCCCGTCTGGTTTTTAGCTCTGCCGAAGCCTTGTCTGGGGTGTTTTCATCCTAAAAGTCTAGACCTCTTAAAATGAATGTAGTTTGCAGCCCAGGGTGCCGTTTGCGTTGCTTTTTCCGAGTTGTTTGGCATGCTGAATGGTGTTTAAAAAACTCAGCGTGTGAGATCACATGTTTTAGTGTTAAAAATCAGTTTCTGTCGGCTGTGTTCATCCTGGGTCCGGGGAAAGCTGGTTTATTGTGCCTGGTGAAGAAGTTCCTACTTTAGTGTTGAAGTTCGAGTATAATGTGATGCTTAATTATTCATTAGTTTTTAAAGATCTTGGTGTGTGATCTGCTTACCCCGTGAAAGCTGACCCCTGTTGAAATTTCAAAAGCTGTTTTGAAAGAGGTTTTGGGTTTTGTGAGCTGGTGGTGTGACACCTCTCTGGCTCTGTGTTCCTTCTGTTTTACTTCTGCTACCTAAACTGATGTGTAGTTATGCTTTTGAAGTGATCGATCACTATTGAATAAGCTGCTTTAAAACATGCAAGGAGTTAATTTGGGAAAGGCTGCTTTGGAAAGTGACCTCAAGGTTTCACTGGTGCTGCTGAATTTCGATCCTTACTGTGTAGGAATCACCTCGTTCTGTGTAAAATAACTTCTGTGGAAGGCTTTATTGCCGACTCTTCTAGAAAACATAAAAACATTAATCCCATATTAAGGTTGACACAAGACGAGAATGCAGCTTTGAGATGTGATAAGCTGTGGGAGAAGTAACCGGGAAGAATATCCCATTTCTTTAATAAAAATACTTCAATACTGCTAGTTTTGTGTGGCGTTTGTTATCAGATGGGTTACAACAAGAGTATTCCAGGACTCGATAGTTCTTGGCAAATAAAAGCTCTTCCTGCTGGATAATTTTAAAGACTATTCCCTGTGAAGGCTACTTTATGTAAAACATTTCCTGCCTGTGAGGCCCGCAGGAGGAACAGGAAGTAAGAGAAACTGCTCGGGGGTAAGTCCGAGAGGTTTGGAGACCTCAGAGATTCCCTGCTCGTACTGCGCTTTGCTGGAAATGTTTGTGAAGGCTGTGAAAATCCCGGGGTGGATGTGTGTGTTTTATCCGAAGAAATGTGTGCTCATGAAGTATTCAGTAACTCCTGGAGGACGGTTACGATTCTTTAGGCCGATACGTACAGATGGGTTTAATTAGCTCGGTGCTGCTGGCCCTCTGAGTGCAGTGAAACCCATCTGTCCTGCTGCTGGGCAGGCGGGGGGGCGGCAAGGCCGGCATTCCCACGCAGGGGCTGGGAGCAGCCCCTTAGAGAGGGGGGGAAAAAAGCGCGACCGTGGCGGAGCCGCCCGGCAGTGGCCATGGGATGAGGCTGTGGATGGCTGGGCTGTGATGACATGGCAGGCTGGGGCAGGAGAGGAAGTGCGAGGAGCTGAGCTGGCTTCTGCTCGTGCTAGGGCATAGTGAAAGGCGGGTGGCGTGTAGGGAAGGAGCAGTGCTCACTTCCCTGAAAAATGAAGAAGTGCTGCAGGAGGAGGGTAGGGAAAGAAGAACTGCTCGGTGCTAAATCAGTCAAACTGTAGAACTGCCCTGAATGCTTCACGTTTCCTGGTGGTGTAGGAGTGACTGCGCTGTGTTCTGCTCGTCTTCTGTGTTTCCCTGAGCTGCTGCAGGCCTGCTAGCCAGCCAGCTCTGCATCCCTTCCTCTGGAGCTGTGACTGTCAGATGCGAGCTGGGACAGGCAGCGCTGCGTGTGTCAACCCAAAGTTATCGACTCCGCTCGCCAGTGTCATATTGCTGCTTTACCATGGAATGGATTAGAAAAATCGTCAATGCAGGGGTGTAACTGATAGCCTTTGCCTGCCTCGAGTCCTGTCACAAAAAATAACATGTAGGCACCGCAGTGCTCAGGGATATTACCCGGTGCAATATGCCGGGCTGCAGGCAGCTCGTGCTGCTTCCCTCAGTGACAGAAGCTGCTCTGGTAGGCGAGTGGTACGAACTGGGCACTGCTGCCGAGAGCTGGTGCGAGCTGCTGGAGGAGCAGCCAGCACTGCTACTGCTCACGGTGGGCACTTCGGCAGCAATTCTCATTGTGAGAGGTCTGCACACACGTGGTACGGGTTAATTGCCTGTTCCTGCAGGTCAGGTAGGGAAAAGGACTACGTCTTGAGCAGAAACTGCTCGGGAGGGGAATGCCGTGCACCAGCACTCCCTCATTTGGGAGTTGCCTGGGCCCCTGGGCTGCTCCTCGCTGCCCTCCGCCAGCCTGGCGCGGGGCTGGCTCCGGGGTGCTGGGACGGGCGCCTGCCGAGGGAACGGCCCCGGCTCCATCTAGTGTGTGGTGCCGCCAGGGTGTGGGTGTCCGAGGGCCCTGCTGCTGCTCGGGGAGCATCTCCACAGCTGGAGGGGCCCTTCCCAGCCCAGCGGGGGTGACTCCGTTGGATAGGTCTTGAGGAGCTGTGGAGGGGACTGTTGGTGGTGGAGTTGGCTCTTGCCACTTTTGCCCTTGACTTGGTCAAAGGCTGTGATTTCTCCTCGCATCCTGTTCTGCGGAGGGTGCTGGACTTCACTGTGTGGGTTTTTTGGTTCTGGCCCCTGAGGTGCACTTGAAGGAGGAGCAAGCTCCGTGCTAGGCAGGGGAAGAGCTGCGTTTTTCTCGGACTGCTGGGTCTTGGGTCTCCACCATCACCATCTAATAATTTTTCTTTGTATAAACTGTCCTTGGCTCACCTGCAAAGACAACTGTGCACTTTGACTTGCTTTTTTCTTACTACTGTAAACTATGCTGGATATTTGTGGCAAACCTATCTAACTTTTTAATCCTTTTCTTTCTTTTTTCTACAGCATTGTCCAAGATATAACAGTTGGTACAAAGGTAGGCACTTCTCACTTTTTCTCTCTTTTTACACTGCTCAGCATCTGACCTAGTTTTAGCTTCACCAAATGTCGATCTTCAGGTTTAAAGGGTTATTTCTGGTACCACGTAAATTGGTTTTAACCAGAAGGTAATTCAGTTTCATGTGCATTTAAAACTTTTATTGTGGCTCAGCACTTAGCTCTTGGCGTTTGGACATTGATTATCAACTGTCCTATAAGAACATTATTGAATTTAGAAAGCCCTTTCCCCTACTAAAATGTCAAGCCGTGCTTGTTATTTGTGTGCCAGACAACAGTTCTCAATGGAGAAACTGGTCCCTTCTCTCGTGAACTCCATTTCCTCTGTTCATGTGAATTCCTGTTCAGTTACATGTCAAAAATCCGTCTACCACAAAAAAAGGAGTGTTTTGGCTGTTGATTTTTATCTCCTGTGAGTACAGTAAATATGACCTTTACCCTTCTGGTCTCAGGTTTTGAAAGTGCAGGCCTAGCCCTGAAACTCAAAGTGCTGACAGGAGCCTCCTTATCTGTGCGGGTGGCGATAGCCGTTGTGTTCGGGATGAAGGCACATTCCTGGGGAATGGTGAGCTGGAGTGTGCGGGACAGACTGGCACTCCTTCCTCTGTTACAGGCTTCTCATTTCCTGTGGTGGACATGGAGTGAACATCGTAGCTAATGCTCTGGGATCGGGATTCCAGCGAGCTTGTATCAGTCTGTGTGAACGTTGGCCTCCGAGTAGTGATCTTAGAGCTTCCTTAGTGGCCTGAATTGTGTTAGCGTCTCGCTGTTAAGGAATGTGTGGGGCAGCTTGAACAGGCTGGTGAGGTGAGGCAGTGTGTGATACAGGACTCACCTGAGGGAGCTGGGGTGGTGGGAGCTCTGTTGGGTCTGCCAGCGAAGCAGAAGCACTGCAGACAACTGCTCTTAGCAAGGAGCTGCTACATTGGAAGCAGGGAGCTCGATGTGACTGCTGAGAGCACGGGCATGTTTGTTAGTGATCCATTGAACATAAAGGAGATCTACTCAGCACATGTAGGGGAAGGGCTATTCTAACTTTTCCTGGTGTGATAACCTGAATTTGAATTAATTGTAGTGACACGATGGTGTCTGGCTCTGGCTGAGAACACCATCTGCTGCAAGGAGCTCAGTGTGCCAGCGAGGGAGGAGGAGAAGCTTGTTGGGACCCTCAGGTTGGCTAATTATTCATAGCCAGCTGAAAGGTGGAGTAAGTCCTACCTGGACTGCTGTAGGGCAGTTTGACGCCTTTTCCTGTAAACTGATCGATCTAGGTAAAAGTCCCCTAAATCGGTTTGAATGTTGTGTAATCTTCAGTTTCTGCAGCTTTAAGAAGTGGTTTTATATAACCAAACTTGACCAGGAAGCTTCTGAAGCTGTAATTGTAGTCCTCTCAGTGAATCTAGAGAAGCTGCAGGATGTGGTATTGCATGCCTCATCACTCCCATCTGCGGGGCCATTGCAGTCCCAGCACAGCACAGTCAGATGTCTGAAATGAGGGCTGGGAGGAATCCTGTGCTGGCGCTTTCACTCCTCGCGCAGGACAGAGCTGTAACCGCTCTTGTGCTGGGGGTAGAAAGTGGTGAGAGAAGCTTGGGCTGACAATGAAGCTCCCGAGGCAGGCTGTGAGAAAATTGAATCAAAACTTAGGGTGGCAGAAGCAGAAGACAAGGTGACTCGTCTTGATAAAGGTAAGTTTTACAGCGTGTTTGATGGAGCCATGTTATCTGAGTGCTTAAGCAAGGCATTGGCCGTGTCGCTGTAGCTCGTGTGGTGGAGGTGGTTCTGCAATAAACTGTAATGTGCTCCACGGGTGCTGCCTTAGGCTGGAGTCCTGGCTGTGCACAGCGGGGAGCCAGGGGAGGGCTTCTCGTACGGCTGCCTCCCCTGCCTGCCCTGTGCTCCTGCGCTGTTAGAGAGCCTCTGGGCGCAGGACTCACGTGGAGGGAGGTGCAGGCTGCAGGAAGCGTCGCCGAGTTGGTTTTTGGTTCCTTGGTAAAAACCTCTCGGTGGTGAGTGTAAAACCTCACTGGCTACGGCTCTTCTGAAATACTGCTGTTGCTTTGGTGTGTTGCTTCCATTTCGCTCTACCTTCCTTTGGTTAGGCAGTAGTTTGAAGAGCCTGCAGAAGGTTCCTGTAACATCACAGACGCATTCCAGCGTTGTCTCTGCTAAAATAACTGCGGTGGTAGAGCTCTGTTCTTCAGTGGCATTCTTCTGATCCCTGGGGCATGGCTGAAATTGCTTCAAGGATTAACCGACCCCCCCCACCCATTCAGAAGCAGATGTTCCTCATAATTGCTTGATAAGTTATAATGCTGTGTAATTGCAGCTTTGTGATCTGCTGACTTTATAAAACATGTACACAGAAGTGGTGTTCAGACGGGATGTACCTACTTTGTTAGTATCCATCCAAAGCGTTGCTCACAGGAGAGCCTGCTGGCTCAGCTCCTGGGCTGGATGTGAAAATTTCCGCTGGAAAACTTGGTCTGAGGTGTAAACTTGCCCATTCTTACTCTGTATGTACACAGAGGGTAGGAACAGTGTTCTGTGCAGCTCCAAGTGCTAGGAGACCGTAGTCCCCCAAAGCTGTGTCCTCTCATGGTTTACTTCCAGCAGCACGTTGATGCGAGAGCACCAGGCACCTTTTTCGATGTTCTTACTGTGCCTGGAATGTCCCGAGGTTGGGGAATACTCAGGTCAGTAGGAAAAGTGCCTGTAACTTAAGCCACTGCTGAGCCAATTGTCAGAGATGATTTACGGTGGCCTCTTGGTCGTCTTCCTGCTGTAAAGCATTCCGGCTTGCTACAGTCTAACTTTGAAATTGAAGACTTTGTGAAAACATGTATCGGTTTGCTCTACTTTTTTGTTTTAAAAGGCAGGGTCTGGTGCCTTTTAGACTTTTCTCCCATCCTTAAGGTATGTATTACGGGTACTCCCACATGCTTATTCATTGTTTGGAGGTCTTTGTTATGTTTAGGCTCTGTAACTTAAGTGCCTGGGTGTTTTCCTCCTGGCTTTCTGCTTGAGCACTGCACTGTGCTGCCTGGGCTCATGTTCAGCAGGGAGGGAATTGTGGCTGTTCCTGGGCTTCACGTCTAACCTAGTCCTCAGGCTCCTCGGCTTAAAGTGCGTGAATCTGTTTAGGAAGCTCATTGCAGTTCTGCTACAGGACCCTTGATACACGGCCTTCTGGAATGCCCTGCAGATCAGAAACACATGCCTTGCCTGACTTGACTTGTTTGTGCCCATAATTTCGTTAATATCTGGAAAGGAAGCATGGCCTTCAGATGGAGGGACTGGATTTGGGCTCAGAGGTCTGACCCGTGCACTGTCTGAGCTGGGTGACTTACTAGAGTACGAGCTGGGATATATCATCGGTCTTTAAGTGAAGTTGCACTTGGGCAATTAAAAATGGTTGCTGAAGAGTTTAGGCGCTGAACAATGCGGTAGTGTCTCGGTTAGGTTGAGCTCTCTCTGAAGGGTGACGCTTCCAGAAAAGTACAGTGCACGTCTGTGGCATTTGAGAAGTTAATTTTTAAAACGGGGTTTGCTAGAGTGTGATACAGGCTGCCTGCACAGGAGTGATTTGTGGTCAAGCCAGGATCTTTGCCATGGGAACAGTAATTATGGCTTCAGGCAGCAGGCCAAGAATGTTGTGAGGAAATTCCAGTCCCCTCCTATGGCTTCGGTTGGAGGCTGCAACAAGCTGGCTCTTGTGGTCGTCCTGCAGCAGGCGTGATCACACATGTGAGCCACATGCGTGCAGCGAGCACACGGCTGCTGCTGGTGCTGGGGAGGCTGCTGCACCTAACCTGGCTGAGCTGCTGCGTGCAGGGCTCAGGCACCTGCCTTCGGTTTGTAGCCAGCTGTCCCTGCAGGGGGACGGGGGGAAGCCCTCAGGTAGCTGGGGGAAATTCGCAATTCTTTGTTTAATGGAGCTGTAAGCTATTGGTAGGGGGGATCGCGACCAGAGGCAGCTATTAGCTATTAGGCAGTTTAAAGCAGTTTCTCTACAACAAATCTAAAACATGTAATGTGGAAGCCAACTGAAATTACATGCATTTGGAAAGGAAAGAAGCTGTGATTCCTGGTGTAGATGAAATTGTGTGAGACTTCCTAGAGAGCAATCTGTTGATAAAATGGCTGTGGAAAATTCTCGGTATTTTAATCTTAAGCCTATTTTGCCCCCTGTTTTTCAAATCATCACAGGTAGCAAAGTATTTCACAAATGTGAGACCAAAAACAGGAAGTAAAAGTCCCAGGTGCAGGGGTGGACGCTGGTCACTCTGCAGGACTTGTCAAACCACACACTTGCCATCTCACTAGCAAGGAGGAGTGAGTGTGAACTTGAAACTCGGTGCCATGCTGCTGCAGCCGTCCTTCAAGCTTCATGTGAAGCCTTGACGAGTGCTGTGCTGAGTTCAGCATGCACGTCTTGCTAATCTCAGTGTAATTGCTTGGTTTCTGTTAAAGCAGGTCCTGGCTGTTACACAACCCTGCTGTAGGTGGGATTGAATTAGCGTGGAGCTCCTCCGAAACCCGCACGGTCGATTTGCTGTTTTCTGGATTTGGTCACGGTGTTTCCATAGGCTCCATTTGTTTCAGAGTGACTCATGCAGCAGCGTTTCTTTCTGATAGTGTTTGCATTAAGCTTTATCGAGAGCCAGACAGCTCCACTGCGATGATTTTAAGAGCTCGGGGCTGACTGCTAGTTAAGCTTCAACTTGGGAACGGTGTATCATAAAGCCTGGGTGTGTGCTATCCTACAGAGCAAGAATGACTGCATTACTTCAGTAGGGTTTAGGAATTTGGGGCTATTTAACATGGCCCCACCTTTTATTTGCTCAAAGGGCAGGTTTGTTTCGCAGGGTGTCTCCATAGCAGCTGGGGCTGAGCGAGGCAGGGAGGGGCCGGGGATCCGGCTCCACGGGCAGCCTGAGCTGAGCGCGGCTGAGCTGAGCGCGGCGCAATCCCGTTGCGAAATCCCCCAGGTTGTGTGAGCAGCAGCTTTGATGCCTCCCTTCCTGGTGGCTCAGGCTCCAACCTGCATGGACTGATGGAGGCCGCACCGGCTGTCGGGGCACTACGTGCTGTGGGAGAGCAGCTTCCTGAGGAGCCGGGTTCCTCGCAGCGCTCTGACCGGCAGCCCTACCTCAAGGTGCTGAGAGGTGTGCACAGAGTCTGAACCTCCCCGGGAAGCTTTGTGTATCCATAAACAGTAGAGGGGGTGCCTGCATTTGAATTGGTGCATAAAAACCAGCCATGAGCCATCTGGGGGGCTGAATTTTTCCTCAACTCCTGCTTTTGGGCCTGATGGGATGAGTGATTGCACGTCCCTCACATGGGCATGGAGGAGGGATGAACGCCAGAGCTCCTGACTTCTGCCTGGGGGCAGCAGCGCCCTGCCTCACTCAGCAGCCACTTCAGGCTCTTGAAGTTATTTTGTGTTAATCTCAGCTTTCAAACTTTCCTGTGATTGAAGGATATGCTTTTATCGCGTGCTCTTTGGAGGTGTTGTCACAAAAAGACTGTCTGCTAATGTTTTTTTTACACTGCTGCACCTTTAAGTGACTACAGAATCCTTGAGGCAGGAGAGGAAAAGGGATCGTGTGGGAGGGATGCAAGCGAACCTTGCTGGCAGTGTCTTCCATGGAAGATGAAGAAAACTGGCATCATTCTTGCTAGTAGGTTAAATTTAGTTCTGTTCCTAGCTCTCGAATCTCAACAGAAAATGCTGGAATGCAGCACAATGGGTGTGAGTGATGTCATCAGACTGGATTTCTGACCAGTTTCTTTGCAAAGAAGGAGGGAATCGGGGTTTGGAAGCGCACATTCTTCAACTCCTCAGGGCCTGACGTCGCGTGGAGCCCTTGAAGCATGCTTTGCGTATGCTCAGTTCTTTGTGCCCTGAGAATTCTCTGCTTTTATCAGAGCGGGGGGGTTGTGTAAGCTTCTCAGTGATCTGTGTGTAGTTGTGTAAAACGTTCGGGGAGTCTCTTACTGGCTCCAAAACCTTTTTGCAGATGCAGGGGAGGTATAGCAGAAGGATGAAGCTCGCAGGCTCTGGCCAGGCAGTCACAAGACTGGGCAGGGGGGTGTTAATGGGAACTCCTGGAGGAGCAGACCGAGGACTCTGAGCAGCACAGATCTTTAGTTTATTTTTTTGGGGTGTGTCCAGGTGGAGCTGTTACTGCCTTGCTTTCTGTGAAGGCACAGCAGCTTACAGCTTGTGTTAAATCCCCCTTCCTTCACGTGGAGGGGTGCTGCTCTCCTCCGCCTGCTGAAACCATCCCGTGGTGTCAGTTGTTCCATAGCCAAGGCAGAGCTCTGCTGCTGTGCAGGATGTGCTCAGTGGGCCAGGGATAAAGTTTCTTCTGTAGGCCTCAGGTTTGGCAGGCCTGGAGTTTGAGCTGGCCTTCAGTCGGCATTGCCTTCCCTTCCTGCATGCCCATTTTGCCATACTTTTTGTCCATTCCTGCCGTTTTTGCCATACATTCTGCTTTCTGCCCATAACCTTTGCAGCCGTTAGCGTGTAGTAGTGTCAGCTGTTTGTCTGTACTCTCCTATTTTGGTGCTCCTTTACATTGTGTATGCTTCTAGCCTTCTGCATAGGCAGGATGTGGTGGGTTTATTGTAATCCATTTAAAAGGAGTGTCTGGGTCTGAAGTGGATGAGTTACATAGGGCAGCTGAGAACTTCAGCAGTACCTCAAGGTGTGCTGGTGGAAGCTGAGATAATTTCTGGCTTTCTTAACTCCCCACTGCGGTTAAGTTTAGGTAATATCCTAGTGAAAAAGAGACAGTTTGTAATTGAATGAATTAACGATTGCTTTTTAAGCTGGGAAAGCCTAGACTGGTTCGAAATTCTTACTTGTTTGTTAAAACTTCCTTTTAAAGCAAAGACAACAGAGCTTGGGGGATAGCTGAGGACATAACTTCAGAAAATATGGGATGTTGGGATTCTGCCTGGCAGCAGATTTTCCTGAGTTAGGGAAGGGAACTCAAGTATTGATAGCAGCCCTGCACGGAGCATGAGTGTGTTATTAAATTAATGCAGCTTGAGCAACAGGCCCTTTGTAGCCGTGAGTGTTGCAGACAAAAGGAGGCTGCTGTCATAGAAACGCTCCCGGGCGGCGTGTTACCTGTCAGCAACGTGTCCAGGCGGTGATTTTGGGGGCAGAAGCAGCCGTACCCTGGACTAGGTAAGATTTGGCGATGCCGTTTTAAAAATGGTGGATTTCCTGTAAATGGGAAGGGATTTGTTAGCTCAGATGGAGGTGTCTGGAGGGCGGCGTTACTGTTAGCGTGCTGCTGTTGGTGGCGATCTCTTCATAAAAACACGGCTGCAGCAGAACTGCCCACAGAAATTGGTGTCTGCTGCGAGCAGGGCTGCTGGCCTCACGATGGGAGAGCCGTGTCTCTGTGTGCGGCACGACCGGGCCTCCCCGGGGCACGGGGAGAACAAAGGTGGAGGAGTGCTGCGGGGTGACCCTGCCTCTTCCTTCCTTCCCACCCTGGTTTTACACTTAAAAGATAACCGAATAATATCATAATGCTTCAGAATCCATGCCCCTTGTAGGGCTCCTCCAATAAAGCCACAAATACCCAACACCCGTTTTTGTTGGTGGTGAGCAGCTCACCTTTAAAGCGAAATCTTTGAGGCAGCCGGGCTTGGTTTTTCTTCTGGGCCTACTGAAGTAGGTTGCTTTGTATGGAGCAATGTAATTTGTGATGTGGTTTTGAAGGAAAGGCACTGAAGTGTGGGAAGAGCTCTTGGTGATCACTGCAGCTCTGAAGGATCCCTCCCGCAGCTCGTGGTGGGGCGTGCAGGCTGAGAGTGGCTGTGCCCAGTTTACCTTGGGTTAGGTCCTTGCAGAAAGCAACCGTCGCTGGAGGTTCCTTGCAGTTAGGAGGTGAGCCCTGCCGAGCAGTGAGACGGCCGCTGGGGAAAGCAGCAGCTGGGGCAGTCTGCTGGTGAGGAGAGCTTGGCAGCGCTGCAACCGAGCAACTCGGTGCGCAGAGCCTGCACCTCTTGGGTGTGTACTGGAAAAGCTGTTCTGAGGGCTCTGGAGTGGCGTCGGCCCAACCGCACGGTGCCGTGTGCGGGGTCTGAAGTTCCCTTGTGTAGAGGAAAGGCCTCGGAGTCGTGGCTGTCCAACTGCTTTGGTCGTCCCCCTCTGTTTGCACGTACTTCCAGCTGGGAAGCTTACAAATTGCCTGCTGCTGCTTTTGATGTCGAACAATCATCCCCCTCTGCCTCCTGGCTCTGGTCACAGCGGGCAGCAGAGACTGTCTCCAAGATAAGAGGGGAGTGGATTTGAAATGCTCTTTCATTAAAGAAACACTGACATGTGGGAACGAGCAGCAGTGAGCACTCCTCGTCAGAGTGCTGCGAGTAGATCTGTAAATATGCAGGAAAACGTTTATTCTAAACAAGCCATTAGGAAAGTTGAATTCAGGGAACTTGTGTTCTTTCCCCAGTCACACAAACATTTGTTTTTAGGCTGTAATTTCCTAGCGGTGCCTCCACAAGCGCCAGATACGTGGCTGCTCGTAGCACTTCGCGGGGAGCGAGGGGCTGGCCGTGTGCTCACACAGACGCCTTGCTTCATGCTGCGAGGGCTGGAGCCGGGTCCGTCCTGAGCTTTACGAGTGCCTGAAGAACTCTTTGGGAGCTGAAGGCCCAGTAGGGCCTGATGCAAGCGGTTTCATTAGGCCAATAAACACAGCCTGCACGGGGAGGTTTGCTTGCTGCTGGGCGGCTCTTGGAAATAGCTGCTGGTCACATCCCAGCCTGCGGGAAGTCGGCTGGCTGGGGCGCACGAAGGCTTGCAGCAGGCTGGTGGATTCCTTTGCCTTGGGATTACGCGTTAATTTGTCATCAAAAGGATGGGCTCGCAGTATAATAGCCTCCCAGACTAGCTTGCCTCTTGCTTGGACTCAGGAATCCCAGTGCTAATTAGAGCAGCTGTTAAAAGGCCTATTGCTAATTAGCACTTTGTGAGAGGGAGACACTGCTGGGCGGGTGCTGCCTTTGGAGGGCCTGGGCTTTGGGGGCAGGTGACCAGCAGTAGTGCACCAAGCACGGTGTTGGAACCATGCCTAATTTCCCCTCCTCAGTACATCAAAGTCCTCGAGCTCCTCTTTGAAGAGGCAGCAGTGAGTTGTCAGACGAGAAATTCAAGATTTGAAGAAGAAAAGGAAAAAAAAAAACCCGCCACCCAAACCCCTCTGTCTGTAACTCGCTGTTCTGGGGCTCCTCTGTGACCTACTTTCCCAACCTGTTTGCTGGAGCAGCAGCAGAGCCTTTGTTATCTCGCAGATACTGTTACTGCAGGGCCACCAGATACGGGGCTCGGGGGGCGATAGGGTTTCTGGTGGCCATGGTGTGCAGCAGGGCATGTTTCCATCCAGGTGCCTGGGAGTTAGCAGAGGGATGAGCTTGGTTGTTTTTTTCTGCTGGTAGAGGTCTTCTAGTGTGACACCGTAAAAATCGTTTTGGAAGCTACGAGAAAGTGCTTCTGTAGCTGGATTTCTGTTACTGAGTTTGCTTGCTGCTTGCAGTGAGCTTTGAGGTCTTCTCTGTCGCTTGTTTGAAATTCTTACTGATTTTAAGTGGCGTTTGTGTAAGCGTAGATCGTGCTAAGAAGTAATTTGTTGTAGTGTTTGCTTCTTGCCTTAGTAATGCTTTTTTCATACTTCCTCCGTAGGTTAGCACGGTGTCGTGGTCAGTGCAGGGAACGCTGCAGTGAATTGAAATGTCTTACAGTGATCTGCTCGAGGTTGGTTAGCATTATTTTCAGGGAGTGAAGGGAAATGCTAAGCTCCTGCACTTCCCTGCCCGTATGCCAATAGACGGAATTAGACCATGCCTCCAGCTACTAAAAGGCCCAGAATAAATACATTTCTGTGAATTCTGGTATCAGTTTGGGCAGTGTAATTCCAGTAGGAGCAGTTTGTTCTAGCTTTTGATCAAACATTTTGTTCTTCCATAGTCAAAATGTATGACACTGCAGGATGGAAAAAAAATCAAAGATGTTGGCTTGCTCTGAGCATCTCGTTCTGCAAGCAGCCACGACTTCAGCAATAAGCTCCTAGTACAAAATTAAGGATGTGACCACAGATTTTGTACCTGTGATACTCAGGTTTCTCCACTTCAGAATGCTTGTCTGTGTCCTCCGACTGGAGTGTGCTTACTGAGACTCTTACTGTTGTCCTAGAAGAGTGCAAACTATTGTATTCCTACTCCTATAAAAATAAAAGTAGATCTTTCCTGGGAGCTTCACTTTCTTGATTTTTTTTCTCTCCCATTTTCTGGGGGGAGGAAGGGGAAGAGTTGCATTTCTTTCAGTTCTCAGCATCTCCAAGTTGCGTTGTCTCACAGTTGCTGGAAAATGGCATCTTTGACCAAATACGTTGTAACTTGTCTTTTGCTCAAGACTTCTGTGATCTTGGTAACCCCAGTAAAATGGCTGCTCTCACCGTAATGAACGGCATTAGGAATTGATGAGGAGGTGCGACCTACTTGTTCTGCTGTTTCAGATCAGCTACAGTGTTCTAGCTTAACTTAAAAGAACGAAAATGTCATCTGACAGCAGTAGTCAGGTCCTTTTTTCTTAAGGAAAAAATGTGAATGTCAGTGCATGACGCTTGATTTAGTGGCTTCAAACAACTCAGCAATGCCTCAGCTCCTTGAGATTCCCAGTGCTCAGCTGTTGGGTAGTGCTACTCAGTTACTAAATTGGATCTTACTTATGTTTAATTTATGGTGACAATGAGGCTGACTGTCAGTATATTTTCACTTCTGTTCAGCTTCTCTACAACTTAATCTCAATTGTTTTTCTGCTTTCAGAATACCTGAATAGGATTTAGTAAAGATGCTGTCAGTTTACCTTTCTTCTTTTCTTTTCCAGCGGGGATCTGACGAGCTTTTCTCTACTTGTGTTACTAACGGACCCTTTATCATGAGCAGCAACTCTTCTTCTGCAGGTAATATTGCCCATAAGAAAAGAGAAACATGAAAAATATTGTACTATGAGGTCTGTTTTACTGTCATCTTAATTTTTAAATCTCTGTTTTTAATACTTATTGAGCCTGTTGTAAGATGGTGCTGAATAAGTCTCTGCCCTGTACTTTTAAGGTTTGCAGACTGAAAAATTGTTGCAGGACAGTTGCTGAAATGACTTTTACAGCATTAGAATGTGCAGGTTTTGCTGTAGACTCGAAACACAGGTGAATTTAATGTAGGATTGTTTTGTCTGTATATATCAATTTGTTGTTATTTAGGAGTCTTACACCATCTAGAGGTTAGTAATCCCTTGCAAGACAGAATTCTTAGGTGCTGAGTCCAGAACTTTTGCCTTCTGTGCTTGCCAGTGCCATGAAATGCCTCTGAGGCCCTTACTGTTTTGCTGGTAGCTTCCCTGCCAGACTGTATCAGCTAATGTCTGGTATTGTGCTGCTGGTAGTCTTTGCTGTATGTATAATCCAGCTGATCTAAAGTTACATTTGAGTCGTATTGTTTGTTTTAGTGTCACTTGATCTAAGAAGTCCCTTTCAAAGTGCTTCGTTGCTAAGAATATGTCAAAGTGAAAAGGAACAAAGCAGCAGTCTAAAATTAATGGCTCAGACCTACATGGAATAGAGTTGTGGGTGGGGTTGTGTATGTACTGTAAACAGGCTGTAAAATGGCCACTGGAGAGTTGATTCCATTGCACTGGCATTCAGCTACGTCACTCGCATTCGTGTAATTTGAAAAATGAGTAAAACCATGTGTATTCAGACTCTGGGTAAGTTAGACCATGGAATTTCTCTGTAACAGCAGTAACTGAGGGGGGAGAACCTTATGTCAGAAGTGGTAGGTACGTGTATGTTGCATGGAACTTGCTCTTCTAAACAGTGACTTTTTTTTTTTTTTACAGCTAATGGAAACGACAGCAAAAAATTCAAAGGTGACAGTAGAAGTGCTGGGGTCCCATCCCGAGTAATCCACGTCCGTAAACTGCCCAGTGACGTTACGGAGGCAGAGGTCATTTCTTTGGGCTTACCTTTTGGCAAGGTCACCAATCTTCTAATGTTGAAAGGAAAAAATCAGGTACTGTTCCTAACTGAAAGCAGAGATTGTCAAAGACTTGTCATCTTGTCAAAGATTCTGTCATCAGTAAACCAGATCTAAGTTGATTGAACAACGGTGGTGCATTAGGAGTCAATAACTTCTGCATGCTATGTTTTACTTCTCCACGATTGTCCCATGAGCTGTAGAAAATACTATTTTCAGACTGTACATGGAGCAAGTCCGTAATTACTGGTTGTCATTTATAATTAGCATTATGCTTGGTTTTAAATTACAGACCAGGTAAACGACTTGGACAGCAGTGCTGTGAGTCGGCCTCTTTCACTCAAGTTAGCTTGGTAGTTGAGTAACCACCAGTGTGACTTTGCATATTAAGGACACCTTTACAGGTACAGAAAATGAACCAGGCAAAGCTGAAACACTCTTGGGTAATGCAGAAGGTGTGCACTAGTTTGGTAACTAAAATTGTCTCACAAATTAAGGAGTAAAAAAGCAAGCCAACTTTAATCATCACTTAAAATACTGTGTCTTTAATCTTATTATGAAAATGCGCCTCTGATATGTTGCGTGGTATGATTATATGTAAGTACTTAATGTAATGACTCGCTACGATCCCTTGCATTCTTGTTCTGAAGTAGAGGAGACCATAAAGGTGTGGAACAATGAGTGGGCTTACAGCTCTGCAGAGAAGTATGGAAAGTTGCTTAATGTAATGTGTAAGTGCTCAGAGTCTGGGTTATTGCTCTCTTCTGGTGTTCCTGCAGATGTTTCCGTGGTTGCCAGTTAACTAAGGGTAGTGTAAAGATCTTAGGGCCACTGAAACCTTACATTAATGTCAGTCTGGTGTGTGAATGTGTGGAAATCAATGCTTTTTGTTTCAACTGCAAATTCCTCCTGAATTTATCAACCATGTGCTATCGCTGAGTGTTACGTTGTCTCCTAGTGTGAGCTGCTTCAGTAAGATGTTGAATTGATTGATTTGGCTTTCTGTTCAGGCTTTCATAGAAATGAATACAGAGGAGGCAGCCAACACCATGGTAAACTACTACACCACAGTCACTCCAGTCCTTCGAAGCCAGCCCATCTATATCCAGTTCTCCAACCACAAGGAGCTGAAGACAGACAACTCTCCAAACCAAGCAGTTAGTTCTTCTTTACCTTGTGCTGGTGGGAGGGGCGGACAGTTCTCAGCTGATGATTTTGCTGCTGGTTTCCAGAAACTTGGTTTAACTATGAAAGTATTAAAAAGCATGCTGATTTCCTGTGAAAGCGTGGATATAAATGCTTCTCATCTAGGTTCTAATAGACTGCTTTCAGCATGGGTGCTTTTGATTGCCTCTTTCCCCTTGCTAGTAGTTTTTCATTTGCTACTTTGACTTCTACCACAAGCTTGTAGTTCATGGAATAAGGTCTCCAATAACAGCTTTTGTCCAAAGTCCCAGCAGACTGTTAAATGAGCTGCTAAAACTGCCTTGATGTTGGGAAGAACATGCATAGGAAATATGAGATCATGAGGAAGTGTTTAGCATTCTTCAATTAGAAACAGTAACTGAATGCATACAGACATGATTAATTTTTGGTGCTTTAAAAATGCTTCTAATACTTGAAAGTTTTATATAAAAAGAAGCTATAATGGGGCACAACTTGTACCTGTCATAGAGTATTTGCTACTGACAAGTGCTATCTTTCAGGGAGGCAGAACTTGAATACAGTGGTTCTTAAACTCTAGATAGTCCTGACAAAGTGTTACGTGCAGATGTGCTCTGCATGGCATAAAAAGCTCACCTCTTTTGTCTCAGCTGCTCTTGGCAATGTTTCAGGATAGGAACACTGGAAATAAGTTCAAGTTACTTGTGCCTCCTTATCAGGGTTGGCTGCCCAATACACCCAGTTTGCCTCCTCTCACTTTTCAGTCTGATTTACATCAGGATCAGAGCATCTAATGCTGTGCAGATGGAACACCACTGCTTGGTTCATCTAACTAGAATTTGGTGCACAAGTGAGCGCAGTGTTATACGCAGAAGGGTATGCTCACAGGAATCTGCAAGTCCATTTCCACTTCTGCATCCCTGTAGCAGCTGTGCATAAATCTTTTAGTTTTAGTCAGCTTCTGTAGTATTCTGGAGATGGTGGTTCATTCCAGAAGAGCCTAGTTTTGCCTCTCCTAAACACTGGAATAATCTTGCTCCATTGGTAGGTGCTGAGCAATATTTTAGCAGTAGCATAAGTACTTCATGCTTTACATAGGTTGTATTCTTGCTTTGCTGTTATTGATAGGGGTGGCCTCCTATTGCCCATGTTTAAAATGTGCTGAAATCATTGTATCCACAGCCTTAGGAACAGTAAATTGCTACCTGGGTTTCTGCTCTTCTGTACTATGCAGTTGGGGATCTCAAAAGCTGAATGTGTGTTTTTGCAAGCAGGAATGTCAGTCTAACAGGATGTTTGGTTCTGCAGCGTGCCCAAGCAGCTCTGCAAGCAGTGAATTCTGTTCAGTCGGGAAACCTAGCGCTGTCAGCCTCTGCTGCAGCTGTTGATGCAGGAATGGCAATGGCTGGCCAGAGCCCTGTCCTGAGGATCATTGTTGAGAATCTCTTCTATCCTGTCACTCTAGATGTTCTGCATCAGGTAAAACATGCCAATGCTTCTTGAAGAGTGTCGTGGAGGAAAGGGTAGCACCAAATATGGAATTATTGTATTCTAAGTGCTGGTGTTCTAACAGCATGTGTTTTTATCTGTAAAGAAAGTTCTGGGAAGAGCAGCTTTGAGCATAGCTGTTAGATTTCTACTTTCTAGACACCCTGACACATACAATGAGGTTCATCTATTTTTGGTCCCAATCTGGCCAGATTTTAATTTCCAGAGATTTGCTGGCCCATTTTAGTTGGACTGCAACCTGGTAACAGTAGAAAAGACCAATATTTACCTCTTCAAAACTGCTCTTCATATTCTAGTCATATTCTAGCTCTGGTTTTGTGGAAGTAGTTGCTAAGCATCGTTGTGGGAGGTAGAGGGAAACAAATGCAGTATATACAAATCATTTAGGCAGTAGCCTATTTGGAAAGTTCATTCCTGCTGCCCACTATGGTTGCTTAACTTAATCTTCATGTTCAAAATGCAAGCTTGACTGCATTTAAGAATCCCTAAAATTCTGGAAAGTGTTCCAGTTTATGAAGGTGTGTATGAATCCTCCTGTATAAGATTTCATGACAAACTGAAAGCTTCATTAAGGATGCAATTCAGTAATACTGTCACTTTTTCTAGTCAGATGCTATGATGTAAGATAAACAATGCTTGATGCAGTTTAAAACCTTACGTTTTTGAGTTGAAAAGCTAACAGGGTGTGATGGGATAACTTACTGTTTCTGCTTTCAATCATGGAGGTGAAATATGAAGCTCTATTACTGGAAATGAGGTAACGATGCATGCAAATATTATCTTGCAGATTTTTTCCAAATTTGGTACAGTCTTGAAAATCATCACATTCACAAAGAACAACCAATTTCAGGCTCTGTTACAATATGCTGACCCAATGAGTGCTCAGCATGCCAAACTGGTGAGTAATATGTTTGCAGTGCTAAACACCTGAATTATTCAAAATTCTAAGCTTGTTTTTGTTAATCTAAAACAAATGTACCTGGGCATATTAGGCTTATGTGAGCATTACCCTACTGGCAGATTGCATGTGCAGGTGGGAGGGAAATTCACCACCAAGGCCAGTATGGTGTAACCTGAGTGAATACTGAAGGGAATAGAATGGTGTGATGCTAACTCCATGCAAAGCAAGATACCTGCCTGTCCTTGGGTCCAGCACTACCTGGAATGATGTAACACCACCTCTCTTCAGAGATCTGTTACTGTGACGTATAACATAAATACATTTCGGATTTAAAAACCGACTTCTTTCCTTGCAGTCGCTGGATGGACAGAATATCTACAATGCCTGTTGTACACTGCGCATAGATTTCTCAAAGCTCACAAGTCTCAATGTAAAATACAATAATGATAAAAGCAGAGATTACACACGGCCAGACCTACCTTCTGGGGATAACCAGCCCTCTCTCGATCAGACCATGGCAGCTGCTTTTGGTGAGAATTCTTAGAGTGGGAGTAGGACAAATGTAACTGATACTTCTGTCAGTTGGGGAAAAGAAGGGGATGTAAGCCTAGTATATTTGGTCATGTATAATTTTATAATATAGTGTGATTGAGAAATTTTGGAATCACTGAATCTGACTAGTGCAAAATACTAGCATGTACGTATGGTTGTGGGTGCACATTGCTGCTTTGAATGCTATTTTTTATTCGTGAGGACTGTTTTAACATGTTACCAGCTGTCTGGGCTTCTAGTGCCATCTGCTGTTCTGACTACAATACAGACAGCAATAATTTGGGGTGCTGTAACCCATACTTTGAAAACTACTGTGTTTAAACAGTTATGGGACCTGCTAGCTTGTGTTGAGGCCAACAGGTAACTTCTGCTAGCTGCCAGACCAGTGGAGTTGGAGAAATATTCTTGTCATTTCTTGAAGACATTCAGTATTGTTTGAGACATTTTTTACTTAGTGGTTATGGTTTAGCTTCCAGCTAAATCTTTGTTGAAGGACTTATGGAGACGTTACAGCTCAGTCTAGAGTTTAATTGCTGTTGGCTCTCTATGTATAATGTGTATGTCTTTCCCAGGTGCTCCAGGAATAATCTCTGCCTCTCCATATGCGGGGGCTGGCTTTCCTCCTACCTTTGCAATTCCTCAGGCTGCAGGTACTGTACTTCGTAAGTTGGAATTTTCTATAGGTTCTCTGGTTGTTGCTAAAGCATCTTGATGTTTTAGAGCTGAGTAGTGATGGGGGGGCTAGTCATGGAAATCTGAAGTGCTGGCATTTGGCATGTGAGTGAGTGGTGTTTCAGTACGTAATCTCAGCTAGGAATGTGAGTGTAGCTGTAGCTACTCTGCCTCAGCTATATTCACATGGAGAGAAGAAAACCTGAACGTGAGAGTTCATAAAGGCAGAATTTAAAATTATTGAGAAACTTAGGGGAGGATATTATTTTGTATTCAGCACTTCATGTGGTTGCTGAGGTTAGGATCTCACTTTTACACCTGCATTTAAGCATCAAGCTAATTACTTGCGCTACTATATTGCACTGAGGTTTACAGCTCATGTTGCGGGTAATAATATAACTACGTACATGAGTAGCCAAGTGTCTGAGATGAAACACTTAAGCTTTAGGTGCTAGGCCAAACTTGGTATGCTATGAAAAACAATGTTGACTTCCCTGTAACTTGATGGAATTTCCTGGCTAATAAGAAACAAGTACAAAACAAATTGTTTAACCACTGATATTTTTAATATTTTGTCCTCTTGAGGAAATAAACAATGTCACTTTAAGTAGTTTCATTTAATTCATTACTAGTGGTTTCCAGAACTTTAGCTCTCCAAAGGAAAGAACTCTTAATACAGTGAGGTGCCGGATGTTATTGTGAGCAATGTAGAAATGCCTGTAAACGAAACTTTAATGTTTCTCCTTTCATGAGAAATTAGCTGATGGTAGCATATAATATTATATGCATGGTTAAAGACTGAAGCATTTTTGGCATGCACTGGTTGGAAAGACCCTTACAATTGCACCGTTTGTGATGCCTTTCCTGCACCAGCAAAGCTGAGGCTTTGTGCTGATTCCGCTTCTTGTGAAATGCGAAAAATATTGTAGTCAACAAGATCGTGCTGAGGCATCTGTTAAACACCAGGCACCATAAGAGCAATTACTATTAGGAATGACACCATTTCCTGCAGCACCAGAATTGGAGGCTTCTGTTGCTGTTAGTACGTAGTCACTATGTTTTGAATGGTTACTTGCATGTTGCAGAAGGTGCCGTGTTCTCCCTTCTGGTGCAGCAAATACACTAGAGTACGTGCTGTTAATTTCTTTACTGGTTAATATTCTTTAATTTCCAGGCTTGTCAGTTCCCAATGTTCATGGAGCACTAGCTCCTTTGGCTATCCCATCAGCAGCAGCTGCAGCGGCTGCAGCAGGACGGATTGCCATTCCCGGCCTCACTGGGGCAGGGAACTCTGTTCTGCTGGTTAGCAATCTGAATCCTGAGGTTAGTGGAGTCCTAATTTTACTTTTTTCTCCTTCCTGTTACCTCTACTTTCACTTTCTGAACACAGATTATGCTGAAACTTGTTGAAAGTGAAATCCTACTATATCTTAAAGGAAACGGCAAAACTAGAAAAGCAGATGATGTGCTCTGCAAGCTCTGAACCTCAAAGCAGATCAGTACTCTAGTTGCTGAAGGGAAATGAGAAAGTCCATCTTTCAAATTAAAATCTCGCTCTTCTTTGGTTGAAAGCCAAGGATGCTGCCTGCCTGCTCTTGTCCCACAAAGACTACAATGCCTGTCCCCTTCCTCCCTTCCATTTGGAACCTCCCTGCCATTCCCATGCAGTAGTGTCATTTGGGTCACAGAATAGTCATGTCCATTCTTTCTTCCCCCTAGCATGTTTTAGTTTTTTAATACATTAATTCAGAACTACAGAGAGAGTTCATTCTGACCTCTGCTCTTTCTGTGTAGTGTCTGGACCCCTGCCAGCTTGACTTTGTACCTGTGCAGTTTTCCTCTGCCATGTGCTTGCACATTTTTTCCTTTCCAAGATTCCTGGAAGGTTTTCTTTAGTTAAACCCCGTAACAGCTCACAATTTACATGTTCGACTCCATTTAACTTAGTGAGTTGAAATACTTGGGTTTCTTTAATAACAAAGCAGGAAAATTTGAACAAAAATCTTTAATGGAAGACTATCAGAGAATTCGATATGGGTATCTTGATTTTTTGTCAGATTTTGGCTCTTTGTTGTATTAAAAGTGTAGAATCTTCTATTGTGTGCAATAGAATGAGAGTCTCTAAAAGCACTTTTAACTGGTGGGACTGCACACACAACTTAATACTACTTTGCAAAGCTACAAAACTTACCAGTGATGTCAGAGTAACCACAAAACCTCTTTTGCATCAAAGGAGAAGCCTGGATGTGATGAGTAATCAAAAAATATTCAATTCTCGATGAGATGCGCTAATTGAATCAGTAGTTCAGACTACTCTTTATCTGTCATGACTGTTTTCTCCAGGGCATGAAATAATGGCAGGGGCTGTGATACCAGCTTTGATTTGGATGAGTTGGTTTTTCTGCCTAGGAACTCCTCTGCCATTCCAGGAACTGTCATCTCTGGCTTGGTCCCAGTGACCTGCTGTCCAAACAGAAGTCTTAAACGTTACGAGCTGGCATTGCTATTCTCAACCGATATAACACAGCCCATTTTTTTTCTTGGGATGATTGTATTGCCTGGATGGCAGTGATGGGTTGAAGACCATGCTTTACCCCCATTTAATCTGCATGTGTCTGATGGTGTGCACAGTTCTTGTTTAAACAGGATCAAGCAGTTATTTCATGCCTTGTGATTTTTTTGAGCTCTTCACTATCCATCCAGCTTATCTTTGGGCTAGAGAGACTTTGATACTTGTACTGAAGCTGTGAACTAACAGATCTGAAACTTTTTCCATTGCCTGTATAATCAGTGTTGTAGAAACTTACCTATGCCACAACCAGTTAGTTAAGAGACAGTATTTCTCTGGAGTGACTGCTCCACAGCATGTAAGGCTTTTTCCTGAATCAGAATCCTGGAAATTAAAATGACTTTTTTCTCCACGGTGAGTGGGAGAAGTCTAAAGCACTCCGATCAGCGTGCACAGTTAGCGTTGCTGCTGGGAGCAGAGGTGCTTTCCCTTCCTGGATCAGCAGCAGTGCTGGGCTCCTGCAGTGTGGGGCCAGTGCACTGAGACAGATGGAAGGGAGCAGACTTCTGCTGTAAACATGGTACCAAGCTCCTTTATAGCAAGAACTTCCACCAGGCCTTCAAAGTACTTTTTTTTTTGTAGTGGAATAGCTGCCTGTAGTGGAATGCAGCCTGGTATTTTGCTCTATATGCAGTGGGTAATACCTAAATTGGCTTTTTTCGGTTTTGTTACAATTAAGTATGCTGTATGGGCTACTTCCTTGGCCCTAAAGCAGCAACTACAGCTGTTTGACTTGACAGGTGAAGTTATTTCTTCTAAGAAATGCTAGTAATCAAAAACAGTATTTTTAGACAAATTTTAGGGAATACCATTGCAATTTAATTAGTGTTAAAGCCTGCAGAAGTCACTCTGTTGTGATACTGTCTCTTACTTCTTTGTATATCTTAAGTAAAAATGCCTTTTCTTTATCGTTGTGTTCCACTAGGTAAAAACCTATTAACTGTTTCTGTAAACAAGTTATTGTATGTAGAATTCTATAAATCTGACTGATGGAACACTACATATTTCCTTATGTATTTACTGACCTGTGTTTTTTGCTACTTTTTTCTTTTCTCCCCCATCCCTGAATTTTTTTTCTTCCCCTGATCCGGAATTTCTTTGCCAACTGACTGCACGGTACTTCTGCTTCCTGTTGTTGCTTGAAACAAAAAATAAAAACATTCCCCTTCCAAAAAAAAAAAAAACCCTGCTCTTCGGAAACCAACCTGCCCTTCAATATTAACCATCTTGAAAACTTCATCATCCATCAACCAATTTCGCCATTTCCTGCGGGGACTCTGCCCTTCCTCGTTGTGGACGATTTGTGCAACCTCGCTCTCCCCTTCGATTCCTTACCTCTTCCCTGTCCCTCCGCTGCCTTGCTCTGCTGTTCTCTAAAGAGAGTTACACCCCAATGCCTCTTTATTCTTTTCGGTATGTTATTATTCACACTTTTTATTACCTTGTTTTTCATTTATTTGAGATTACTTTTTTTTGATACTTCAAAAATGTACAGTTTGCAGTTTGCCATTTTTTTGAATGCGTAATTTTTACATTGTTTATTTAGTTTGCTATTTAATTTAGTTTGCCTTTATTTTATGTTCAGTTATGCATGGTTTATTGCTTTGCATGTCTTTTTATAAGAGTTTTAAATTGTGGTAGCATGCTAAATTGTCCAGTCTTCTGGCATTTAGATTTTTGCTCTTTTTTTGCTGAAACCCAGTATCTTTTTCTTTAATGTATTGTTCCATTATTATTCTGCTATATAAGAATTTTCCTTAAGTAGAGCAGAATAAGTAAAACATGGTTGGAATGAGATTAGTTCTGGTTGTGAATGAACGTTTTTGCTCTTGGATTGATTAGCTAATATTAAGTTGAATGAGACTTCCGTTATTCCCCTTACCTGAAACTATTTTTTCCTCACTTTCTGAAGGAGTCTATGGTGATGTGCAGAGGGTGAAGATTTTATTTAATAAGAAAGAGAATGCCCTAGTTCAGATGGCTGATGGAAACCAGGCTCAGCTTGGTAAGCAAGCTTAAGTTTATCGCATTGTTAGCATTACGAGATATCGGTAATCAAAGGTTCAGTATCAGTTCTTTCTCCTCTTCAAAAAAAAAAAAAAAAGAGATGAAAAATGCACAAACGTTTGTGCCCTTAATTGCTTGCCTGCATATATGGTATGGTTTTGGTGCAATTCCAGAGAAGGTATGGTTTGTTTGTGCAAGATAATCCAGAGGGAAAATAATGGAGTAAGCAGTACTATAAAGCAGAGTAACAACGTCTGTCATGGGGTTCCTGGAAGATGCCATAACTGCATGGGGAAGAACTCAAATGAAATCTAGCTTTGATATTAATGTCTGAAGAGAACTGAAATACCATTGTAGTCAGCACTGTCTTTAACTGTTACAGCTATGAGCCATTTAAATGGTCAGAAGCTTCATGGGAAGCCAATCCGTATAACATTGTCCAAGCATCAGACAGTGCAACTTCCCCGTGACGGGCAGGAGGACCATGGTCTGACTAAGGACTACGGAAATTCTCCTTTACATCGTTTCAAGAAACCAGGCTCCAAAAATTTTCAGAACATCTTCCCCCCTTCTGCCACTCTTCATCTGTCCAATATTCCGTAAGTATCTGCGTGGAGAGTTTGTGTGCCTCATTGTGGAAATATTCACAAGTTTAGTGTGAGAGTAAATGTTGTCAGCTTTTTAACTTCTGGCAGGAGAAAAGATTGCCCATCTTCCTGTCATTCCTCAGTCTTTCCAGTCCAAAGAGCTACTTGACTGGTAGAGAATTAGGAAAGGATCTGATGGGAACTGTTTTAGAGGTGACCTACATTTGACTGGAGAAATTATTTGTTTCAGACCTTCAATAACTGAAGAAGACCTCAAGATGTTGTTCTCAAGCAATGGTGGAATGGTCAAAGGATTCAAATTCTTCCAGTAAGTGTTTTCCTCTTATGTCCTGTCCTTACGCTGGGCTCTGCAGTGTGAAAAGGGTAGAAGCACTTGGCTCTTAGTATCAAAATCCAACCCAGGTTAAGAGAACGCTGAGCAGAATTGTTGCTTATGTAGTAATTGACTCATCTGGAATAAAGAATTCCAGAGTAAGCCTGGGTTGGGTCCATGGTGAATGACTTGATGAAAATTTTAGGGTAGCTGAGTGAGAAGTTTGTATAGTCATGTTTGTCTTACAGATGTACTCCCCGTGTAAAAGGACAGTATGTTGCAGTTATCCGGGTAGCTGATTTTCTGCCTGGTCTTGAGTGCTGGTTAAGAAAGCATGTACTGACTTAAGCTCTGTGTATGACGGTACTGAGTGACTTGAACTTCTGTCTTGTCAGGAAGGACCGTAAAATGGCTTTGATCCAGATGGGCTCTGTGGAAGAAGCCATTCAATCACTCATTGACCTCCATAATCATGACCTGGGAGAGAATCACCACCTGCGTGTGTCCTTCTCAAAGTCCACCATTTAAAGCTTTGGAAGGCATGAGACAGAATGGACTTAACCTCTTGGGTTCAGCCTTGACCTTAGAAGGCTGAACACTAGGGTTTCAACTTCCATCATTCCAGAAAAAAGCCACTTTAAAAATGCAGCTGAAGTGACCTTAAAAGACCAGAGATTTTATTTTTTTAAAGAGAAATCAGTTTACCGGTTTTTAAAAAAAAAAAATTAAATCTAATTCATATTGCTAACCTTGCAGTGATGGGTAACAATCTTGACTGTTCAAATAAATCACAAGTTAAAGTTTACACTTTGGAACCTGCTCTGGGAAATTCCCCTCCCCTCCTGCTCCTCCTCCCCTGAAAAGCAGATCCCAACAAGTTTATCAGGTTTCACATTGATGCCTTTTTTTTCTTTACCCATCCATGCCTTGAAAGACCTAAAACCACTGTGTAAATTCACTTTTGCGCCTTTGAGTCAGGATTTTGCAAAATGCATGGTGTATAGGAGCTCCCAACTCATCCAGCACAAAAATAAGTTGCATTGATCCTACCTAAACTGTGCATCTGCTATCCTGTGCCTTAAACTTTTTTCTTCTTTTGGGGAAAACATCTGAATTGTAGGGATTGGATGGGAGAGTTGAGGGGAATGGATGAGCTCTGGCTCACTAGATCAGCTTATCGTAGTGAAGGACTAATGAAGCTGGCAAAGTGGATAAAGAAAACATTGGGCTTTGACTCTAGGCAGTTGTATCCCACTGTCCATGATGTCTCAATTTGCATAGGATCATGTGTCTTCATGCCACTTTCCAATCTGCTTGTGGTTTATCTCCATCTGCAAACCTTCCAGTGGGAGTTATTTAAGATCCTTTGTGTGTAATGCTCAGACCAAGTAGAAAGGTCTGGGTGGGGAAGCATTCCCAAGACCAAATCACATTCCATTGTCGATAGCAAGTCAACAGGCTCTGCCCTTCACAAGAGCATTGATCAAGATAAGAAATTAACCACTGTTGGACACTTGTGAAGATGAATCATAAAGAATTTGTCAAATTGTGTGTATATATATATATCTTTAAATACTTGGCTAGGATTTGAAGAATTATTGAATATCCCACATTTAGAAAGGTGTTCATGTGAGTCACCTTCGTGCCCCTAATTTGAAATTAACAAGACCAATGTAGCTCTGCCATCATTCTTATAGCATGTCTTCAGCATTTGAGCTTTTTGTTTTAATTCTTGTATTATACTTTTTGATGCAGTTGCTGTCATCTGTGCCTAGCAATATTTCCAGTTGACCAAATATTCTAATCTCTTTATATGCAAAAGAAATAGTTTAAGTACCTTTTTATAGAATGATAAGATGGTATAAACGTAATCTAAATTTACTCCTTTGTGGTATTACCCTTGTATACTGTACTTTCTTATTTTTTTTTTGTAATTGAAACTGTAGGGCAGGAATTTAGTTATCAGGCTGAGGTCATGACTGAGGATGAATTAATGTAATGACATTGAAACATGCTAAGCAGATTTTTAAAGCAATGTGTTTGAGGTAACAAGCACAATTAGCTTGTGAATTGAAGTAAAAGGACCCAGGCTAAAGTTTTACCCTTTTAACCTATAAGCCCAGATATTTTTAAGTTATAGGAAGGGAATCTATTATAAGTAGAACGCAGATCGTTTTTTCCCAGTGATACAACAACCATTTTTTTTCTGGCTTACAACTCTTTCCTGGGCCATTCTGCCTTCTATTTTGTGTAATCCAATGTTGCCTTACGTTTCCCTCTAACCTGCAACCTGTTCGGATGCAAAATAACAAGAATCTTGTACTTTTTTTCAGGGTTTTTCTGCAAATTGTGGACCAAAGTTTGTTTTTTGTCTTAGTGTTGCAAGTTATGATTTCCTTGCTTAGTGTGGGAGCTCTTGACTTGCCTAGCACTGAGTGTTTGGAAAAGTCTTAACTTTTCTTAGTTCCTCCCTGAAATCTTGAGGATATGCATTATGCTGGAGAAGTGTGTGAAGTCTGAGTGAGGGTTCAGCTCGGGTTGCTGGCATGAGATCAGTAATACTTGCCTGCCTCAGTCTTCAGTTGGAGGCTGAAAGGGGTGTGAAACCACCTGAAATGGAAGTTGCCCCCAGCTGAGCTGAGAAAAAGTTCAGCTGACATCAGCTGACGAGGAGATGCTGGTTTCAGTTACCTCTAAATCTGAGTAAGCCTGTTAAGGAAATCTTGATCTGCCTCTGAAAAATCTGTTTCCTTGCCAGCATCTTACATGCAGCAGTGCAAATTCAGATGTCTTGGTGGTAGTTGTCAGCTGGAGTTAGTTCGCTCATCTGCCTTCCTTCCCCAGTGGAAACCAGTAAATTGAGTCCTCCTGCAGCTGGGGAGTGTGGGCAGCGTGGCTGCTTCTCCTGAGCACACCCCAGGCAGCACTCCCTTAAGGATCCATGCGCAACCCGAGTGGAACAGCTGTGGTGGTTTAACTTTTAAAGAATTCAATCAACCTCACCCAAGACACTGGGAAGAGGCTTATTGGAATGAAACCTGTCTGGTGGCCTTTAATGTTGATTTGGTCAACCCACAGGCTTTATATATTTTGCAAAATGCAAGTAAGTGAATTGAGGTAACCCCAGAACCCAGACAATTGTGGGTTTTTTTCCTTTGGATCCCTGTGTTTGCATGTAAAGAATGTGAGTAACAAAAGGGTGTACATATTTATAATTTTTTTATACCTGTTGTAAGACATGAGGGGGCAGCAAAACCCAGTTTTTTATGGTGAACAGATGTATTGTATATTTTGATAACAGCTATTACAGGTTCAGTATTGTGGAAGGTGGGGTGGGGAGGGTAAGCATACACAACATCAGAATTCCATTGCCTCTTTCAAAGAATGTTTGTAATGCAAAAAGAAACAAAATTAAAACTATTTTATAACAACCTTTGTACCTTTCTGTAGCTCCATTATTTACTGTTCAGATTGTAGAAAGCGGTTATTGGCCAGTCTGTACTTGTGCTTTCAATAAATTTCTTCTGTATTCTTTGCTTCTGATTTTCCTCTCTCTTTATTGTGCCTATTTTGCTTCTGATTTTCCCTTCTAATGTAATTTCAGCTGCCTCATACATAACTTTGACTTTTTCGCATACCTCTGGGCTGGGGGAGTGTTTATTCATGCTGGCCCCTCTGTGCAGGGGGCAGGATGGTGAACCAGGCCTGGGGCTGCGTGGGGTGACCGAAGCCCCCCCGGTGTTCACACTCCAGCCCTTCAGAGCTTGACCAGTGAAGTTCAGAGGTATGAGGTTGTAGGGCCTTAACCGATGCTCTGCCTTTGTCACACTCCAACACTTTTGTTTTTTTTTTTACTTCATGTTCCTAAACTTTCCATATATTCTAGCTAATATCCATGAAATAACCAACTCTCCAGTCAAATCCGTAATACTCTCTGTAGTTTTGTGCTCTAGATGTGTCGAAGCTTTCTGGCTGGCTGGATGTCTCAGTGCTGGGTTTCCCATCCAGTGCCCGGTGTGCCCTGGCCAGGTTGCTGTCCTAATGGCTAGGAGGGGGCTGGAGGCTGATTTCGGTTCCTGGGGTTACAGGAGCTGTGCTGGTGGGCACGCCTGGCTGCTCAGCACCCTGGGGAGCGAGGTCTTCTGTCCTGCAGGTTTTGTCCTCTCTGAGTCCAACGCAATTGAAGAAAAAATAATTTCTGAAAGTAGGTGCTGTGGTGTAGAGCTGGACACCTCCACACCTCGGCATCCTGAAGTTTGGGATCGCAATGCTCAAAAAATAAAACCTCAGCGGCCCCCCTGAGGCTGGTGGCAGTGTGCTCGGTGCTGTCCCTGTCCCTCTCCTTGCACCCCTCCAGCTCTAAGCGCTGCTGGGGGTGCGCCGAGCTCCGGCAGCCGAGGGTGGCTACGGGCAGCCCGTGTTTGTGGGGGTGGGACGAGTAAATGCTGCGCTGCTGGGTTCGTGGCTCTGCTCCTGTCCTTTGGCTGCGTTCCCTTTGTGTTGAACTGCATTAGCATTAAACTGGCTTATTTTATAGTATTTTATAGGCTTCTCGGTTCCGGCTCCAGCCTCCAAGCTGGGTTCTGCAGGAGCCTCAGGCTGCTGAAAGAGATCACTGTTGTTCCTGGAAAGTGTAATAGGATTTGTAACAGCTGCCTCTGCCCTCGCCCGCTGATGCACGTGTGAAACGCTGCTGAGCTCTGCGTGCCCTGGGCACCGGCAAGGCAGGGGGGGCCCTGGGATGCTGGGGGGGGATTTACAGCCTCCTGGCCCCTGCTGCGGGGGCTGCTCTGTTCTCCTGTCCAGCATCGCAGCAGCTCCCGGCACTGCCGGTGTCCAGGTGCAGGAGGTACAGTGCCTGCGCTGGCTCCCCCGTGTGCATCTGACAGAAAGCTGACTCTCAACCTGTGCTTGTCATTAGACCGTTCTCACTGACAGCGTAGGGCAACTTTTAGAAAAGATGTTCTTTATTTAGAAAATGCTGAATTAGGGGAACCAATATTTTATTTCCAGCAAGAGAACAACAGCCTCATCTGCTCCCTGCCTCCAGCAGATCCAACCACGCTGCTGTGCTCTGTAAGATGGGGGGAGAGGCTCGTGCGGAATAAACACCAACACGAAAGGCCAGGCCAAGCATCCTGAGCATCTCTGGCTATGGAAAGTGAATTCGGATAGCTTGGCTTCGCCACCAGCTCTGTAAATGCCGCTGCTAATCCTCCGAGCATGCCTCTGATGGAGGCTGAAGTGCTGCTGCCAGCCCTGGAGTAGCGCTGCTCACGCTGCTGGAGCTGAACCAATATTTGCTGAAGCCACTTCCCCGCCTTGCTACGTGCCGGGGGGGGCTCAGAGTCCTGCAGAGGCTCCTGGAGGGCAGAAAGGCTGCACCCAGCGCCCTCGGGGAGCCCGGTGTCGGGGTCCCTGTGCCCGGGGAGGGGGTGGCCCTGGGGTGGCCGTGTCCGGGTGAAGCAGGGCTGAGGGCAGTGAATCCTCCCTGACCTCGCTGCAGGGACGGGGCCGAGGCTCCCCACGGCTCAAACCAACCAGAGCCGTGCCGCCACTTCGCAGGCACCGAGGGAATTTGCTTTATTTGCTGCTCCAGGAGCAATTAGCGAGTGGGGCCCGGCTAATGAGGCAGGGTCTCCTCTCGTCCCCTCCCCCAGGCCGGGCACCCGCTGGGGGGGGGGGGTCCCGGTGCCCCCCAGGACCAGGCCCAACAGCGGCCACCAGCCGGGGGTCCCCACAGGGGGGCTGCGGCACGGAGCTGGCGGTTGCCATGGAAACGGTGGGGTCGGGGAAGGGGCCTGCAGCACTGTTAGTCACGGTGCTGAGTGGGGGGGCCCAGGGCCCCCACCAACAGCTCGGTGCCGCCGCTGCCTCCGTCCCCATGTCCCAGGGGACTGCAGGCTGAGCCCCCCGCTCCTGTCACACCGCCAGCCCCCTACCAAAGCCCGGGACCCCCCCAGCTCCCCGGGTGTGCACAGCCCCGGGGCCCCCCCCTCCTGCAGCACCCACACCTCGAGCTGCTGCCAGCAATCCCTGTGCTAATCCCCCGCTGGCTTTTCCAGCAGCGCGGCGGGGTGACGCGGGATAATCTAAATGTTTGCAAGGCCGAGGCTCTGGGATATCCCCCGCTAATCCAATTGGCAGCTCAGGGCCATCTTCACAGCACCCCGACTCTGGAGCACCGGGGGCTGTTGGCGCTGTCCCCGCTGCACCCCCGGGGGCACCCAGGGGCTTGGCCACGCTCGGTGTGATGGGGGCTGCGGGGTGAAGCGGGGCGGCTTCGCTTTGGGCTTTGCCACCTCGTCCTGCCCCAGCACAGCCTCACGGCGCGGCTGTCACCGTCCCTGGGTGCAGAGCTCCTGGGGAAGTCAGCGCGTGGGGGTGGCAGCCCAATCCAACCCCCCCCCCCCCCAGGTCTGATTTACGAGCCGTGACAAATGGCAGCAGATGCTGCTCCGCGCCGTGGCCGGGGTCGTGCCGGGTTTCGCTGCCACCATACGGAGATGGGCTGGGGGGGGGCAGCCTGCGGGGCTGCCTTCACTGCGGGTGCCTTGAGCCCCCTGACACCCCCAGCAGACCCCGTGCAGCCGGGGCTCTGTGGTGCCCTGGTGGGAGGCCGGGGATGACACGGGGACAACGTAGGGACAACGCGGGGACAAGGCGGGGACGCCGTCTTCGTGGAGGCCAGCGCGGCGAGGAGGGGGCCACGCGGGAGCCGAGCTGGGTGCCCGCATCCCCGGCGTTGCCACAGCAACACAGCCAGAATCTGCAGCGCCCGCACGTCCCTCCCGGAGCGGCTCCGGAGCCGAGCTCGATGCGAGCGGGGTCCCCGCGTCCTGCGTGTGGCGGCGATGCCGGGGTCACGAAGCCCCTCGCACCGGCTGGGGGTCGGGCGGGGTGGTGGCGTGTCGAGCTGTATTAACGTCATTGCTCGTCATCGCCTGGTTTTCATGGGCCGCAGCCTGGAGCTGGTTGCTCCTGGTCTGTGGGGGGGTGGAGAGGAGCCCGAGCCCCCCTGGAGGCGTGGGGGTGCGGTGGGGGCTGCCTCTTGCAGGGGACAAAGGACGGGGCAGGGGCTTTTTGCTTTTTGCACGGCTCAGCCGGGGCCCCCCCACTCCACCCAGAGCCCAAATCCTCCACACCCCACCCTGGCAGCACCGCTGAGCCCTGGCCGTGCCCCGCAGACACCCCCTCCCCAGCCCTTCTGGAGCTGTGCCCCCCAAGGACGCGGCCCAGCCGGGGCACATTCACATTTTTATTCCTTTTCAGACCACAGCAGGTTCAGCCATTGCCTGGCAGATGCATTCACAGCTTGGAGACCCCCCCCAAGGGCTGCCTCCCCAGCAGCTCCCGGCCCCCCCAGGACCCCATGCACAGGGAATTGCCCCGGGGGGCTCCTGCCAGCCCAGGTGGGTGCCCTGATGCTGGCAGGACCAGGGCTGGCTGGGCAGGCTGCGCCCCGTGCCCCCCCCCCGGTTGTTGTCCCCCCACCCCCAGCACTTCCCTACCCAATGTACACACTCTACTTTAGCCAGCACAGTATTTACACGCTCCTAACGCCCAGAGCTCGGGCCCTGGACAAACACCCCCCTCCCGGCACCGTCCCCCATCTCCCTGCCCCCAGAACGATCCAGCCAACGCGCGGCCCCCGCATGAGCCAGGAGTCCCATGGCACCCCCCCCCCCAAAGCCCTTTAATGCTGTTTGCTCCCCTCCCACCCCACAGACTTACAATGCCAGAGTCAGAATAAATTACCCCCCCACCCCAAAATGTCAGCACCTGTGTTAGAGAGAGAAGTAAAGTCCAAAGTGCTTGGAGACGCCCAGCCCCTGCGGGCGGGCGGGGGCGCGGAGCCCCCTCTGCGCTCCCCGGGGTCCCGCGCACCCCTCAGCTGCCCCGGGGGGGTGAAGGTGTCTGGCCCCAGCTTTTTGTCACCCCGATGCTAACGACAGCCCCGTCCTGCCACCTCCCCAATGGGAAGGGGCCCAGCAATTACGGACCCCCCCCACTATCCCCCAGGCAGGGCAGAGGGCAGGTGGCGGGGGCTCAGTCCTTAAACCTCCGGCTGGCCTGCATTTTCCTGTAGTAGTTGTCGGCCTCGCTGTCCGTGTGCCCGTCCTTCTCGGCCGGCTTCCTCCGCAGCGTGGACTCGCGGCTGGCCGTGCCCAGCAGCCCCTCGGGGGGGCCGTCCCCCCGCTCCCCGCCGCCCCCCGCCGCCACGTTGATGGTGGCCAGGCTGCCGTAGCGTGGCTCATCCTGCTCGATGTCGCTGACGGAGGAGCCGGGGGACACCCCGGCGCTCTTGGCCGGGCGGAAGCCCCGGAAATCCTTGCCCATCTCGCCCAGCTCATAGGCGTCCGGCCCCTCGGGCCCCTTCTGGGCCGACTTCCACTCCCAGGGCCCGTTGCCGGCGGAGAGGTGCACGACGGGGTGGTGGGGCGCGTGGGCGTCGATGGTGATGATGCTGGAGCTGTCGCGCTCCGAGGGCGAGCGGTACTGCGAGGAGTCGGAGCTGGTGGAGGACGAGGACGTCTCCGAGTGCTTGGGGGTGACGGACACCATGCTCTGCTGCTTGGACATGGCGATGACCTGCATGAGGCGCGGGGGGTTGGCCACCCGCTGCGCCCCCCCCTTCTCCGCCACCATCACCCACTTGGCCCGCACGGCCGCCCCGCCGCCGGCCGCCCCGCCGGCACCCGCCTGGCTCTCCTCGGGGATGTGCACCAGCTGCGAGGCGCCCGGCCGGGGCTGGATGAGCACACGGGGCCCCATGGCCGCCCGCTCGGCCGGGCGCGCCTGCACCGTGGGGTAGAGGGACGGGGGCACGTCCTCATCGGCGTCCCCGGCGCCCCGGCCCAGCGCGCCCGCCTCCTCCGCCAGCGTCATGCTGCGGCCCTCCAGAGACTTCTGCTTCCACTCGGTGATGAGCTGCTTGGAGCGGGAGGCGTCCACGGGGACGTGGATGGTCATGTGGCGCCGCGCGGGGTCGTCCATGGAGGGGGTGTTGACGCGGGGCAGGGTGTTGCTGAAGGTCACCATGTTCTCCTTGCCCATGGGGCTGCGGGGGGCCAGCAGGTCCACGTCCACGCTGGCGCGCTTCAGGCTGCCCAGGGAGTTCTTCTCCCGCGGCACCGGCCGCGCCGCCTCCTCCAGCCGCGTCTGCGGGTTCAGCTCGTCGGTGCTCACCGACTTGTTCTGGTGGTACACGGAGTCGTGGCCCCGCTGCGTCAGCGCCCGCAGCGCGTCCTTGGCCGGCGCCGGGGCTGGGGCCCTCTCCGTGGGGGCGCGGAAGTTGCCCACGGCGTGGTACGCCTGCGGCGGGGAGAGCGCGGGGTCAGCGGGGCCGGGGCGCGCGGCACGCAGCCCCCGCGCCCGGCAGCACCCACCAGGTAGGCGGCGATGCCCGAGCCGATCAGGAAGCCCACGTAGACGTCGGCGGGGTGGCTGCGGTACTGCGTGATCTGCGTCAGGCCGCAGATGCCGGCGGCGATGGCAAAGGCGAAGACCAGGATGGGCTTGAGGAGCTTGGTGCTGTCCGAGATGATGGAGTTGAAATACATCTGGGGGGGGGAGAGGACATCAGGACACCGGCACCCGCTGCCTTTCCCCCCGGCCACGCAGGGCTCTGCAGGGCTCAAGCAGCCTTGAAGCGCGTGGCGCGACGCGGTCCCCGGACTCACCGAGACGTAGACGGCCGCAAACGCCGACAGCGTCGCGTGCTGGGACGGGAACGTCTTCCTGCAGCGGGGACAAAGCGGAGCTGCTGGGTGCGGGGGGGGATACGGGGGGGCTGTCCCCTCCCCGGCACGTACCTGGCGGACAGGATGGCGTGCTTGTCCGTGCCCGAGCAGATGTCCTGGGTGATGTAGGGGTTGGCGTCGCAGGGGGTGCCCAGCAGCGTGTAGTTGGGCTTGCAGACGGTCAGGAAGAAGGGCGCGTGGTAGCCGGTGGCCAGCTGGATCACGTCTGTCACCAGGGCGGTGGCACAGAGCCCGAACACGTGGACACCTGTGGGAGGCAGAGTGGGGGGGGATTGGTGGTGTCACCCCCACCCTGCACAGGATGGGGCCCCATGCGCCCCTTCCCAGCCCACATGGTGCATCCAGGGACCCCCTACCAGCCTGGGGGCACCCCAAAACGACCAGGAAGGGTCCGGTGAGGGGTCTGGGCAGTGGGTAGAGCTGTGCATTGCTGGGCCTGGCTGCCCCCACGTCCCCCCCAGCCCCAGGACACCCCCGAGGAGGGCACGGCTGCCCGGGCTGCGGCACAACGTACCCACAAACCTTACGGTCCTGCGCAGGAAGGAGTTGAAGTTGCAGCCGCCGGCGTTGATGCTGCCCTCGGCCCCGGCGCGTCCCTTCAGCCTGGACTGCAGGCAGTACACGATGCCCTCCCCGACCATGATCTGGGGGGGAACCGGCAGCTCAGCGGGGCCCCAAAACCCGGCCCAGGCAGGATCCAGCCCCCCCCTGACCCCCCTCCCAGCAGCGGGACGGGCCCGGGACGCACCGAGGCGGCGGGGGCGGCGAAGGCCAGGCTGAGCAGCATGAGCAGCGGGATGAGCTCCTCGTTGGTCTCCACGTAGGGCATGGAGAGCGCGCGGTCGTAGCACTGGAAGCCCACCTTGGCCGGCTTGAAGAGGTCGGTCAGCTCCAGGAAGTACAGCGTCACGATGGAGGAGGCCACGATGGGCAGCTGGGGGGGCCGGGGGGGGTCGGTGGGGGCTCCTCGCCCACCCCAGCCTCCAGAGCCCCCCGCTGGGTGCCCGGGGTCCCCAGGGGGCACCAGCCGGGCGCGGGGCCATGCACCGAGCAGCCCCGAGGATGCGCGGCCCCAGCCTGGGTGGGACGGGGGTGGCGAGGCCGTAGCCCCCCCGCAGCAGCCCCCCGCCCACCCCACACCTACCTCCACGAAGTAGAAGCAGGGCAGGAGCGTCATGCTGTCCTTGGGCACCTTGGCCTTGTCCTTCGGGGAGATCATGGTGCTGGGGCGGGCGGGGGTCCCTGCCGGGGGGCAGCCGGTGTCACCCCGGCGCTCGGCCCCACGGGGGGCCCCCCACTGCACGAGGGTCGCGCTGCCCCCCCCCCCACCTCCTCCCAGCCTCCGGGGGGGCTGTGACAACAGGTGGGGCGGAGGCTCGGCTGTCGCGACAGACCCCTCTGCCGCGACATGCGCCGCTGCGCTGGGCGTGGGGAGGGGGCGTGCCGCCCGCAGAGCCCGGCCGGGGAGGGGGGGGGACGGGGGCGGCCCCCCCGGCCCCCCGAAACTTCTGACAAGTCCTGGGTGCAAAAAGGGGGGGGGGCACGAGGGGGGTGGAGCAATGGGGGGCTGTAAGGGAGGGGGCAATAATGGGGGGGGGGAGAACGAGGAGGGGGATAACGGGGGGGTGATAACGGGGGGCAGTACCGGGGGGGGCAGTACCGGGGCCGAGCGCGCCGCAGCAGCGGGCGGGGGCTCGGGGGGGGCCGTGTCGGGGCGGGGGCCCGTCCCTTTGTGCCTCCGCCGCCGCCCGCGCCCCCCACTCACCTCCGCTGCAGCCGCCCCTGGGGGGGCGAATCCGGGCCGGGGGGGGCCGGGGGGGGCCGGGCGGGGCGGGGGCGTCCGCGGGGCTCCCGCTGCAGCGGGGATGCTCTGCCTCGGCCGAGCGCGGCGAGCGGCTGCTTCCTCCCCTCCTCCTCCTCCTCCTCCTCCTCCTCCTCCGCCGCCGCCTCCTCCCCGCCGCCCCCCGCCGCCCCCCGCCCCGCCCCGCCGCTCCCGGCCCCTCTCGGGGCTTTGGGCGGCCGCGGGAGCCCGGGGGGGGCCGGGGAAGGGGAGCGGGGGGGGGTCGGGTGCGAGACAAAGGAACCGGAGGGGGGGGGGCGCGGCACCGAGCGGGGGCGGCTCCCCCGTGCTGCTGTGTGCCCCCCCCGCTGCTGTGTGCCCCCCCCAGTTGCTTTGTGCCCCCCCCAGTGCTGCTCTGACCCCCCCAGGGCTTTGCTCCTGGCACTGGGGGGCCAGGGCCATGCCAAGCCCCCATCTCCAGCCCCTCACCCCCCCCCCCCTCAGCCCCTTGCCCCCTGGTGCAGCCCCCAGCTGCTGGGCCTCGTGTGGCCGCGCCGCCCCCCCCTCACCCCTGAGCTCGGCTCAGCCGCTGGTCGAAGCCTCAAATCCCCCCAAATTCAGGGCTGGGGAACCGGGGCGCAGCTCCCCTTGCCCCCCCGTGGGCTTCCCAGCCCCTCTGGAGGAGGAACGAGCCCCCCCGTGCCCCCCACCCGCAGTGGATCCCGCCCCCGTGCCCCTCTCACACCCCTGGAGCCTGCTCAGGCCCCGGGGGTCACCGCAGCGCTGCCCCCGTCCCATTTTCGGCCCTAAGTGGGCAGAAATCTCCCAGCGCATTTAACGTTTAAATCCCGAGCGGCTGAAAGCTGCGGCTAAGCCGCTCTCCCTGCGGCTCCACGGGCCCAAAGTGCAGAAATCCCCCCCCCCAGCAAACCCGGAGCCCCCCCACCTCACCAGGCCCCCCGGCACCCTCCTCCTGCGGGGGTCCGAGCCCCGTGGCCACGAGCTCCCCAAAACCCGGGGGCTGAAGGCGAGGCCGCAGGGACCCGCTCACCCCGCGTGCCCCCGTCCCGCACCCCCTCTGTAGGGCCGGGGGGGTGCCAGCAGCTGTCCCCCCCCCCCCATGCCAGTGCCAGTCCTGCTGAGCCCCGCGTGGCCGCGGTGACCCCGGGAGCGTTTGGGTGGCTTTGGTGCAGCCGCAGCCCGGGACGTTGGCACGGCAGCCCGAAATCAAACCCAGCGATTTTTGAGCTGTAAAAACAGCAGGCACATAAAAAAAAAATAAATAAAAATAAAACTTGTGTGTGAGAAGCAGCTCCGTGGGCTGCAGCCGAGGCTTCCTTCCTCGCCGCTGATGGAAATCCCAGATCCCGGCCCCGCGGGGGGCGCGCAGCCAGCCCGGGGCAGCCCGCGGGCAGCGCGTTGGGCACGGCCGGACCAGGCGGCGGCTGGGCCGGGAACGAGCCCCCTGCGATGCCAGCGCCTCGCCCCCCCTGCACCTCGTCCCCCCCCAGCCCCTCTGTGCAGCCGGCCCCGAGCCCCCTGTCCTGCCCCCGTCCCCATCCTGCACCCCAGGGGCTGAGGTTTTGCCGAGGTCCTGGTGTTGCCTGGGCAGGAGCTGGGGGGCTGCAGGTGGGGGGGGGCTCGGGGGATGAAAAACAGCCCTGGGTGTGGGGTCGGGTCTTGCCTCTTGCCTGGGGACCCCAAGCCAGCTGCTGGTGACCCCAATCCCACTGTCCTGGGGGTATTTGGGGCCATGGAGCAGGACGGCTCCGCTTGGCTGCGTGGCCCCCGAGCACCCCCCGGGACAGCAACCAGTGACCCCCGTGCTGGGGGCCAACGATGCAAAAATCCCCTCCCGCCCGTGCCAGATCCAACAGCTGGGGAAGGCTGCTTCCTCCCAGCGTTGTTTGTGCTGAGAACTCTTGACCTGTTTTATAACCTGAATGTTTAGACACTCTCGATATTTTCCTCACGCTGCGGAAACCCCCTCCTTTTCCCCTTCCTTCCCCCCCCTCTCCGCGGCCCCAAACTGGACATAAAAGCGAGTCCCAGCCCTGCCGAGCCCCACGGCCGGGTCGGAGGCTCCCCACTGCAGCCATGGGGCCGTGTCCTGCTCCCGTCCTCGTCCTCGCTCTGCTCCTGCAGCTGGGGGCCGTGGTGAATGGTGAGTGCCCCCCCCCTGCACCCCAGTACTGGGATGGGGATGGACTGGGGCAGCCCCGGGAGGGGGCCAGGGACAAACTGGGGCATCCCCGGGGCCGTTCTGGGCTCTGCTGATGGTTTTGTGTCAGCAGCCCCGGGTGGGGGGACACGGCTGGGGGCCCTGCAGTGCTGTGCCCCCCAACTCATTCTGCTTCTCTCTCGCCCGCCGCAGCGCAGCCCCGGGGACGGATCCTGGGGGGCTACGAGGCCAGGCCCCACCTGCGGCCGTACATGGCCTCGCTGCAGCTGGACGGGCAGCACGTCTGCGGGGGCTTCCTCATCGCCGAGCAGTGGGTGCTGAGCGCCGCGCACTGCACCGAGGGGACGTGAGTGCCGGGGGGGCAGTGCCAGGGTGCCCACGGTGGCGGCCGGGCAGGGGCTGCGGGACCCCGGGGGGGCTGCCAGTTCCCTGGGGGGGGGGTCTCTCTGTGAGCCCGCGGCCCCCCCGTGCCGTGCCCCACTGCAGTGGTGCTGAGCCCCCCACCCTGCCCCCCCTGCAGGAACGGGAAGCTCTTCCAGGTCCTGCTGGGAGCCCACTCGCTGACCGAGCCGGAGCCCCACAAGCGCCTGTACCGGGTGCGCGCGCAGATCGCCCACCCCGGCAGCAACATCCACAACAACAGGGACGACCTCCTGCTGCTCCAGGTGCGTGGGGTGCCCCCTCCCCACCGCCCTCAGCACCCCAACCGCGCTCACCCCGCGGGGTCACTGCTGGTGCCGGGAGGAATCCCTCGAGGCCAGGCTGGCCGCAGCGCTCGGTCCCCTCTGTCCCCCTCCCGGCCCGTGGGACCATCCCCGCTCCCTCTGCCATGGATTTTTGGGCCGTTTCCCAGTGATTCTGGGACGACGTGGCTCCGACCTCCGGCCGCGTGCTGGGGGCTGCGGGTGGGGAGGCAGCGCCGGGAGCTCGGGGAGGCCGGCACGGTGCCGGGGCCGTGTCCCGCTGAGCCCGGTCCCTTCCTTTGCTTGGTGGCAGCTGGAGGAGAAAGCGGAGCTGAACGCGCACGTGAAGGTGCTGCCGTTCCAGCGGGAGGACAGGGACGTGGAGGCCGACACGCTGTGCGAGGCCGCGGGCTGGGGCACCATCACCCACAGCGGGCGGCGGCCGGACAAGCTGCAGCAGGTGGAGCGGCCGGTGATCAGCCGCGAGCTCTGCAACCACCGCACCCGCCACGACCAAACCATCACCGAGAAGATGATGTGCACCGACTCCCGCAAGAAGGACACCTGCAAGGTACCGGCCTGCTCAGCCTCCTGTCCCCGACCCAGGGCTGTGGGCTGGGGCTGACGACCCCCGTGGGGGCCTGGGTGGGAACAGCTCCGGCTGGGGGGGAGGATGTGGGGCAGGACGGGGCCATGGGGCAGGACGGGGCTGCGGCCCCAGGGAGGGAGCGAGGTGGGGAGCGGGGGGAGCAGCAGCAGTGCCCCCCCCCCGGCACTGAGCCCCTGTCCTGCAGGGAGACTCCGGGGGCCCCCTGGTCTGCAACGGCGTGGCCGAAGGGGTGGTGACGGCCGGCTCCCGGGTCTGCGGCAACTACAAGAAGCCCGCCATCTACACCCGCATCGCCCCGTACGCCGCCTGGATCGACGGCGTCATGGCCTCGGCGGCTGGGGATGAGGCCGGGGACAAGGCCGGGGACGAGGCCAGGAACGAGGCCAGGGACGAGGCCAGGGACGAGGCCGGGGACAAGGCCGGGGACGAGGCCGGGGACGAGGCCGCTCGCTGAGCCGGGCTCACGGAGGGACCCGGCTCCACGCCACGGCTTGCTGCTGCCGGCCCGGCCCCCGCTGCTGCGCCGCTGGGCGCTGGGCTCCCCGAGCACCCCCGCACCGCCGGGCCGGGAGGGGGCACAAAATGGGGCAGGGGGTCCCCAGCCTCCTGCTCGTGCGGCTCAGGGGCTGGCCGGGGGCTGAGCGATGCCTGGGGAGGGGGGGGGTGCCCAGGCCGCAGGCTTTGCTGAACGCGCCCGTACCGCCCACCGCGACCCTCTGCAATAAAGCAATCACTGCTCCTGCCGCAGAGCTGCTGGGGCCGAGCGGGGCTGGGGGGGAACAGTGTGAGAGCACCGTGGGGGGGGTGCACACACAGCTGGGGGGTGGGTGCTGAGCCCCCGGGGCACCCCCACCCTCCCCATCGCTGCTCCGTGCCATCTTCATCCTCGCCTCCCCGGTCACACGTGGGTGAATCCCGTCCCCCCCCCTGCAGTGTGCTGAGCCCCCCCGTGCCCTCCTGCCACTGCTCACCCCCGTTGGGCTCTCCCGGAGGGGCACACGGACCCCCGAGCCCCAGCACCTCTCCCAGCCCCACACCCATCACTGCACTCCTTGGTCGAGTGCCCTGGGTGGGAGCGCGGGGGCTGCATCCTGCGGCACGGCGAGGTCCAGAGCTGGGACCAGCCCCGGGTTCCTTGTGTGAGCATCCAGTAAGGCCCAGGAGCTGCGTGCGGTGCTGCTGGCACGCTCAGGACCCCGGTCCTTGGCCCCAGACACAGCCATGGGGCTGCAGGGCTGGCACAGAGCCCCGACATACAGTGCTGGGACCAGCAGAGCCCAGCTGGGACCAGCAGCGTCCCGCTGGCAGCGGGATCACGGTGGGGCTGGGAGCAGAGCAGAGCTGCTCGCCCTGCCCTAACGCAGCCGTCGGGGGAAGGAGAGCATCCTGCCCCACCAGCGCAGGGCCCGAGGCAGAGGAGCCCACCCATCGCTCCCTCCGCGTGCCACTGCACGTTAAATAACCCCAAACCTGCTCTGAGAAACAGGAAACGAGCGAGGGCCCAGGCTGATTAGTTTTACTTACAGGGGAAAGGAGCCTTAACAAGGAGTTGGAGCTTCCTAATTAGCCTTTTGATTTTCCTTAATTACCAGAAGAATAGCAAGGCAGAGCATCTCCACACAGCAACGCATTAAATGGAGCTGAGAGCCAAGCTCTTTGCCATCAGCTCGATTTTTCACTAATAAATGAAAACCCATTCCCAGAGGGATATAAATATATTAAAAAAATGGCTCATTCTTTCCCTCAAGTGGTCTCCGAGGACAGCCTGAAGTTTTCTGGCTGGGTGGGAATTCGGCCAAGCCACAGATCAGCTCCAAGCCTCCTCGCTGTGCTTTGTCCAAGCACTCAGATTTTTGCCCGGTTCAGTGAAGTTGCTGAGCACCCCCAGCGTGGTTTGATGTCAGCAGGACAGGGCAGGTCCCCTCAGCTGTAACATCAGCTCTGTGAGTTTGGCATTTCTACCAACTGGCAGCACCCAACAAAAGGGTGGTCGAGCACAATCCACCGAGGCAGAAGTGTGATATGAGTCACATCTGACCTTGAGCGCAGGACGGAGCTGTTCTAGGAAAGCTCTTCCTCAAACATGCTGGAAGCGTCCGGCTTTGCCCAAAGCTGCAGACTTACAACAATCTTAATTGCCTAATGTTTTCTCCCCTTGTGTCCATAATAACCTCACAGAAGGCCGAAAACATTCATTTCCCATCCAATTCTGCAAGTGGTTGCAGCTCCTTGCCTAATAGGGATGCAATGAACAGCTCTCCTGCTTCTCCTCTGTTCATACATAAACAGCCCTGGACACAGGCCGCACGAAAAGTCACATGAAAGTGCTGAAGTTTTGAAAACAAACCAAACAGCCCGTACAAAATTTGGGGAACCTTTATTTACAAAAGAGCTGCTGGCTCTCAGTGAGAGCCAAGGGGACGGGTGTGCTCCAGGCAGCGATGCTCACGTCCCTTCCTCCAGAGGGGGAAGAAATGGCTCCATCAATTACAACAGGACGCACAGTGAAGCTTCCCCTCAACGAGCAAGTTCACTCAAAGGATGGAGAAGTGCAAGGAAACAGGAATGGAGGAGCCCGTGCCCCATTCCCCAAGGTGCCAGGTGTTTGTTTCCCTTTCACTGGGGCTTGTTTACCCCCAGCTACCACCCACCACCGTGCGAGGGCTGAACCCAGAGCTCGGACGTTCCTTGTGCTAGCACAGAGTCCCAGGAAGGCAGCAGGTTTCTCTCCTCCAGCTGATGCTGCCTTTGGGATTCCCTTCTAGCCAGTCTCTGTAAAAAAACTCCTTTTCTTCCTCCCCTCTATTTTTTAAGGACAAAAAGGGGTGAAGCACAAAAATCAATGCAAGAAGAACCTAGCAGCACTGCTGGACAGCCCCTTGGCACTGCCTGGCGGGCAGCACCAGGACGGTGCTTTCTGAGAGCTCAGAAGAGCTGCTGCTCCTTGGTCCAAAACACCGTCAGGGGAGGAAGCTCTGCGCTCATCCACACGGCACCCCTTGTTCTCTGTGCCCCCCAGAACGCGCTCTCAGGAATAGCTGAGAGGCATCCTCCTCCACAGCCCCCCACACAAGCAGTTCTTGATCCAGCGCTGCTCCCACTGCTTCACCGCCGTGACTTTGTTGGGCGATTTCAGCATGGTAACACAGCCACACCTGGAAGGAAGCAGAGAGGGGCAACTCAGCACAGCAGCCACAGGGGCCCAGGAAACAAGCCAGCAGTGCTGGAGCTTCTGTGCAGATCACAGGGGGATCAAGGAATCTGAGGAGGAAACGAGCTTTTGTCATTTGCAGGTGATGTTTGTGAGCACTGAAAGCCAGCTGAAACCATGTGAGCAATTATCTTAAATGAAGAGAGGTTATCTGGGAACAGAAGGCTGTCTTCAAGACAACAGCCCCCAGCTGCTATTTATACATGAAACAGCAGACATTCATCTTATAAAAATGATCTGCTACAGAGACTTTCTATTAAAACCAATAATTAGAGCTAATTCAATCACATGATCAGATGGATGTTTGCTCCCTGCACCATTATTTCAAAATGTAGGCTCTTTTGTGAGAGTGGATGAAGGGGACAGCACAAAAGGACTTTAAATACAAACCTAGCTTGAAAAACTTTCCCCCAAATGGTACCATGGATACTGTTAGTATTCCCTCTCACCACCTCCTCTCCAAGAACAGAGGTAGTATCAGACCTGCAGGCTGAGCTTGGGATCTCTCATTACTAATACAGATTCAGATCTCTGTTTACTCACGTAATCTGACTGCTCTCCTATTTTTCTTCCTGTTAAAGCAGTATTGTATTTATTCCATGCTGCCATATCCAGCCCTCAGATGAAAAGCAGTTCAATCATGGGCAGTGAAGAATGTAGTTAGTTCTCAAAGAGCTGGGGTTACTTTGCAGGGCAAAGCAATAAGATTTTTAATTTAACAGCCACGCTGTAATGATAGCAGCAGCTATCTTGAGCCAGTCACGCTGCTCTTCAATAAGCATTTTAAGGATCTTGGTCTTCCAGATTAGGGATATCTTAAACATAACCACAAGTGCTTTCTTTCAATGCAAGCTGTAGTGCCGTAAATGAAAAGCCTTATTTTAGATGAAGCATTTCCTCCTGCAGGCGTAATTCACATGAAATGTTACTGGGATACCAGTTGGGATGGTAAACAGAGACTACAGGAGCTTTTGAATGACAAAAAGAACAGCTTGAGTTTCTGCCAAGACCTCCTCTGCATCTAAGGGATTATGTTTGCATCGCTTACCTGGTACATGACTTGCATTCTTCTGTGGGGTACGCTCCTAAATGGAGCCTTCTCAGATGATCAATTTTGGGCTGTCCAGGTGCCCTGGATAGGAAAAAGAATGGCAACTTTTCTAGAATATTGTCTCAAAAAGCTGTTTCCAGGACAGCAAGCTGCATTTCAATGGCCGGTGGGGCCCAGGCTTTGACTACCTAGTCCATAAAGTGCCACTGGATGCAAGGGCATGCTTGCACAGATCTAATCGTGAACTAGCATTTCACCCCCTCCTTTTGCCACCTCTTTTCATACTTTAAATTACTAATCAGCTGCAAGTTGAGAAAGGAATTCAGGCACAGAGGACGTACTCTCTTGGCTCACGTCATAACAGATGCCCCAGATCCACTGACCTCTCAGAGATGGAAAGAGAGAGATTTGTTTCAGATCTCTGTACCTTACAAAGGCATCAAACTGGGAAGAGACAGTGTGACCAACGAGCCCAGGAGCTTTTCCAAACTGCAGCCGGACAAGCTGTTTGTTCTGCAGCTTGCTGATAATGCCATCGTTGATAGGCAACCAGTCAATATTGGGAATGAGCAACTGGCTGGGCAGGAGGCAGCATTCATCTATCAGGGTATCGTCTGGCTCTGTTATGTGATTTTCCTCACGACCTGCATGGAAAATAAGGCAGAGAGTGAAAGAGAACCAGCGTGATCTTTAAATTTCTCATTTACAGATCGAGAGAACTCCGTGCAGCTTCCTCCACCATCCGCCAACACAGTGCAGAAAACAATAAACTTGGCAGCTGTGCTCGCCCTTTCTAAACACTACAGGCCCACTCAGAAGTCACTCCCCACAATTAATTCTATCACGCACAATCCACATTAAGGAAGAGTCTTTTGTTCGGGGAAACCGGCAAACACTTACAGCACAGCCAGAGTTTTGTTAGAAGCCTGAAGAGGAGGGACATGCTGTCCTGGGTGTCGGAGGTTGCTGTGTAGACAGGGAGGCAGCTTGGCTTTAACAGCCCCCAGATCCGGATCACCACCATCAGCTCCCTGAACATGCCCAAGGACGCTCCATCACGCAGAAAGCTGTGGCCCGGCCGCACGGGAGAGCCCTGCAGAGGGGAAAAACAGCTGAGACTGGGACTTGGGCACAGACTGACAGAAACACTGTTCCCTTCCCAGACAACCCCCTTTTTTCAACAGCAGACACCCGCAGAACTCGTGGCCAGAGGATGCTGCGGAGGTTCCTAAGACTGCCTGTCCTCAGGCCCGCAGGCTCTCACCTGGTTAGGCAGGCTGGCCAACAGGTAGAGCACAAAGTCTCCCACCCACTGAATGAGCTGCTGCAGGGACTGCAACGTGGTCATCTCCAGGACAAACTCCTCTGTCTTCAGGTTGATCATCACCTTGTCAATGTCTGAAACAGAAGCAGGACATCTGGCTCAGGAAGAAGATGGATCCAAGCTTCACCTCCTGTCCATGTGGTGTGGGAAGAGGTCACACCCTCCCCTTCCTCAGACACGGGAAGCCACTGTGAGCCTGTGACACTTTACATCGAATCTGAAAGGGGAACGATCCCAAGCAGAACACTCAAAAGGCAACGCCTGATGTTATGAGCATCACCACCTACCTATATCTGTGATCTTGGAGCAGATCTCTGTGAGTCGGTCCCCGGGACTCTTGTCCGGGGTGTTGAGGAAGTGCGGGCGCAGCAGCGACTTCAGGGTGCAGCTGATGGCAATCAGGAACAGCTTGGCATGGTAGTCACACACACGGGCTATCGTGCTGGAGGAGAGCTTGCAAAGAGACGCCTTCATGGCAACAATGCGCGTGGAGAGGACCTGAGTGACAGGGAGACACCAGGAAAAAGTCAAAGTGAAGGTAGAATTAGGATAAGCTCATTATTCTCTTCTCTCTTTCTGCTACATGAATGACAGGAGTAGTGAACATTGTTCTGTGCACGTACAAACAGTGCCACTGTTCCAGACCCGCTGTCAGAAGCTGTCAAAAAGTGGCTCCACCAGCTCACCAGAGCTTTCCAACAGGTCGAGACCCATTCATGGCAGTGACAACGAACACTGCACAAACAGGTCCTTCACAACCCAACTGCTGCTCAGGCAGAACATCCAAAGACAGCACGGCCAGGCTGTTACAGCCCCCTGAGCTCCAGCAGTTACTGCTCCTGCCTCCCAGGCACCCAGACCCCTCCCTGTGCCCACCCTCTGTGCGACAGGGAGCTCCCAGCCCCGCTGACCTGCTGCAGGGCCGCGCTCTGCCGCATGTACTCTTCGTGCAGCTTCTCCACCAGGTTCTGGACCATATTGGGCTGGACGTGGAGCAGGATGTCCCACCAGTCGTAGCCAGTCACCATGCAGTACTCCAACAGGAACAGCAAGTGACGCAGGGACGTGTTCATGTCCAGCACGTGGCCCATGGAAGGGGAGATACGAAGCATGCTCAGCTGAATGGAGGAGGCAAAGGAAAGCCTGCGTCAGGAACTGGGTGGAAAACATTCCACAAAACCCACCGGGTGACACTGGGTGACCTGCAGCTCACTCCTGACCCAAAGACACCGCAATGGGATTCACCCCGCCCTGTTTAACATGGCTCACACAGCTGGAGGTAACATTCCCAGAGTCTTTCTCAATGATCCATCACCAATCAGAGAGATAAAGAACAAAAGCGCACACCCCCCAGCTAAAAAATCCAGTACCTTCCCGTGGCTATCAATGCCAGCCAAGGCCAGAGATGTCCAGGAGAGCTGCATGGCTTTGAAGTGCACTAAGGGACCAGCAGTTCGCTGCCTTTTGATAGTCTGCTCGTCCACGGGGCGCTGGGAGGAAGAGCCATAGAAGACAGCCATCATCTGCAGGGACAGGCGATGAACGATGTGGACGCTGCCGTCGTGGAAAGCCAAAGCCAGACCTGCGGAGAGAAGACGGCCACAGGTGAGGAAGAAACTTCCCCCTGGATAACCTCGCCCACAGAAGGAGCCACCGAAAGCTCCTGTGGCAACAGCACAGCACCCAAAGAGCAAAACAGACTCCTTACCCAGTCCAGGGAAGAATTTGGTGTCATTCGCTACCTTCAGGTCCGTGTTGGTTAGGGAGATGGGCAACTTCGGCAGCGCCACAGCCGAAACCCGATCCAAGTCGTTGGTGGCGGACAGAATTCGCCACTTCAGTATCATGGGCTGCTTGTCTCCCACTGTGGGAAACAAAGGAGACATCTCTCACTACCACCTCTGGCTTCGGGGGCAGAAAAAGCCCCCAGTCCCAGCTCTCTGCCCCCACCGGGCTGTCCAGCCGTTCTGCCACACTAGCGTATTCCCCATTTTTGGGCTGAGCTCAGTAACTGTACAAGTTACGACTTGTTTTGCTCCACCTGTTCTGGTGGAAGGCTCTGCTGGCAGCAAGCAATAAATCGGTATGTACAACGATCCTTTGCATTGCACTGGAGCAAAATGTGTATGTTTGATTTTGTTATACTTGAAATCAGGTGGAAGGGAGATGCAGACCGGGCAGCTCGACTGAGCCACTTGCTTGCTGCACGTTTTTTTCCTTGAGAAGACTCAGCTTGCTCTGTTCTCAGCAGGAAGAGCGGTTGCGCAGCAAAACAGATAATGTTTTACTGAGTGAAAGTAGCAATTGAACCACTTCCTGGAAACCAGCAATTTGTTGCCTAAGATGCAAACGGATGGAACAGAACATGACCAAGAATACCTGAAAAATAAATACGGGACTCCGGATGATCCCATCCACGTGGTAATGGGTCTGGGAACCCGCACTGCTCTTTCTCTCACACCAGGCTCCTACTTTTAAGAGTACCAGGTGCTGAAACTCACCCACAGGAGAGATTTGCTGGAAGATGTTATTGACAGGCAAGCCCTCTTTCCGGAGAGACCAGCACTCCACGATGCTGCTGTTCTGGTTGGAGGCACAAAGCAACACCTGCGGAACAGAAACCCGTGCTTCTGTACCTGCCGACGCCGTCCATGTGCATCGGACTAAAGGGAAAGGGCAGGAGCTGAACCAATTTTGAAGCCGGAGCAGACACAACGTTCTCCAGCACGGCACTCGATCCTCTCCACGGGGAAGAGGAGAGGAGCTCAGGCTCCCCGGGTCACTTAACTTTCACAATCTCATTATCGATACCCTGGCAAATAGAGTTAAGCTACTAAATTAAGTCATGCGGATCCAGAGCTCCGAGTTCTGGAGGGGGACTGCTTTGAAGCCGAGACCTGAAGATGAAAGACTTCGTGCCCCAGAACCTCCCGAACAGCTCAGAACTCCCGCACCAAGCAGCAGTGGGGGCATAAAGCAAACAAAGCAGCAAATAATCAGGCTAATGAAGGACGGGGCTTTGCAGAGAGCTTTTCCAGGAACTGGAGGGCTCAGCCATTACACCCCGCACCTTTTAAGTGCAGGCTGCTCAGCTGAGGCTCCAGAAACAGCAACGAGAAACACAAAGGGCATGGCAGGACACGACCGCTGCTCTAGAGCCACGTGGGGAAGGCCGGGCTGGGACAAGCAGCTCTCTCCTTTGTTATCCGAGGAGCTCCCGCTTGTTTCAACACCAACGGCTCACCTGCTCCGACATGTCCCGAGCCAGGAATTTCAGGTGGGTGATCGCTGGGTACTTGTCCTTGCGGGCAGGGTCCGTGGTGCAGCGCATGAAGAGGGACGGCAGGATCTCGGTGTCTATCTTGCACTTCTCGTTCACCACGCTGACGCAGACTTTGTAGAACTGCACGGGGGAGGTGCTGCTGCCGTCCGACGTGGCCACCACGATGTTCCCCCCGCCGGTGAAGGCGACGTCCGCCAGGGCGACGCGGCAGCGCAGCCGGCACAGGCTCTCCGTGGACGTCAGCACCTGCCCGTTGGGCTTGAGCAGGGAGACGGTGACCAGCCCGCTGATGGTGACGGCGATCCAGCCCTCCATCGGCTTCCCTCCGAACAGCGTCAGCGACGGCGAGAACTTCACCCGGGAAAACTTTTCGCCGAAGTTGGATGCCCCGGACTGCGAACAGAGAGCAGGGACATGGGGACGTTTGTGTCTGCAGAGAGCTTCCAGCTCCCCGAGCCCCTGACCAGAGGCAGATTGCTGAGCTCACGCACCCGATGCTGCTGCGAGACCCCAGGGAAGGGCCTTGCCCTGGCCCTGAGCGGGTTCAGCTTTACAGGCAGCAGCAGGAAGACACCGAGCCCTCAGCAGAGCTGAGGATCAAACCCCCGGATCAAACCCCACGACCTCGAACACGCCTGTTCTGAAGCACTGCTGGTAGGCAAAGAAATGCTTTTGTCTCCATTTCACAGCCTGAGAAATTGGGGCAGACAGTGAGAAAGGCAGGCTGACAGCACCAAGAGCACCGAGGCATCCCATGCTGCAACTCAGCAGGACCTGGGACACCGATCTTTGCTTCTGCCTCGACAAACTCCCCAACCTGACCCGCCCAAGGCCACGGAAGAAGCCCACGGCAGCGCAGAAACACGCAGAGCAACACCCTGCCACAGCCATGACTCTGCTAATGACTGCTAATTACACCAGTCCTAATGACCGCAGCCAGCCCTGCTGCGTGGCGCGGGGCCGGGACGCACCTTTTCCACGTGCAGAGCCAGCTTCACGCCGTTGTGCAGCCAGGACAGGGCCACCACGGGGTCTCCCTCCACCATGCTGCCCACGGTGTTCTCCCAGCTGTTGGCCAGGTGGTCGGTCATGCTCCAGCACTTGATGTGGCCGTCGGCGTCTGCAGAGAGCAGCCTGGAGCCTGCAGACAAGAAACAAATCAGGAAACGAAGCCGTGGTGCGGGCAGGCACAGCCCCTCAGCACGTGGCTGCGAGGTGACGACGGGCTCCCCGCAGCGAGGGACGGGGACGGGGCCCGGGCTCACCCGACTGGTCCCACTCCAGGCAGGTGATGACTTCGGTGTGCCCCGAGTTGACGGAGTAAACGTCCCAGGGGTGCTCGGTGTCGATGATGTGCACCATGTGGGTGAGGTCTGCGCGGGGGGAGCAATGGGACGGCAGCCCCCGTCACCAGCCGCCCCGCGGGCACCCCGACCCCACGCAGCCTCCGTGGAGGCGGGAACCGCGACAGGGGCTAAGCACGACATGGGCTAACCGCGACATGGGTTAACCACGACAAGGGCTAATCACAACATGAGTTAATCACGACATATCGTGTTGCCCACGACATACTTTAACTCTGCTGTGCTTATTTTACCCACGATATGTTGCGTTGCCCTCGACATATCGCATCAGCCGTGACATATCGCTTTGCCCTCGACATATCGCGTTGCCCACGACATGTTTTAACTCCGATGTGTTTATTTTACCCACGACATGTCGCGTTACCCACGCCATATCGCGATGCCCACACGCTTTAACTATGCCGTGTTTATTTTACCCACATATCGCGATACCCTGGCCACGCAGCTTTACCCGTGAGGTGTTTTCCCCGCGCGCTGTTCCCCCCCCCCCCCCGCACCCTTCTCCTCCTCGTTGCGGAGGTCGGTGGTGAAGGCGATGAGGTTGCGGCAGGACCAGGCGCACACCAGCGGGATGGACGGGCAGTGGTTGCTCTTCGGCCGCCGCTCCCACTCGCACACGTAGGCCAGGTCCATGGCGGGGCCTGACGGGGGGTCCGGGGCCTACCGGGGGGTCCGGGGCCTGTTACCGGGCCCCGCGCCGCCGCCGCCCCGAAGCCCCCGCCTGCCCGTCGCGCGCCTGACGCCGCCGCTCAGGCAGCGCCGCGGACAGCCCGGGCCGGAGGTCCTCGCTGGGAGGGTGGCAGCGGGGTCATTTGCATAAAGATTTACCCAGAAGGCATAGGGGGCGGCAGGAGGGGAGCAGACGGTGGAATTTGGGGAGATTGGGATGAAAACAGAGGAAATCGGGGCGTGCTGTCGGGGAAGGAAGCTGCGGAGCAGGAATGGGACTAGTAACGAATAAAAAATTCCGCCACCCTATCCTTAACATTTTCCTGTGATGACACTTTAAATACCGCCGCGGGGGCAGGGAGCTCCGTGCTCGCTTCGGCAGCACATATACTAAAATTGGAACGATACAGAGAAGATTAGCATGGCCCCTGCGCAAGGATGACACGCAAATTCGTGAAGCGTTCCATATTTTGCGGCCGCGGGGGGCTCCGGCCTGGCTGCTGCCACTGCTTTTGTTAGTCCCCAGCACTCATTGTCCCCTATTGTCCCCTGGACCCATTGTTTGCACAGCTCATTGTCCCCTGGGCTCGCTGCTGCCATGGAGTTCAGTGTCCTTTGAGCTTCTTCTTGCCCTGGTCTCGTTATTGCCGTGGGCTCCTCGTCCCCTGGGCTCGTTGTGCCCCTGGCCCATTGTCCCCTGGGCTCACTGTCCCTGGGTTCATTATTGCCACAGGCTCCTTGTCCCCAGCTCATTATTGCCATGGGCTCCTTGTCCCCTGGGCTTCTTCTTGTTGCCCTGGTCTCATTATTGCCACAGGCTCATTGTCCCCCTGGCCCATTGTCCCCTGGGCCCATTGTTGCCATGGGTTCCTTGTCCCCTGGGCTCCTTGTCCCCTGGGCCCACCATTCCCATTGTGCCCCCCCCTCAGACCAACCCGCACCCAAGGCCCGGTGACGCCTCGGTTGCCCCACGCAGCCCCTCCGGGGGTCCCGTCCCCTACCCAAACCCCGGAGACAGCTGTACAGACATAAAACCAGGCTGTATTACGATTAAAAACAGCCCCGCTGCCCCACGCAGGCCGTGGTGCCAGCCCCGCGTGCAGGCCGGGCTCCACACGGGGCGGCCGGGCCCCAACGGCACCACCAGCACCGGCGGCATCAGCGGGGCCGGCCCGGCCACCCCGGTGAGAGCACCCGGTAATAAATACAGGCACGGACACGGCCCGGGAGCGAGGAGCGGGGCCGAGGGCAGGCGAGCGGAGGGTTCGGTGCCGGGCGGGGGGCGGGCCGGCCCCCACCATCAGCTCATCTGGCCCAGGTAGTCTGAGAGCAGGAGCTGTGGGGGCAGGAAGACGCGGTGCTTGTTGCTCACTTTCATCTGGCGCTTGCCTTCGATGTCCGAACCTGGGGGTGAGCAGAGCGCTCAGTGTCACCCCGTGTCCCCCAGCCCGGCCCCAGCCCCTCCTCGCCGCCCGCTGCATGCAGCCAATGTCACCCATGCAGCAGCCACCCATGGGCGGACACAGCCCGGCTCCCGCGGTTATCTGCGAGCTGCAGCGGGAGGTGGGACGGGGGAGGAAGGGAGGAAGAGGACGAGCTGGAGAGGGGAGATAGCGACGGAGGGGAAAAACAAAAACAAAAATAAAAACAAACGCGAGGCTCTTACTGGCAGACACGAGGTCCATGTACTGGCAGAGCGCGTGGAGCAGGAGTCGCTCGAAGCTGGGGGAGATGGGGACGGGGTTAGGGCTGACACCGGCACTGTCCTGCCCCAGGCTTGCCCAGGGAGCCCAGCAGGGGAAGGGGCACAAAGAGCCCCAGGTCTGGGCTCATCCCCCCGTCGGGTGCCCCCAGCCACATCCCGGGGGCAGCGTGTGATACCTGTTGTCCATCAGCGCTGTGTAGACGGAGTGCGGGGTGACCGAGAAGAAGGCCAGCAGCTCCTCCTCCAGGCCCTCCAGCGTCCCCTGGAAGGCAAAGGCACCGCTCAGAGGGCGAAGGCGAGGAGCCAGGCGAGGGGGCACGGCGTGGCACACCCCAGCCGCCCGTCCCCACACGGCTCTGTGCCCACCGGGGCTGTGATTTTGAGGAGCTGCAGCCCAGCCAGGGGCCCGGCAGAGCCACGAGCACTTTGAGATCCCAACCATCCCCTGCCACGTCCACGCAGCCGGAGGCACGAGGCAGCGAGCCACGAAGCAGGGAGAAACCCGGCCCTGCCAGCTCCACACTTCCCATGCCAAGTGCTGGCACCGTCCCTTGTGCGCGGAGCGGCGAGGGCCAGGACAGCCTCGTGCCTCGCATCTCCTTCCCTGCTGGCACTCAGGGATCAGCTCCACGCAGAGCACCGTGACCCCAGAGACAAGCAGCAGGAACGAGTCTCATTTGAGGGCAAGCTGAGCAGGAGCCAACAGGCAGGAGGAGCTGAGGCCGCTTTTAGAGACAGAGCTCTAATTAGAGCAAGAAAAACAAACAGAGCAGGGCAACAGCACCGCCGAGCAGGGAGCAGGGAGCCAGGCGCCCCAGGGCCCGGCTGTGCGTGGCAGCTCGCTCCCGAGCCAGCCGGCGCGAGGCCACGGGGCCGTGCTGCAGGTTCGCCTGCCCGGAGCACTCTGTGGTTTGACCCCTTTCAAAATGCATGGCAGTTTTTCCAAGCATCTTCACGTGGATGGGGCTGAAACCCCCCCCCAAGGCTCCTTTGCTGTCCTTGGGGACAAGCACACCTGGTTTCCTCTGGCCCTCACTGAACAGAGACCAAAAACCAGCAGGTAAAAATGCCCTGCAGCTCCCAGAAAACCTCAGCCGAGCCGGGGAAAGCCCCCTCCCCGCACAGGGAGCTGAACACGATGCCAGCTTCCAGCCAGCCCCTGCTGCAGGGGTCCCACGAGAGCAGGAGCTCAATGCCCGGACCTCATCTGGATTGCCGGGCTCAGCGCCGGTCTGTGGGCTCGGGGACAGCACCAGGACGCGTCCCCAGGCCCTGCCCCAGCCCCCAGCCCCCGACTCACCATGGGGATCCTGCCCCGCTTCAGGGTGGAGCGCAGGCGGCGGCTGATGCGCTGGAAGCACTCCTTGGGCGTGTAGGCAGGGTGCTCTGCGGCCGCGGAGGGAAGACAGAAGGGGCTCGGATGGGGTCCGCGGCCCCGCGGAGGTGCCCGACACCCCCCAGGACCCAGCCGGCCACCGCAGCCACCACCAGCCCCCCATGAGCTCCCCCCGGTCCACCACGGGGTCTGCGGGGCCGGACCCCTCCCTGCAGCCCTGTGAGCGCTGCAGGGAGCAGGATGTGGCCCTCGGGGAAGAGCTCCCTTCCCAAAGCGCATGCAAGGGAGGGAAGGGAGAGGCTCTCCCCCCCCCCAGCACCTTTCCACTTCTCTTTGTTCTTCACAGGCAGCTTCCTCTCCTGCTTCTGCCGGGCCTCCTCCTCCAGGTAGCGCAGGACTCGCTCTTGCTCCTCTCCCGAGCGGTTCATGAAGTCGTTCCAGATCTGGCAACACAAGGGCCCGGCCCCACCGCAGGCATCGCGGGGAGCACCGGCTGCCTCGGGCCCACCCGGCCCCCCCAGGAGCCAACCCCACTGCCCACCACGACCACTCGGGGAGGAGCTGCAGGGGCAGCGCCCAGAGCCAGCACCAAGCCGCGTTCCTACAGCGAGCCCAAGCGCTGCCACCACCATCCATCCGCGCAGCCCAGCCTCACACCCAGCTCTAGGTCACAGCAGCTCGGCCACGAGCAGCAGCGCACCCGGAGCACCCAGCGGGGACAGGAGCCAAGTTTCGGGGGCTCGGTCCGGCCGCCTCCTACCTCCACGTAGGTCTCGTTGTTGCAGGCCTCGGCGAAGATGCTGGGGGTGGCGGCGTGGGCGAGCTCTGCCTCCTCACTGCCGCACTCATCTCGCTCCAGCAGCGTCATCAGGTACCGGGCTGCAGGAAGGCAAAAGCGGCGTCCCCGCCGAGCCTGCGGCCCCCGGCCCCCCTCCCACCGCCCCCAGCCCCCCCCCCACCGCCCCCACCCCCCCCCCCCCACCGCCCCCAGCCCCCTCCCACCGCCCCCAGCCCCTTACTGTTCTCCAGCCGCTGCAGGCTCTTGCGGCCCTTGGCCTTGGGGGTGAGGTCGGAGTTGCGGACGGCCTTGTTGATGTAGTACTGCTTGCGCTTGGACGGGGAGAAGCGCTTGGAGGGGGAGCTCTCCAGCGGGGGCAGGCAGTCCTCGATCCTCCTGCGGGGGATGCGATGGAAGGGACTGAGCGCCCCGAGACCCCCGAGACCCCCGGGGCACGAGGGCAGGCGGGTGGCGGGGCCGGGCAGCGCCCCGCAGGGTTCCAGGGCCATGGGCACTGCCGGGCCCCGCGCCCTGCCCCAGGCACCGCGGCTCCGGCTCCGTCCTTGCCTCCCGGCAGCACAAACCGGGCCCCCCGCACCGGGAGCGTTCCTGCTCCGAACCAGCCCCCCCCTGAGGGGCTCCCCCCGGGCCGCAGGGGGGTGTCGGGGTTTCGGTGGCGGCGATCCCGGGCCGGGAGGTGCCTGAAGGTCACGGCCCGGCCGCTCTCGGGCCGAGGCTCACCGCGGGGCTCGGTGGGGGGCTCCCGCCGGGGCTCCCGGCCCAGCCGCCGGTGCCGTGGGGTTCAGGGCGCTCAGCCCGGTGCTGAAGCGTCGCCGCCCGGTGCCGTTCGCCGGGGTCCCCCCGGTCCCGGTGCGTTTGGCCAAAGGGAGAGGGGGGGGACCGGGAAGCGGGGGGCAGGCACCGGGTGCCCACCGACCCCCCCCCCCACGGCACGGGGAGGGCGGGCAGCGGGGAGCCAGGCAGCTGCCGGCACCGGGACCCCCCCCAGGACTGGCACCGGGACCCGGGCACCGGGACCCCGACACCGGTACGGGGACAGGCACCAGGACCCCCCCCCCCCCACCGGTACCGGGACCCACCGGGGGTGCTGGGACCGAGCCAGGGAGCGCGACCCCCCCGAGACCGGCACCAGGACCCCCCCCCCGGTACCGGTACCGGGACAGGGACCCCCAGGGACCCCCCCCACCGGTACCGGCACCGGGACCCCCCCCAGGGGCCGGGACCGAGCCAGGGAGCGCGACCCCCCCGAGACCGGCACCGGGACAGGGACCCCCCGGTACCGGGACCCCCGGCCCCCCCCGCCCCCTACTCACGGGAGGGGCCCCGCGGGGCCGCGCGGCAGCAGCACCATGGCGCGCCCGGCCTTAAAGGGGCCGCGGCACCGCCACCGGCACCCCGCGTCCCCGCAGGAAGTGGCGTCACGGGGGCGGGACCGCGCGACGGAGCCCCGGGGGGTGCTCGGCGGGGAGTGCGTGAGGGGGGGGGGCTTAAAAAAAAATAAATTAAAAAAAAATTAAAAATCGTTAAAAAAAAAACCGCGGGGAGGGGCCTCGGCAGCCGGGGCCGCGGCCCCTTTAAGGCCCCGCCCCGCTCTTAAAGGGCCCGCGCCCCGCCCCGCCCCGCCGCCAGGGGGCGCTGCCTCCCAGCCCCGCGGCCCGGCGCCGCTTCATTTGCATGCGGCGGCGGCGTTCGGCCAATGGCGGCGCGGGGCGGGGCGAGGCGGCGGCGACGAACCAATAGCGATGCGGGGCGGGGCGGCGAGGGGGCGCGGCGGCGGCGGCGGACCAATGGCGAGGCGGGGCGGGGCCTCACTCCCGCGCCCCCCCCCCCTCCCGTCCCGCCCGCGGGGCCAGCAGCCGCCGCCGTGCGGGCACCGAGCGCAGCCCCGGCCCCGCCGCTGCCCGAGCCCCGGGGGCCGCGGCTGCGATGCGGGTTGGCGGCTCCCGGCCTCCTCCCACCCGGAACCCGCCCGGTAAGCGGCACCGGGAGCCCCGCGGGCGGTGACCGGGGCTCGGCTCCCCCCCCCCTTTTCCCCCCTTTTTCCCCCTTTCCCCTCCGCCGCCCGTTACCGGCGGCCCCGCGCCCCCTCCCCCGCTGCCCGGTGGCCGCGCGGCGCTCGCTGGGGCCGGGGATTCCCCTCCCGGGGCGGCCGCTCGGGTCCCGCCGGTGCCGCCCCCCCCCCCCCCCCCCCTCCGGTGGGTTCCCGGCCGCCGCCCGGTGCGGTGGGGCGGAGGAGGTTGGGGGGGGGGGGAGGGCACCGGGAGCGCACCGAGCCCGGGCAGCGGCCGCGGCCGTTTTCCGCCCGTCCCGGGGCCGGTCCCGGTGCCCCCAGCGCCGCGCCCAGCTCCCGGCACCGCCACGTGCCCGCGCCCCCGGGACCGGCACCGGCACCGGGCCCCTCCCGTGGGGACCGGCGGGGAGCGGGGCTGCAGGGGGGCTCGGGGGACCCCCGGTGCCCCCCCCTCCGGTGCCACCTCCCACGCGGGGACCGGCGGGGGGCGCGCAGCGGGGGCTCCCCCGTGGGTTTGGGGTCCCGGTGGAGCTCAGAGCCCTGCTCGCACCGGGGGGCACCGGGGCGGCCCCGGCTGTGCCCGGGCGCGGGGTCCCGGAGCCCCGCACGGCTGCGGGAGGTGGGCCCCGGGCCGCCCCCACCGACACCGGGGGGGGGACACCGGGGCTGCGGGGCGGGGATCGCCAGCGCGGCGGGGGGGGAAGCGGCTGCGACCCGGTGCTTACCGGAGGGGGGCGGGGGGGTCCCGTTCCCAAAGCCCCGGGGCAGGGGCAGGGGCTGAGCCCCGGCTCCCGCTGTGCCGGCCGGTACCGGGCGGGCGGCCCCGGTTTTGTGGCCGGGATTAACGGCGGGGCCAGGGCTGAGCCGGTGACCTTGCGGGCGGCCCCACCGGGAGGGGCGGCCCCGGGGACCCCACGGGGCTCACCGGGGCGCATCCCCCCCCCGTGGCACCGGGCCCTGGCAGGGCACAGCGGGGGTCCCAGGATCGAGCCCCCCCGGGCTGGGGGTGAGGGTCCCGGTGTGCGCCCTGGGTGCCCCTCACACGTGGCACCTGCACCCCCAGGGGACCGGGGAGATTGGGGGGGGGGGTCCCCGGGGACGGTGCCGGTGCCCACGGTGCCCCCGCCCTCCCCGCGGCCCCAGGGCCCCGTTATCTGCGGCTGCTGGCCCCGAGCTGCCCGGGGGGCCGGTGGCTATCGGGGCGGGCAGGCCCCTTCCCCCTGCAGCAGCAGGGCCCGGCCTCCCTATCTCATTAGCCGGAGATTAATGAGGCTCCGGGGCTGTCCTTAACTCCTTCCTCCTCCCCGTGCAGGTCCCTGCCCGGAGCCGTCCCAGCGCTAGGACGAGCGGCCGAGGGGGGGTCTCCGGCCGCACGCAGCCCCCCGGCACGCGCCTGGACGGCGAGGACGCAGCCATGCACGGGGCCGTGGCCGCCTGCTGAGCCCCGCGGACACTTCGGCGCCGTGCCCCCGAAAACGGCCGAGCGGCCCCGAGCCCGCGGCCCCGGCACCGGCAGGAGCTGTGCGACAAAGCGAAGCCGGGGGGGGCCCGGGGGGGGGGCGTCCTCCTGCCCCGAGCCAGCCGCAGCGGGCGCCTTGCGTCCCGACGGCCTCACCGAGCTCCCCTGCGCCCTCCCGGGGGCCCGGCAGCCCCCTCGCAGGGCTGCCGCCCCCGAGCCCCCCGCCTTGGCCTCCCGCCCCGCTGGAGCGCGGCACCCTGCCGGGCGCTGCCCCCCGCGCCCCCAGGGCGTCGCCCCCCGCCCGGCCGGGGACCTGCCGCCCGCCGGCAGAGCCATGAAGCTGCAGGCGGTGATGGAGAACCTGCAGCGGCAGCAGCGCGCCCGGCTGCAGCAGGCGCTGGAAGCGCGGCAGCAGGAGCAGCAGCAGCAGCAGCAGCAGCAGGGCTCCACGCCGCCTCCCGCCCCGGCGCAGCCCCCGCCGGCCCCGGGGCAGACCCCAGCGCGGGGCCGAGGTCCGGACCCGGCCCCGGCGTCCTCGGAGGAAGGAGCGGAGCCCGAGAACGCGCACATCCAGCGGGCGCAGATGGCCGCCCTGGCCGCCATGCGGGCCGCTGCCGCCGGCCTCAGCCACTCGTCCAGCCCGGGGCTGTCGGAGGAGAGCCAGGCCTCCGAGGAGGAGGAGCGCGGTGAGGAGGAGGAGGAGGAAGAGGAGGACGGCGGCTACCAGCAGGAGATGGGCTCCGAGGACGAGGAGGATCTGTGAGTACGGCTGTGTGTGCACCGGCACGGCCCCACGGCGGGGTTTGGAGAGCGGCGAGCCCAAAGCTGGGGGCTGGGGGGGTGTCGGGGTGCGGGGCAGGCAGCAGCACCAGGGCGCCAACCCTGGCTGGGATGTGAGCCGGTACTTTTGGGGGACAAACACTGGATTTGGCCGTTCTCTCCCTGCTCGGGGTGGCAGCAGCAGAGGGGCAGAGCTGCCCGCCCCGCCGCACTGATTCCTCGCAGCGGGCTGGCGTGGGGCGAAATTTCATCTCTGCCCGGGGAGCCACGTGGGGCCGTGACAGAGGATCCCGGCCCGGTGTAAATAATGCAGGGCTGCCGGGCTGCCTCCTCCCCGCTCCCCGGGCAGGCAGCGGGCCGGGCGCCATCTGGCCGAGCTCTGCCCGAGCCTCCCAGCACCGGGAGCACCCCGTGGGGACAGGCAGGGCGCTGCTGGCGCTCAGGGCTGGGCGGCTCCGGGTCTCATCCAGATGCTGAGCGGGGACAGGGAGAGGGGCCTGGAAATGGGGAGGTTTGTGGAAATGTCCCGCGGCCTCCTGGCACCGCGGGGGAACTGACGCTGTGGGGAGGTGGGAATGGGCTCGGCGGGCGGCCCGGGGCGCACTGAGCAAACCTCTCCCCTGCTCCAGGAAGGGCAAATGGGATGAAGAGGACTTCGAGGAGGACCTGGGCGAGGAGGAAGAGGAGGAAGAAGAGGAGGAGGAGGAGGAAGAAGAGGAAGAGGAGGACTACGAGGAGGAGGAAGACATGGGCGAGGAGGGGCTGAGCTCGGCGGAGGCGGTGCGGACGGGCCCCGGGTCCCTGCTGCTCCGCAAGCCGCCGGCCCCGCAGCACTGCCGGGGCGAGGCGCAGCGGCCGCCGGGCGGGCAGGAGCGGCTCCCTGCCGGACTGGGCCCCCAGGGCCACGCGCAGCTCCCGCAGCCGGCGCCCGACCACGGCGACTGGACCTACGAGGAGCAGTTCAAGCAGGTGGGAGCCGCCGGGACGCGGGGACGGGTGGCCGCGTGCGTGGCCCTGCGGGGGTCTGGGGGAGTCTGCGCCGCAGCTCGCTCCTGGCGCTGCTGAGAAACCACCAGGATCCCCCCGGGGATTGAGTCCTTGGGCTCACCGTGGGGACCCGGGAGGATTCTCGCTGAAAACAGCAGGAAAAAAACACCCCGAGGCTGCAGGTCCGAAGGGATTCTTGGGTTTCTTCGTGCTCTCAGGGCTCTGACGTGCCGGGGCCGGGGGCTGCAGCCCCGTGGACCCAGCCCAGCGAGGGGCACAGAGCAGCAGGCTCAGCACCAGCCCCTTCCAAAACGCAGAGTGGGGACCCGTGAGTCCCCCCCTGCTCCTGGCCGGCTGTGTGGGTGCAGTTGGAGCAGAGCCGCCTCCAAAATGAGGTGGAGGAGTGGAAGCGCCCCGCTGCCCCCCTGCTCTGCCGGGGATGCGGGGCTGGGGCTGCGGGGCCGCAGTACCCGGGCTAATAGAAGGAAATGTGCTTAAAGCGGGGCTCCCCGGGGGCTGCCCCGGCCCTTTGATGTGTGTGTTTAAGTACATCTGAGTTTAGGGCTGGGGGAGGGGGCGAGAGCAAACAGCAGCAGATGGGACCCAGATGGAGAGGCCGGCGTTTTGGGAGGGGTGAGGTGGCCGCAGCCCCTTCCCAGGCTCAGGGCGAGGGAAAGGGCTGGGGGCTGCCAGGGGCTGGCCTGGGCACGGGTGGCGTGGCCCCGCCGGGCTGGGCTGGGGCCACCGGGAGTGCAGCGAGCGTGGCCACCCTGGGCAGGGGGGGAGCTTCTGTCCCCCCGCCTCCCCGCTGCGGGGAGGAAAACGGCCGCCGGGGCTGGAGGCTGTTTGTTGCACAACTCCCGGCCTCCTCGGCAGGATACGGCCCGGCCTTCCGAGCGTTTTGCCCTGTGCTGGGGCAGGGGAACCCCCCGAGCGTGCCCTGGGCTCCTCCTGATGCTGCGGAGCCTTGGGCACCCCGAGGTGGCTCCGGGTGGACGGGGCGCAATGGGGTGGGAGCCGTGGGGCTCCCTCGGTGCCAGGAGGGAGCGAGCGCCTGTGCCCGGCCCCCCCCGGCATGGCAGAGCCCCCCTGGCACCTTTGGGCAAGGCACAAGCGTGCTGGGGGCAGGATTCGGCCCCGTCTGAGCTCTTCCTCCAGGCTCGGTGGCTGGGCAGCCCCGGTGCTCTCGGCGGCTCTGCTGGCTCGTCCGTAGCTCTAACAACGTTCGTGTGGGTTTTAGAAACACACCAAACTTTTCCTGTGCTGTCTCGAGTGCGCACATATCCTCACCTCCCGGCGCTGCATCGTCTTCTTGTGGTTTCTCTCTTTTGTACTTCCTGTAATTAGAGAGTGGGGGACGTAATCTTTTTATCTGCGAAAAGGCTTTTAGATACCACAGCTGTGATCTTCCTGTTTGTCACCGTGTGAGCGTGTCCCGGACCCTTGCGATCTCCCTGGGAGCTCGGGCTCCCGCGTGTCCACGTCCTGCTCCCAGCCCTCGATGCCACGCGGGGGAATTGGGGGCTCGGAGCCCGGCGAGCGCGGCCGCTCCAGGTGGCTGCAGGCGGCTCGGCCCCGTCCACACCGCGTGGGCAAAAGGGGCCGAGCGTCCCTGCCTGTGCCCCGGGCACCCCGGGGAAAAAGCCGCTTGCTCCAGCGCCTGGCACGGCGACAAGTGATGGTGGAAGCACCCGGGGGGGGAGGTTAAAGCTGCCTTCTGCCTCCGCGGGTGGAGGCGAGGAGGCAAAGCGCCCGCTCGGGGAGAGGCTTCCCCAGCGCGTCAGCGCGCGGGCGCTTGGATCCCGGCCGCTGGATCGGGGCCAGGGGTTGCTCGCGCGGCGCCTGGCCGGGAGCTCCTCCTGGCCGCCCTCCAGCGCGTGCCTCTGAACGCGCTCCAGCCCAGCTGACGGGCTGGGAAGGAGCAGCAGGAATGTAAACACAGCGCGGGCAGGATGCGCCCGCCGCCGCGCTGCTGCCGTCGCCGCAGGGGCGCTCCGTGGGGCAGGGGCTTCCTCAACAACCCCCCCCAGACCCCCGACACGCCGCTGCTGGGCTCTAACCGAGCCCCAGGGTGCTTCAGGGAACCTCTCAGTGCTGGTGGGGGCTGCCACGCTGCAGCTCTGTAGGGTTTAATGGGGTGGGGGCTGTGGGGAGCAGTGGTGCTCAGGGCAGTCCCCGGGGCTCTGCTCCTTCCCCGGGCGTTTTCTCCGCTCCGTGCTCAGGGCTGTGAGCGTGGCTCTGGCCTTCCTGCCGCGGCGGGGAAGCGCAGCTCGAGGACGGTGCTATTTCTGGGTTCTTCTCTTCTTGCAGACGAGCTCAGCTTGCCTGCAGCCTCGTGCTCGTGGAGGCCGAACCGTGCCCCCCGCGGGGCGAGGAACGTGGCGGGGCTGCGTGTGTTTGCTGGAGGAGGGGAAGGGGGGGTCCCCTCGGCACCCCGGTGCTGCTTTCACTGGGGCCGTGTGCCGTGGTGCTCTGCACCACCAGGGCAGCTCTGCTCGGACGTGGCACCGGTCCCTGCACTGCCCGGGGGGCTCTGCCACTGTGGCAGTTCTTTATTGCCCACTTTGGGGCAGATTCCTGCAAATGGGTGCTGTGGTCGGTCGGTGTGGAAGCTGCAGGAGGCCCCGGAGGAGGGAATGTGGTGTAAAGGGGAGAAGCGGAGGCGCAGGGCTGGGAAGCTGTTGTGTGGCACCTCCCCGTCCCTGGGGACGGCCACTGCGCAGGCAGAGGTCAGCTCGCCGCTGACCCGGGCGCTGGCAGCAGAACAAAGGAGCCCCCGGCGCGGCGGGGCAGGGGGGGCTGCCAAAGGGCACGCTGGGTCCGCAGCGGGGGCAAAAAGGGGCATCAGTGGGGGGCTACGAGGGGGGCTCAGCCTCCACACCCCCGTGCTGGGGTAGCGCTGCAGTCCTCGTGTCCTGCTGTGTTTGTGCCGGGCTGCGTTGAGCTGCGTCTGTTCCTGCGGAGGGAAATCCCCTTTGCAGGACAGGGACACCGAGACCTGGTGCTTGGAGCAGGGCTCAGCCGGGGCCAGGCGTCCTCAGTCCTCTGGGCTTCCCCATGCATGGGCTTTGTGGGTTTTCTGGGCCCTTCACCCAGCCCCAAGGAAAGCACGGAGCTGCCCCCCCCCCGCCATGTGCGTCCCTTCCCGGCCCCGCGCGCGGGACGTGGCGCTCGCTCGTTATTTCTCCTCCCTCCCTCTTCCTTCCTAGAAAAGCCTGCGGCGGGGCTGAGCCCCCGCCACGGTCCGTCTCCGGGGAAGGAAGAGGTTTGTGACGGCCGCCGTCCCTTTCATCTCGCCCCCAGAGGCACGCCAGGACCCCGGGGCTGGTGGCGATGCCGACGTGTCTGGGCTCCCCGCCTCGAGCCGGGGGGTTTGAGCCAAACGGAGGCAGCAGGGATGGGTGAGCCCCTGCCCGGCCCCCCGGGGGCTGTCCCCATGCCCGGGTGACGCTGCGGGTGCTGCCCGTGGTGGTGCTGAGCGCGAGAGGCTCGACGCCTGCCAAAACTCGGGCGCTGCCGCAGCAAAGTGCTGCGTAACGCCGGCCCGGCGCGGGGCTGCATGGGGGAAAAACCCCACACATCGGGCACGGAGCTGAGCCCCGGCACGGAGCTGAGCCCCGGCACGCTGCAGGAGGAAGGGCCCTGCCGGGCAGCACCGTGCCCCGCGGGTAATCCCTCCCCTGACCTTTCTGTTTCGGATGGCGAGATGAGTGCGTGCCCCACTAATACCAGGAGCCTCAACCCGGGGCGCGCTCGCAGCCCACGGCATTGGAGTTTCCTGTCCCTGCCCCTTTTGGAGTTTCCTGTGCTGAATGTGAAAGCCAGCTGCTGCTGCTGCCGCTGCTGCTGCTGCTGCTGCTGCTGCCGCCGCTGCCCGGCTCCTCGCCCTCCCTAATCCCGTGGGCGGGGAGCGCGGGGCTGATTCAGCAGCCAGCCGGGGCCGTGCACCCCGTCACCTCGGGGGTGCCCCTCTCCTTGGGGTGCTCGCGCGCCTGTGTTGGATCTGGTGACCTGGGCCGGGGGAGAGGCTGGTGCTGAGGATGAGGAGCGGGTTGTGCCCCTCGTGGGGTCACCGAGCTGCCCGCTGCTCGCCCAGCTCCGCAGTGGGGCCATCGGCGGGTGCCCGGTGCCGTGGGGCTCGGTGCCGCCGCCACGCGCTCCCTCGCCTTGCAGCCGGGTGCTCGAGCTCCCGCGGCTCTGTTCCTGTTTGAAAGAAGCTTTAAAAAGACCCGGGGAGGGGGTGGGGTGGGGGGGGAGGCTCGGCTTGCGGTGAGGTGCTGGTACTTTTGGGGGGGCGGGAGGTTTCTGAAGATGTTCCAAATTGGGACGGCTCAAACGCGCTGGTGGCACGTGGGGGCCGAAAACCTCAGCCCTTATCTGCTGCTGAGCAGAGCTCGCCCGAGATACGGGGTTTCAAAGTGCAACGGTTAGAGAGAGAAAAAAAAAAAAAAAGAAGAAAAGGCAAAACGAAAGCAACTCGGTAACCCCTGCGCAGGGGCTCGTGCGCCAGCGTCCGGCCCCGTCCCGCTCCCTGCGCTTTATGGGCAAGCCCAGACGGCGCCCTGCTCGCAGGAAAAACAAGCCGGGCTTTTTTTTTTGGGAGCCGTGGCTTTTTGATTTTCCTCTCAATGATGGGGCAATGCAGTAAATGGCGGGGTAATTGCAGGCGGCCCGAGGAAGCCGGGGAGTTGCGACACGGGCGGTGCAGCGAGGCTGGGGAATCGCGCCGGGAACTGTCCCAAAAGCTGCCGGCAGCCCCCTGCCCGGGGATCCCCCCCCCAGATGTGTGTGGCACAGGGACAGCGAGCCTCGGGGGGGGGGGCAGCTGTCCGCCTGTCCGTCCGTCCTCCCCCCTGTCCGTCCGTCCATCCGCCCGGCCGGCGCTGGGGCCGCGGCCCTGGGGGCAGGTGGCTGCGTGGTTTCATGCTGCTCACATGACTCAGCCAGCAATTAAAACTGAAAGGGGGGGGGGGAAGGCGAGAGGGGCCGGGGAGGCAGAGGAAATGGTGATTTCTCGCTCAAAGGCGCCCTTTGAGTGCAGCCACGTCCTCCCCGCGCCCCTCGGACACTGCTTGTGTTCAGGGGGGGCGCTGCCGGTGGTATTTGGGGGGGGTTGGGGCTGTTCCATCCCCGGGATGTGTCCGGTGCTCAGGGCTGGGGTCCTGAGAGTGCAAAAATCCCAATTTTGGCTTAAAAAGCAGAGCACGATCCCCCCTGTGTATTGCGTACCCGTGGCAAAGGCCTCCAGCCCCAACGGCCCCACCTTGGCCACCTCTGTCCCTCCCCGGGCGCTGCAGACGGGGGCCAAGTGGGGGGCTAGCAAAAAAAAAAAACACCCCCCAAACCCCAAATCTTGATTTTCATCAACTGGGAAGCAGCAGCGAGCACAATGTGAGGGAGGCAGGGCAGCAGAAGTGATACCGGCACCGGGGGGGGGGCCGGGGCTGATTTGTCCCCCCCCGGGGGGCTCGGAGCGGGGCCGGGGGGGGGGGCACACTGCCCCTAATGGCGGCAGGAGGGTCCATTTACTTTCTTTAAAATATTGATCGGGGCTTTATCGCATTAGCGAGCCGAGCGGATGAGCCGCCCCCGGGGAGGGAGAAGGGGAGAAGGGGGCCTCTTCCTGGGAAAGGGGCGCCTCGTCCCCGGGGCCGGGTGCCCCCAGACCCCCCCTCTGGTCCTGGGGCCGCCACCGCCCACTCCCCACCCGCCTGCCCTCGGTGGGGGGCTCGGGCAGATAACACGGGGGCCCCGGCCCCGGGCGGTTCTGCGCCCGGAGGAGGGCGATTGCAGGGCCTGGCCGGCCGCGGGCTGATAACGGGGGCGAGGAGGAAATGGGGGGGGGGGGCACACATGGGGGGGGACCAGGAGAGGCAGCGGGTGCTGGGCTGGGAGGTGGATTGCACGTGGATGGGTTGCAGGAGGCAGGGGGTTGTGTTCCTGGGGGGTTTTGTTGGCCACGAGGCACGGAGCTGCCACCCCCGGGGGGAGCCGGGCAGCCCCCAGCCCTCGGCTCTCCCCGCTCCCTGCTGAAGGGTGTTCCTGGCGAGGGCTCCAGCCCCGTAATCGGCTCAGGGAGCCTTGCCGCAGCCGTAATCCCCCGATCCCGGCCGGAGGTCAGGGCCTTCTCCTGGGCCAGAGCAGCTCAGGCTCCGAGTGCCTCCTGGCAGCCCCGGCGCGGGGTCCCTGCCCCCCGGCCCCGTGGGTGCTGCCTTCGGTTGGGCTGAGCTGGTGGGGTTCCGGTCCTGTTTTTTTCCCCCAAAATGGGAGCCAGGCTGGGGGGCGAGGGGACGCTTCTCCTCGGTGCCAGGAGCTGGGGATGGAGCAGGGACAGGCCCAGGACCACAGCTCCACGTGGATCATCCTGGGGGACCCATCCCCGCGGCACCCCCAGGCTCTGCCCTGGCTCGGGGGGCTCCTGGGGGGGGGGGCTCCCCAATCACCCGAGGCACACCAGCATCACCTGGCAGCGCCCCCCCCTCCCTGGGAGCCCCGGGGCTGATTCACAGGGCTGCAGAGGAGGCAGCCGCCCCACGGCTCCGGCACAGCTGAACCAACAGGAATCCGGGTTTATTTAAAAGAAAAAAAAAAAAAAAAAATGTTGCAGAGAATAGAGCGAGGCCTTTGTCAGCAAAGCAAACAGTCGCGCCTGGAGCGGGGCGGTTGGGCAAGGGCTCGGCGTTGCTCCATCGCCCTATTTCTGGCCGAAACCGCAGGAGAAACGCGAGGCTGCCTTGGGGCCGGCCGGACGTGCCGCAATCGCAGGGTGGGGGGCGCGGGGCCCTGGGGGGGGAGGTGGGGGGGGGGGGGGGGGGCAGGGGCCGCTCCCCGCGTGCGCAGCCCTGATAAGGCACCTGCCCGCGCGGCCGCCGCGCCGGGAGCCGTGGGCGCAGCTCCTGACCCCCTCCGTGACCCTCGCAATAAGGCAGTTAATCTCCCCGCGCCCGGGTCTCCGGTCTGTGAAGTGGAGCTGGCGATAATCCTGCCTCTGGCGGGGCTGCTCCCAGCCAGGGACCCGGCTCCCCGGGGAGGGGGAGCCCGGCTGATCCCCCCCCTTTGCCCCACGGGCGCTCCGGGGAGGGGACGGGAGCTGGGGAAGGGCACCCTGACCCCACGGGCTGTGAGCCCGGCGCAGGCACCTGCTGGAAATCCCTTTGGCGAGGGGCTTTGCCTCCTGCCTCAGTTTCCCCACCACCACCACGGGCAGTGTTTCCCGGAGCGGGCGCGTGCCGGCACCGTGCCACATCTCACACGGGGGCAGGGGCAGGGGCAGGGGGGGTGCCCGAGCGGCGAGGTTTCCCCGTGCGCCTCGGCAGCTTCTCGGTGAGGTTCCCAGGGCTGCCGGCCCGCAGCTGGCTGCTTGTCAAAACCAGCTGCGGCGGCTGGAGCTGCGCCAGGGACCGCGGCGCTGGCAGGGCCGGGGGTGGCGCAGGGCCGGGCAGGAGCCCCCCGGCCCCGTGGCGGCGGAGGGGGCGGCTCGGTGGCGCGGCGCCCACCCGGGACGGAGGCGCGGGGCCTCGCATTTCAGGAACAGATTTGCAATTACACAAATCCCCGGCCCTGCCGGGCTGAGAGTGGAAACCCTGGGTGACTCATCTGCTTTGGCTTACAATGAGCTCCTTTCTAAGACGATCATTTACATATGGTGGAATTTAAACCCCGGCTTGCCTACAACGGCTAATTCAGCCGCGCTCCTGCCCCTTCTCGCCTCTGCCCGCGCAGGTGCTGAAGCTGCAGCGCCCTGCCCACTCACCCTGCCCGCTGCCCTGCCTGCCCGCCCTGCCCGCGTTCCCTGCCTTTATGCGCTGCCTGCATGCGCTTCTTGTGTTCCCAGCCCACGCAGCCTGCCTGCACGCCCTGCCTGCATTCCCTGCCCGTACGCCCTGCTTGTGTTCCCTGCCCACGCACCCTGCCCGTACGCCCTGCCCGCGTGCCCTGCTCATGCACCCTGCCCGCACCCTGCCCACGCCCTCCCCGGGAGATGGGTCCCTGCCCGCAGGTCCCCGCCTGCCGTTCCCATTAGGCTTTAATCCCACTAGAAAAACCCAGGGAAGGCTGCCCCGATCCCACGAGGTTTGGGTACAGCCGGTGGTGCCCCTTGGACCGCCCCGGCTCTGCTGCTCCGGTGCTGGATCCCTGGCCGGTGCCGTGCCTGCACCGTGAGCGCTGGGTGCATGGGTGTTGCTGCCTCGGCCGAGCTTTCTCAATACTTACTGACTCCACTGAATTAATATTTGCACAGGGTCAGGTGTGATAGAGAGCATGTGTCAAGGGCATGCACAAACACATACGTGGCGAAGGGCTGCAGGCAGCCGTGGCGCTGCTGGGGGGAGCTGACTTCCAAATGACCTTTCCTGGCCGGCAGCTTTTGGCTTAAAAGAGAGGAACCGGCCCCAAAATGGGGAATGGGCACGTGGGGCGCTGCCAGGGCTCCTGCACAGGAAGGAGGGGGGCTCGGACCCCCCCATGCCAATGTGGGGGGGGGCACTGGGGACGCCAGGGAAGCTCGGTCCCAGCTCTGCGGTGACCATTTGGCACCGCGCAATGCTTGGGTGTTTGCGTTCAGCCAAAAACCCCTCTCTGCTTTTTATTTGAGCCAGAGCCCCGCGAGCTGCCTGCAGCCGCGTTATCCGAAATAGTTGTTCAAAACGCGATTGCAGCAGAATTCACTTCCTCCTTTGCAAAAAGGGGAAAAAAAAGCAGCAAGCCACCCAACCGTCCTCGAAACCAGAGCTGGGTCTGGGCTTCGGGCTGCTCCGCTGCGCGCGGGGGATGCTGAGCGCCCCGAGCCCGTGCAGGGCGTCCTCCGCGTGTCCCTGGGAGCGGCTCGGGCCCCTCGGGGGGGACCGGGGGGGTTTGTTCCGAGCAGTCAGTCCTGCAGCAGGTTTTTCCTTCTGCTCCCTCTCCCCTCCCTGCCACTTAAGCCGACAGAACCGGCTGAGCCGATCCGTCGCAGGGCGGGCGCTCGCCTGCTCCGCGCCTTTCGGCCGCGCGCCCCCCGGGAGCCTTCAGAGCGCGGCGCTGGGACCGGGCAGGATCGGCCCCGCTGCGTGGCGGGGCAGGCGGCCGACACGGGGCGGACAATGGGGGGTCAGGGAGGTTAAACGGCGACTAATTCGCCCTTTCAGCGTCTCCCTCTGCTTCCCGGTGACACCCGCATTGTCGGCGCTGACACTGGCCCGCGTCCCTTGGCCGGTGGCACGAGGCAGGGGGTCCAGGGCGCGTCCCCGTGCGGTGCCAAGCAGCAGAGACAGCGCTGCTGGCCCTGTTAGGCTCCGGGGGAGCAGCACAGGGGGGGCAGGACCCCCATCCCACCAGGGTGCTGGCCTGGGAGGGCGAGGGGTGCCGGATGGCTCAGCTGGGGACGTTGTGGTGGGCTCCCGCAGGACCAAGGGGGGGACGGCGCCGCGTGAGGTGCCCTGGGCACGGCTTTGGTGTGCCGCAGCGGGAGGGCTTCAGCACGTGGCTGTGGCTGGGATTGAGGCGGATGCTGCGAGGCGAGGTATCGGGGGGGGGGGGATGTGGCTGTGGTGGCGCTTGGGGTTTTCACAGGTGTTGGTGGCCTCGGGGGGGGACAGCCCAGACCATTGGGGAAATCGGGAAATTGGGAAATTGTCCCCGTGGTGCAGGAGCAGTGACACCCCTGGGGGCGTCCCCAGGGCCCGCCACCCTCCGGGTCCTGCAGCCCCCAGCTCCTCCCAGGCCCGAGAAGGGGACCGGTGGGGGACAGGCACCTGCGGTGGGGCCGCGTCCCCCCGGCCCGGGAGGTGGCCGACCTGCGGAGGGGACAATGCTGGGAACTGGAGGGAACAATAGAGCCGACGGGAAGCGTGGCACCACCGACGACCCTGTAAACCTCTCCCAGCGAACGTACCCAGGCTCCCCCTCCGGAAAGGGGCCCTCGCCCGGCTGCCCCCGGGGACGGGGAGCGCCCGCGCCGCCCCCCTGCGCCCCGCCACGCTGAGCTCAGGCGGCAGGAATCCGGCCGGGCCGGTCAGCGGGCTCCCTGCGGCACGGCACGGCCGCCCGCGCGCCCTCGCTGCTGCCGGAGAGGCCACCCCTCGTGGGGAGCCCCCCCGCTGCCCCTCTGCTGATTCCCAGCCCCGCTGAACCCCGCTTTTGTGGAGGGGGCTCGGCGCTGGCAGAGGTGCCACGTGCACCCGAGGGGCTGCCGGGGGATTAGGGGCACGCGCGCAGGGCAGGGCCGGGGGCAGCCCCTCCGGCGGGAGGTGACCCCGTCCCTAAGCCGAGCTCTTTATCTGCCCGCGGGATCGGGATCGGGATCGGGGACGGGGACGTTCGCCCTTCGGCTGCCTGGGGGGGGGGGCTGGGGGTGGAAAGGGAATCGGCCCCGCGCATCACGCGCTCTGACCGATACGAACCTGACACCCGGCACAGCTGCTGGGCGGGCGGCCCCTTCCGCGGCCCCCCCTGGCAGCCCCACGCCCGCTGAGCTGGGGGGGTCACACCGGTGGTGCCGCCGTCCCCACAGGGCTGCGCTCACCTCCATGGGGGCACTCCTGCGGACCCCGAACCCCGCGGTGGCCGTGCTGGCTCCGCGTGCCCCAAAGCCCCGAGCGGGTCACGGCTTTACGGGAAACCGCGTTCGAGCAGCAGCATCCGAAACGCGTTATCTCAGGGCTCGTAACCAACCCTCCAGTCTAGTTTTTACAAATTACTTTCTTTTTCTAAAGAAATCAGCCCCCCCTCCCCCCCCCCCCACCCTCTGCACCCCGAATCCGGGCTCCAGCGTGAGCGGCGCGGGGCCGGCGCTTTGCAGCGGGACGGCGGCAGCTTGAGCGTGGGGGGGGGGCCGGGGGTGGGCATCGGGGCGATGGCGTGGGTGCGGGCAGGGGGCTGCGCACGCGCCCCGGGCCGGGAGGAGCAGGGAAAGCCCCGGCCTCTTGTTTATTCTTCGTTGAATAACTTCTGGCGGCGCGGGCTGCCCGCCCCTGCTGCGCCCCTGCGCTGTCAGCAGGACAAAGGAGCCGCGGCCCTGGGGGGAGAAGGGCCGAGAGCAGCCCCCTCGCAGCCCCCTCGCAGCCCCCTCGCTGCCCCTCGCTGCCCAAACACCTCGACGTGCTGCCGGCCGGCCCGCGTCTTCCCCTGCTCTCAGGGAGCTCCGGCACCTTGCTTTATTGTTGTTTTTTTTTTCCCTAAACGCAGCAATCCCGAGCATTTTAGCGCCTGCAGGGGGTCGGCCCGTTGCTGACAGGTTTTACCCATCCCTGGGGCTGGGGGGAGCTCAGGGGGGGCTTCCACCCACCCGGCGCACGGCTCGCACGTCCCAAGCAGGAGTGCAGGAGAAAGGAGGAAAGCGGTGAGTGCCGAGCCCTCCTGGCGGGGAGAAAAAACCCTTGGCAACTGTTCCCCAGGGCCTGGGAACCCACAACTGCGGCACGGGAGCGGGACACGGTGCTCGCAGCTCAGATGGCAGCACCCGCCCGGCCCCGGTGTGAGCCCCGCGCTGCAGGAGCCTCGTTACGTGGGAGCCTCGTTAGAGCGCAGCCTCCCGGGGCCGCTTTCCCTCCTGCCTTTAATTGCCCTCGGTGCTGGCAGCTCGCAGGGCGGCTGCTCGGCACGTTGGTTATCTCAGCAGACCCCGGCGCATCCCGCGGCGCTCCCGTGCGGCATTCCTGGCATTGCCGAGGGGCCGCTGTCCCGAAAGCCCTTTTAAAGTCAACGGGCTGGGATTTTCGCGTAATCTGGTTTGAACGGCTAAGCCGGTCATCCACACCAAACGCCGGGCTGGGATCCTGCCGGGGGCTCGGCTGCACCCCCCTCCTGCCTCTCCTCCCTCCTCTGCTCCTTAGGGACCCTCTGGATGTGGGTGCCTGGCACCTCGGCCGGGAGCACGGTGCTGCCGGGGAGCCTGGGCGAACAACCCCCCGGTGCCAACGGTGATGGTGGTGCCACCGGGCATTGCTCCTGGGCTGGACAAGCCCCAGTGTGGGCTCCCTCCTCCTCTGTCCCCCTCCTCGGCCACACGGAGCCGGGTGTCCCGGGGGCGGCCCCGCACTAAGAGGATATGGTCGGGGCAGCTGCTTTACAGATTAAGTTATTTCCACCTCCGTGCAGCCTCCCTCGTTGCGCCGCGTACCCCGACCCGCACACGCTGCTGCGCCCTGGGCTGCGTTTCCTGCAGCCCCTGCCGCCCCCGCTCCCGGCCCCGCCGTCGGCTGCCGCGTGGCCCCGGCTCAGCCCCGCGCCGTGCTGGGGGCCGGGGGCCGGGGGCCGGCACGCACCGCGGCTCGGCACCTGCCTCTCTCGGTGCAGCCCGCGCCGTGCCCGGCCGCCTGCTGCGTGGTTTCGCACGCTGCTGAAACGAGAACGAGTTTCGGTTCCTCAGGTTTTATTTTGAGCTCCGATCACTGCATATGCGAGGCTGGGCCGTGTCCCCGCAGCACGAGTTGGGGACGGGTGCGCGTGGCCAGAGCCGGCAAAACCGGGATGCCAGAAATCCTGCGAGGGGATTTCTGTCCCTTTCCACGTCCCAGCTGGTGCCCGGGTGGCACAGGGGAGCCGAGCAGCTCCCGGGTGCTGCTTGGGGGCATGGGGCAGCCGGCACAGGGCACCTTCAGGGCACTCTCCTGTCCTTGGGGATGATCCTGGCCACCCGTGTGCCAGAGGAGACCCCAAGAAGCTGAGGGTGTGCTGGGGACCTGGTGGCCCTGTCCCCCCGTGCCACCCCGCTGCAGCACATACGTGGGCACGTCTCGGAGCCGCGGCTTCCGCGGTGCCGTCGGCACCTTGCCGGTAACCACAAGCAGCTGCTTGCCAAGAACCCTTTGTTCTGTGGTGTATCTGGGGGTGCTGGGGGACCCCCCGCTGGCAGGGGGCATGCGGGGCTGCTCGGGCTGGGGGAACAGAGGGAACGTCCCCAGTGAGGCTGCCCCAGGCCCCAAAACGCTGCACCAGGGGGGCACCAGGGCTCGGAGCAGCATGGTCCAGATGGTGCCCAGACGTCCCCTGCAGCTTTGCCCCAGGATTTGGGGTGAAAATCCGGGCTGAGCACCTGCTCGGCCATCGGATCTCAGCATGGGAATGTCGGGCATGGGAACACCCAGAGCTCGCCCCCAGCAGCACTTTCCCCGGCAGGAGCCCGAGGATCAGAGGTGCGTGCAACGATCGGCGGCCGGGGCCAGGCAGCCCGCCCCGCTGCCACTAATCCCCCCCGGCTGAGCAGATGCACGTTTTCCTCAGCTGACGGTTAATTTTCTTTCATCCTCTTAAATGCATATGTCCAACATTTCCTTCGGGATTGAACCCCTGCCCCGCTGCACCTGGCTGGGGGGCGATGCCCAGGGTGCAGGGAGGGTCCCTGCAGGACTCCAGCTGCTGCCAAAGCCCCGCAGGGGTTGTGGGGTGGTTTCCTGGCCCCATTTCTGCTCTGTGGGGCCGGGAAGGGTCTGGGGAGCCGCACCAGGCAGCGCCAGGCCCCCGTCCGGAGTGGGAGGGCAGAGGGGCAGTGCTTGTCTCTTCTCAAGCCCGGATGCAGATTTCCACCCACGCGTCCCTCTCAGCCCGAGCAGCCCGGTGAGGGGCCCCGAGAAACTTTATTTAAGAGCTGCCCTTATAAAAATTGAATGAGGCGATGTTTTAATAAATGGCTAATCAATTTTTAGAGCTCTGCAGGTTAATAGGCTGCTCGTGACCCTCGCGCCACGCCGGGTGCTGCTCTCAGCTGGCCGTGCTGCAGGCGCCGGGTCTGGTGCTGTGCTGGGGGCACCGGGTGCTGGTGGCAGCCCCGTGGTGTCAGAGCCGGCCCCGGGCCCTGCCCGTGTGGCTGCTCGCAGCTCTCCCGCCTGCCACAGCTCCTTCCTGGCACTTTTGTTCCTTTGCGTTTCCCTTTTTCCTCCCCCGCTCTGGCAGAGCCGAGCTGCAGGGCGATGTTTTCCCAGCCTCCCCCTCCCCTCCGCTCAGCGACGCTTTTCTCCCTCCTTGGGTTTGTATTTAATCAGCTGGCTCGGCTGAGAAAGCCTCTGCTGCCTCCCCGTCCCACCTCCTCCCCGCTCCTTTGTCTGAAATGCGGGAGCGGGAGCGTGGGGGGCTCCGGGCTGCCACCACCCCGCAGGCTCGGGGGGTCCCCATGGGCTCGGGGTCCTGGGGCGCAGCAGGGCAGGGTTGGGGTGTCCGGGTGGCAGCGCCAGGGAGAGCCAGAGCCCAGCACCGAGCTCTTTGCTGGCAGCAGGACTCCGTGGGGGCAGGAGGAGGCACGAGCTGGCAGCACCCCCGGTGCCGCTCCCGGCCTCCCCACGGCTTCAGCCTCCTCTCGTTTCCGCAGGGTATTTGGGGAGGGCAAAACGAGGGGCGATGCCGTGCCCTGAGCTCACCGCAGCCATCCGTGCCGGGGTGGGTGGCTGCGGCGTCCCGGCCGTGGTGCGGCGGTGCCGGCTCCTGGCACGTGGCACCCTCTGCTCCAGCTCCCGTCCTCCCATTGCCTGTCCCCGTTAGGGGGACACAGGGGGCACGGAGCCAGCTCGGGGCTCTCCCAGCTCGGTGCTGCCGTGGGCTCGAGGCTCTCGGCAGCGGCGCGGGGGAAACCCTCCCTCGGCGTGCGGCTTCCCAAGGCGCTGCAGGAAGCGGGGATTGGCGGGGGCCCAGCAGCCCTCAGCTGGTCGGGAGCAGCCCTCTGCCAAAAAGCTGCGCTGGCCGCATCCTGCACACTGCCGGGAGCTGCTCCTGCCCTGCCGGGGGGCTCTGCTCTGCTCCCCCCGGGCTCCCCCTGCCTTGGGACCTCGGCTCCCAGCAGTGCCATGGGGACCACGGCACCCATGGGGCACCCGGGGCCCGCGTGGCATCGCCGCCCCTCTCCTGCCGCGGGGGCAGTGGGCGCTGGGGGGGTCGAGGGGGGGCTCAGAAGGGGTCAGCGGTAACGACAGCTCCTGACCTCTCCCCGGCTGTTTGCTCAGGGGCCGGGCGAGCTTTTGCAAGGTTTCCAGGGGAACTGCGGGTTTATGGCTTTCCTGTAGCGCCCTTCCCTGTTATCGGCTCGGCCTCATTGATCCCTTTGATCGACGCCGGCGGGCGAGGAATTCAGCCCCCCGGGCACCCTCTGGGAGGGTTTGGGGGGGTCGCACCTTCCGGGGGGGTTTAGGGGAGGGGTTGCACCCCACCCTGCCGCTCAGTGCTGCCGGGTCTGTGTGCCGGGCATGCCCGCTGGGGGGGTCGGATCAGTCCCCCCGTAAACGCAGCCGGCGTGCGGTGCACGGCCCCGTGGTGCGTGCCTGCGGGGTGACGTGTTCGTATTTATAGCCCCCTCCCCGCCGCCCGCGGCCCCGCTGGCAGTTGTTCAAAATCGTCACTGAGAAAAGCGAGCAAAGCTCGGCACGGGGTGGGGGGGGCTGGGGGCTGCTGCGACCTCCCCGCTGCATCCTCGGCCACGTCCGCACGGCCCCGGGGCACACGGAGGAGCCGGGAGCCCCCCGCAGTGGGCACCACCCGGTGTCCCCCCCGTGGAGCCCCCTCTCTGCCACCAGATGCTTCCCGTGCTTGGGGGGGGGGGATTCTGCATGGCTGGGGGTCGGCTCCTGGCCATGGGGAGCGGCAGAGCCCCCGCGCTGCATGCGTGCGGAGGGCGCGATGCGCTCGGCGGGCCGGCAGCTCTCACTGCCATAAATCAGGGCAGGAATGTGTCGGGCTGTCAAACAAAGGGTGGGGTCCCGAGACAAAAGCTGGCCCCAGCATAAACGGGCGCTGGAGGAGCGTCCGTGCATAGATCTTCCTGTCCTGGCTTATGAAAACATTTCCCAGTTGTGCGCAGGGTGCGAGGCGACATCAATCTTGTCGGGTTTGCTCCTCGGGCAGCGCGGGGGCCAGGACGGGAAATGCTTTCGCAGGAGGAGAGGTTGCCAGCCCCACGGCCTCCCCCCGGCAGGCACGGAGCCGCTTTCAGCACCGTGCTCCCGAGGCAGATTTGTTGCTTTGCAAAGCGGGAGCGAGCTCTGGAAGGCGGCACGTGCCGGGAGGGCAGCTGGAGGGGCACGGAGCGGCTCCAAGTCCCCGTCCCGGCTCCTCCTCGCTCCTCACAGCCTTGGTTTTGGTGCGTGGGCCCCGGACTCCCCCAGCACAGGGAGGCAGGCACGGTCCCACACAGTCTCACGGCGTGGCACAGGCGTGCGCCCTGGCACACGAGCTCGCTGCCGACCCGGCGCTGGCTCCCTGGGGCCGTGCAGGTGCAGGGCAGGGACCGTGCCGCGGTGTTGCCCCCACTGCACCCAGAGCGCAGCCGGTGCTAAAAATACCCAGGCTCTGCCTTCCCGGGAGGAGCCGAGGGCCGATTGCAGCATTCTCGGTGTCGGAGCTGCTCAGCCTCTGGGCGAGGTTCGGGGCAGCGCCGCGGTTTCGGGGCCAGGAGCTAAGCAAGGCGAACGCCTCCGCTCGCCCGCGCCCTGGCTGTGGAGCGCGGCAGGGCTGTGGTGGTGGCTCTGCCGCACCGTGAGCACCCCGAGCACGGCTCACTGCCGCGGGGGAAGCTGCTTGCAGGTGTCAGCACGAGCACCAAGGCACCGTGCGCCCCCAGCCCGGCTCCTTTGTGCCCCATTTGGGCTCCTGCTGCCTGTGGTGTCCGCGGCGCCGCCGCTCCTGCAGCAGAGCCACGTGTGCAGGGCTCCTCGAAAGACTCCAGCCGTCACCCCGCGCTCAGCTCCCACCGAGTCAGGTTTCCTGGGAATTCGGGCACCCGACGAGGGGCCACCCTCCCTCCTGCCACCTGGGAGCCTCCTGCCAAAGGCTCCACGTGGCCGTGGGCCCGCGGGAGGCCCCTTGGCGCGGTGACAAGGCCGGGTCGGGGCAGGTGAAGGCTGAGCTGCAGCGGGGCTCCCCCTGCTCCCCGTGGCCTGGCCCCTGCCACCCCGGTGGCTCTGTGGGATGCCGGAGGCTGGGGGCACGCCCGCCCCGAGCCGCGGGGACATTGGGACCCCACAGCTCCACGCTCGGAGCCCTGCGATGCCGTGGAGCTCCACAGAGCTTCCTGGCACTCCCCGGGGACCTGAGGGAGCTGCCCCCGGCCCCGCATGGGCTTTGACGGGCTGCTGGGGGGGTTCCCTGGGTGCAGGGAGAGGTGTGGGGGCTGCCGGCAGAGCCGTGAGCCGTTTTCTCCTCTCGTTGTGTAGCTGTACGAGCTGGATGGCGACCCCAGGAGGAAGGAGTTCCTGGACGACCTCTTCAGCTTCATGCAGAAGCGAGGTGAGCCCCCCCGCACCCGTCCCTGGGTTTTATTTCCTCGCATGTCATTGGAACCCAAGGTTAATGCTCTGGCCAGACGGGTAGTTAATTTTTAACCTCTTTGCAAACCGGGGTCAAACCTGCTCCGCTGGAATCTGCTCCACGAGCTCGGCGCAGCGATTCCCTGGCGCTGGCCCCCCCAGGCTGGCTTTGTCAGCGCCGCGCTGCCACCGGGCTCCGTCCCCCTCTGGGCAGCTCGGCCCCTGGGGTTTGCCCCCTGCCTGCCCCCCCCCAACCCTGCTGCCCCGTCCCGGGGTTCTGGCAGGTCCAGAGCAGCCTCCATCCAAACCTGGCTCCGCTTTTAGGGCCGAGGGTGGCATCCAAGTCACCGGCCGTGCGTGGAAAATTTTGGCCTGCGGTATCAAAGGGAGAATGTCCGTGTCGGGTCTGGCTTGTGCCAGGTCCCCAGGACGCCACGCTGCGTCCTGACGGGGGGCGGCTTCGGGGGGTGCTGGCGGCTGAGCCCCTCCCTGGGGGTGTTTGGGGAAGGGGGCGGTGGAGGGGCCCCGGCGCTGCTCGGGGCGAGGAGCCCGGCGCGGTGCCGGCGGTGCCGTGAGGCCACGTCAGCTGCTGCCACCTCCCGGCACCGCGCCGGGGAGAGCCGGGAGGAAGCGCGGGGTGGTGTGTGCGGCACGGCACGGCCCCCCCCAGCCCCTTCCAGCCTGCATCCGGGTGATTTTTGGGGTCCCCCCCAATGCTCAGGCTGTGGCTGTGACTGGGGGCAGTGCACCCCCTCCTGTGCGGGCGGGGGCAGCCCCCCCGTGTGCAGGTTATCAACAAACAACCTCTGCCACCGGGCGCCGCGCAGCTGGGCTGAGACCTCCAAGTTTCATTTTCCTCCCTGTGTGGGGCCGGTGCTGAGCGAGCTGCAGTGAAGGGGGGGTTGCAGAGGAAAGCGGGGTGCAGGGGCAGGGCAGCAGCAGAAGCCCCAATGCTCCCTGAGCACCCCCAGCCCCCTGTGGCCCCCAGCTCCCCCCTCACCTCTCTCTGCGGGGTGCCGGTGGCCACCCGCATGGCTTGGCCCCGGCACGACCCAAGCCTGCCCTCTCCCCCTCCCCAGGGACCCCCGTCAACCGGATCCCCATCATGGCCAAGCAGGTGCTGGACCTGTACATGCTCTACATGCTGGTGACGGAGAAGGGCGGCCTGGTGGAGGTCATCAACAAGAAGCTGTGGCGGGAGATCACCAAGGGGCTCAACCTGCCCACCTCCATCACCAGCGCTGCCTTCACGCTCCGCACCCAGTGAGCTCCGGGGAGGGGACGCGGGGTTGGGGGGGTGGGGGACATGGGGACGCACCGGGACCCCCGCCACCGCCTCACGGCGCCTTTCTGCCGGCAGGTACATGAAGTACCTGTACCCCTACGAATGTGAGAAGCGGGGGCTGAGCAACCCCAACGAGCTGCAGGCGGCCATCGACAGCAACCGGCGGGAGGGCCGCCGGCAGGGTTTTGGCAGCTCGCTCTTCACCTACTCGCCCGGCGGCACCCACGGCCTCCTCTCCTCGCCCAAGCTGCCGGTGCCGGCCCTGGGACTGGCCTCGGCCACCAATGGCGGCTCCATCGCCCCCGTCCAGAAGATCAAGAAAGGTAAAGGCCTCCCTGGCACCCCAAAACGGGCTGAGCTGAGCGCTGGGGGCCGGCACGCCTCGGGCACCCGGTGACTCCGTTCCGGTCCCCTCCCCGAGCCCCAAATGACCTGGGGTTCCCTCGGTGGCACGGGGGCACCAGGGCTTGTTCTGGGGCAGGATGGGGAACCCTGGCACCCATGGCACAGAATCACAGAACGGTTTGGGCTGGGAGAGACCTTTAGAGATCAAGTCCAGCCCTCCCTCCACCAGCCCTCACTGCATCAGGCAGCCCAGAGCCCACCCAGCACCCCCAGCACTTCTCCGCAGGGCTGCTCTCCGTCCTCCCACCCCCAACCTCCCTCGTGTTTGGGGTTGGGGTCACCCTGCCCCGTCCTTACTGGGAGCGAGGTGCTGGGCTCCCGGTGCTCACATGGAGAGGTTGTGCGGGGCCCCGTGGTGGTGCCCGGGATCTGGGGATGCCGCAGACACCTCGCTGCGTCCCTGACCCCGCGCTCTGCCCCGCAGAGGAGGACGCACCCATCCCCATCTCCATGCCCAGCCGGCTCCCGGTGTCCCTGGCCGGGCACCCGGTGGTGGCAGCGCAGGCGGCGGCCGTGCAGGTGGCGGCGGCCGCCCAAGCCGTGGCTCTGGAGCAGCTGCGGGAGAAGCTGGAGTCCGGGGAGCCCCCGGAGAAGAAGATGGCGCTGGTGACGGACGAGCAGCAGCGGCTGATGCAGCGGGCGCTGCAGCAAAACCTCCTGGCCATGACGGCCCAGCTGCCCATGAGCATCCGCATCAACAGCCAGGGCACGCGCTCGCCAGGTCAGTGGGGCCGCGGGGCTGGGCTGGGGGGGCTTGGGGCTGGGCAGGGGGCTGGGCGGGTGCCGGTGGTCCCTGACCTGCGCTGTCCCTGGGCAGAGAACCGCCAGGACTCCTCCGGCAGCCTGAGCAGCAACGGCACCAACAGCATCAGCATGTCGGTTGAGATCAACGGTATCGTCTACACAGGTAGGGCGGCGCGCAGGGTCCCCTTTTGGGGGAGTTTGTCCCATTTTCATCAGCGGACGGTGCCGGGACGCTGGGTGCCCCCCGCTCAGCCCTGCTCTCCCCCCCCCTGCAGGTGTGCTGTTTGCCCAGACGCCCGGCCCTTCCTCCTCCTCCTCCTCCTCCTCCTCCTCCGCCTACAGCAAAGGCAACGGCAGCAACGGCGGCGGCCGCAGCAGCGGGAACGGCGGCGGTGGGGCGGGGGGCGGCGGGGGCAGCGCCCCCCCCGCCGCCCCGGCCGCTCTGGCCGTGCCCCCCCCCAGCTCTACCTCCAACAACGCTTCGCCTTAACGCCCCCGCCGCCCCCGGCGTCGCCTCTCGCCAAAGCCAACAGAGGTGACGGGGGCAGAGCGTGCCCCCCAGCGCCGCGGCAGGCCGGGGGGGGGCTCGCGGCGCTGCTGGCGAGGGAGGGGAGGAAGCTTCAGCCCCGGGGGTTTCATTAAAGGCTGCCTGGGCTCGGAGCCACCGCGGTCCCCGAGCGCTCCGAGCGGCGCGCGGTCGGCCCGGACCTGTTTACCTCACACACATCACACTTTGCACTGTACATTTATTATTATTATTATTATTTTTTAACTCGTGTTACCTCCAGACAGACGTACAGACGCCTGCCAACGCGAGCTTTAATGAAACCTCCTGGCACTCTTTAAAGGAAAAAAAAAAAAAAAAGATAAAAAAAAAAATTGGAAATCGGGAGATATTTTATTCATTTAGATCCTTTTTCTTCCCCCTTTATTTTGAGAACTACACTCACTATATGGGATTTTAAGAGGTTGTTGTTTGATTGTTTTGTTGTAAATAGCTTCTATTTTATTCTCTAAAAAGAAGAAAAAAGAATCAGACTTTAACATGCAAATGATATATATTAGCATTCATCAGGGAAGCAGGAGCTGGGGAACCTCGTAACCTCCTTTTTCTTTTCCTCCCGGGGCGAGCGATGCCCGTGCTTGGCCGCGCTCCTCGCCCGGGGACCACTGCGGGCTCCGTGTGGGGCCGGGGGGCTCCATCCGCAGCTGCGGGGCTGCAGGGAGCGGGCGCCCACCTCCTGCCCGCACCCCCCGGCTGCCCCCCACCCAGTCCCCGAGGCAGGCAGCGAGCAGGGCAGGGAGCCCGGCCCCATGCAGTGGCACTTTGGGGACCTCCCTGGGGACGGTGACACTTTGGGGCCCCCCCGGGGCCGGCCGCGTGCTGCATGCTTCCAGCTTGTTGCTTTGAGTTCTCGGTGGAGAAAATGGCCTCGGATGGGGACCCCCGGCCCCAGCACCCAGCCCGGACCCCGAGCTCGGGGCCGCAGGCTCGGTGCCGGGAGGGGAGCGGCGCTCGGGGGCTCCCGCAGCGGCCGGGGCAGGCGGACACGGGGTGACCAGGACCAGGCCGCCAGCACGTGCAGGGTCCCCGGCATCCCCCCAGATCCCCCCGTTCGGTGCCCGTCCCTCTGCCCCGAGCCGGGCCGCGATGTCAGGTCGCTGCTTTCTGTCCTCCCCCTCCCCGAAAGGCGATCCTACTGTGCAGATCCAGTTTGGGCACATTTTCCCCCCTTTACACCAGGGCCAGGTTCCGGGGCCGAGGTGACACCCGATCTGTTATTCACGCTCGGAGCAGCAAACTGGTTTTGTTTGCAGTGGGGACGGGCGTTTTGTTTGTGAGAGCGGCCGGAGGAATCAGGAAAATCTGGTGGCGGCGGCTGGGCCGCGGCGGCTCCCCGGGGCCGACCTCTGTTTTGGCTGCTCCCCACGCCCTCGGGGGGGGCTGTGTGGGGCGAGCTGTGGCCACCCGGCACCTCGGGGAGCCCCCAGCACCCCGCCGGGTGTCCCCAGCCTCCCTCCCCATCCAGGGGTGCTTAAAGCAGCAGGAACCCGGGGAGATGTCCCAAAAACACGGCCCAGGGGCTGCGTGCCCTGGGGGTGCTGGTGGGGCCGAGGGGTGCTCTGCGGGTCCCCAGGGACGCTCCGCTGTCCTTTGGGACCCCCAAAGCCCCCCCCCCGGCCCCACCACAGGGCGTTTATTTTAAGCTTTGCTCTGCTTTAGCCGTGCGGGTTTCAGCTTTCCTCTCCCTCGGACGTTTTGTGGCCGCCCTGCCCCGGCAGCCCCAGCCATGCACATCTGCGTGAGACACAATCGCGACCTGATACCGACCCCCCCAAATCGGTATCTCGATTCCTCAGGTTTCCACGGCGAGCACAGGGTTTGCCCCCCTGCCCCACGCGGACCCCCCCCCGGCAGCACAGATGCCTCCCCCCCCCCCCCAGGCTTGGGATGGGGACGCGGCGATCTCAGGGGATTTGGGGTTTTCCAGCCCCTTTTTGCTGGCAGGGAGGGAGCCGCCTTGTGAGCACCCCCCCCAAAAAAAATAATGCTGGAAATGCCCTAGGGTGGCTTCACAGCACCCCGGGGGTGCCGGGGGGGGGGCACTCGTCTTGTGCTGCTTTTAGGATCCAGCCCAAGTCCCCGCACAGGGAAACCCCCGGGAAGGGGCGGCCGCGGGGTCTCCTTGTGGCCGGGCGGTTTAGAGCTTTAGTGAGTTTTGCATTTGTACAGTCACTGTTTTTTCTGGTTTTGTTTTTTTTTTTTAATTATTTTTATTCCCACCCCCCCCCCCTTTTTTTTTGGAGAGAGCGCATATCACCTTCCCTTTTATTTTTCTTCTTGCATATTGATTTAAAAAAAAAAAAATCAGTTTCTCTGGGGTTTGAAAAGAAAAAGGAATGGACACAGCTGCAGACGCATTTATCCAGCGGGCATATCTTAACTCAGGTAAAAAATGAAAAAAAAAAAAAACACACAAAAGACAAAAAAAAGAAAAAAGAATAAAAACCACATTCTACCTCTGAGAGCGGCGGCCTCGGGCACACTGTCCCGAGCCCCCGGTGAAATATTTCAGTTTTTCAAACATTCAGGTATTGAAACTTTTGATTATTAAAAAAGATAAAATAAAATAAAAACACTGAAAGTTTACATTTTATAATAACATTATTATACAGATTGTATTTAAACTTCAGAATATTTAAGACAATTGTAACCCTGTAAAGTTGATGAAATATTAAAAAAAAAAAAAAAAAAAAGTTGTTTGAAGTTTCTGACTTCACACCGGGGCCTGGGGGGGCTGGGGGGGGCACACAGGGCTGGGGGGTGGCCCCGGGGCTATGGGGTGCCCATAGAGGTTTGGGGTGTCCATAGGGCCATGGGGTGCCCATGCAGCTGTAGGGTGCCTGCAGGGCTATAGGGTGCCCAAGGGGTGTCCATAGGGCGCTGGGGTACCCATAGAGCTGGACAGTCCCGGGGGTGTCCATAGGGTGCCTGTGGGGTGCCTGTAGAGCCATAGGGTAGCCATAGGGTGTCCATAGGGTGTCCATAGGGTGCCCATAGGGTGCCCATAGGGTGCCCATAGGGTGTCCACAGGGCACCACACCGCTGGATGCCCAGGGGGACCCGATCCTCCTTTAGGTCTCCCATCCACAGCCCGACCGGGCCAGACCCTGCTGAGCTTCCTCCCGCGTGCGTGCGTGCTCCGCTGCACCTCTTTCCCCCCCCCCCCCCCATCCCCTCCCCATCCGCCCTGCCGCCGCGGCCGATTGGCCGGCTCACCGGAAGGGCGGCGCTCTGCGCTCCCGCCGCGCTCTCTCTGGCCCTGGAGGACCGCGAAGATGGCGGCGCCCATGGAGGTGGCGCTGGTGTCGGACGCGGCGGGGCCGCTCTGCAACTGCTCCGTGTGGGAGCTGCACTCGGGCTCCGCGCTGCCCGGGTACCGCGGCGGCAACAGCGGCCCGCGGGGCCTGGCGCTGCTGGGCGGCGAGCACCTGCTGGGGGCACAGCTGGGCAAGAGCTACATCAACGTCTGGGAGCTGCAGAGGAAGGTAGCGCCGGGGGAGGGGGGCCCGGGGGGGCTCGGGGGGGCTCTGAGGGGGGGGCTCCGGGCACGGAGGGGCCCCCCCGGGACCGTGGAGCTGCGTGGGGGCCGCCCGCCGCTGGGGGGGGCCGGATCCGTGCCGAGCTCCCCTTCAGCCCCCCCTCAGTGGCCGCGGGGCCCCCCCCGGGGGCTGTGGGGTGAAGCCCCCCGTGTTTCAGATCGTGTTTCTCTCTCTCTAATTAATATCATTTTGCTGTAATTTTAGCTTGTTTTCTGCTGAACCTCCAGGGTTCCCCAGCTGTGGAGCACGACTGTACCCAAATCCCGTGCCTCTTGGTACTGCTCCCGCTGCTTGTGGCTGGGGCTCCGTGGGTGCAGGAGGGCGATTTACCTTTTCACTGGGGGATTAAACACAAAGCAAGTGCGAGGAAACCAGGAAAACACAGAACAGCTCGGTGGGATTTGTGCTGTCCCAGGGACCGCGCTTCTCTATCCTTTCAGCTCCTCTCCAGCCTGTCCTGGTTTCAGTTAGCACGGAGTTGATTTTCCTCCTGGTAGCTGGTAGGGTGCTGTGTTTTGGCGTAGGGTGAGCAGAGTGCTGAGAACACCCCGGTGTTTTATTGCCCCAAGCCAGGCTTTTATTTCTCTCCCCCTCCCCAAATCGCCGCCCTCACTGATCGGCCGCTGTCGTCTCTGTGCTCCCAGGACCAGCTCCAGCAGAAGATCATTTGCCCCGGGCCGGTGACCTGCCTGACGGCGTCTCCCAACGGGCTCTACATTCTGGCTGGCGTCGCTGAGAGCATCTACCTGTGGGAGGTGAGGAGCGCCCCCAGCCTGCCGAGGGGATGGGGAGGGCACTGGGACACCCAAAGGTGCTGGCCAGGGCTGAGCGAGCTGCCCAGGTTCTCCCTTTCAGAGCCCCGGGAGGCTGGGCTGGCTCTAAAGGCACGCCAGCACCACTGAATTGTCAGGCTGAAGGCTCCCATAAATGATTTGGAGCCCCGTGGAGGTTCAAGTAACTTGGATCCCAGGGAGATGGAAAATCCTGGCGGTCCTAGAGAGGAGGAGGTTTGTGGTTAGGTCCCTGTTGGATGAGTGGGGGTCCCCTGGGCTGGAGGGAAGGGAAATGCAGAGATCTGCATCCTGTGGAGTCCCCCAGTGCCATCGGGTGTCAGTAAATCCATGTTACCCGTGCTGCACGGTGGAGGGAAAGCTCCTCTGGGTCGTGGATGTTAACGTTGTCCCCGGAGCTGTCAGGGATCCGTGCTGTGCTGCCACGAGGCGCTGGGGACACTGCCCAGGGGCTTCTGGCAGCACCCAGGAGGAGGCATCGCGCTGCGAGGAGCTGCCTGGGGCTGGGGGCTTTTTCCTTCCGAGCCACTGCAGACGCTTGGGTTTGTATTCAAGGCTCAGGTGGTGCTCCCCCAGTGCAGAAACCAGGACTTTGCCTTCATTTAGCTCTCTTCCCACATTTTAGCCCAATATTTTTGTGTGGATGCCTGCAGAGGCTGCTGGGCTCTGGTCATCGCCCTGTTTTTAATTAGTGGCGGTGTTTACGTGGGCATTACGCTGCGATCTAAGCACCTCACCAAGTAAATAGAAGAACACAGCTTGCTCTTAGCTGCAGGATTAAAGACCGAGATACCTAACCTGTAAAGCTCTCATCTCGGGGGATGTTTCTGAGCCTTATTATGTGGGTGGCTCTATCTTAATTCATCAGGTTTTGCTTTTAAAAAATGTGCCTGTGGCAGCGCCGAGGAAAAAAAAAAAACAAAAGCTCTCAGAAGGAACTGAGACTGCAGCAGGTGGGAGTTGCTTGCTCATGGTGCTCTGAGCTGGTCTCTGCTCTGCCTCGTGCAAAGCGCGTCCCCGCTGCTCGCCTCCAGCCAGCCTGGCCTGGCAGGAGCAGTGACCGTGTCCGTACGGCGGGGTGAGAGGCACGCTGAGAGGCTGCACGGAGCTGGGGACGGCTTCCAGCAGCCCCCCCCCGTTACTCGCCTGCTCTGCGAAACCACTTGTTCTCTGTTGAATTGCAGTTTGCCTTTATTTTTAGGTGTAATTCAGACAATGAGAGGGAGCTGGTTCTGTTCTTTTATGCGGCGCTGCCTCCGTAGTTCCCTCCCTCCCTGCAGCGTTGCCTTTCACCAAGAAGAGCTCTGGGTTTAGGAAGGCGTTTGCCACTCTGGAGCCCTCCTTGGCCTGAGACCACGCAGCCTTGCCAAAATGCAGCAGCCCCTGGGGCGGGTTTGTAAGCACCGCAGCCATCTCCTGCCTTTGAGCTGAGTAACGAGGCTGGAAGAAGCCATCAGTGATAGCAACAACGAACAGGACAGCTTCACGGCCTGCCTGTGTCCTGACCCTGGAAGCTGCCCTGCTGTCCCTAGGTTCTGGAGCTGCTGTGGGCAGGAGCCTCCCAAACTGCCTCTTGCTGGATTTACCTGCGGATGGGCTCTGGGTGCTGAGAGCAGGGAGCAGTTACCCTGGCTCATCCCAGTGTTCCTTTCTGAGCGTTCTCCTGCCCTTTCCCCTGCCCTAGGTCTCCAACGGGAACCTCCTTGCCATCCTGAACCGGCACTACCAGGACCTCACCTGCCTCTGCTTCACTGATGACAGCAGCCACTTTCTCTCAGGGGCAAAGGACTGCCTGGCTCTGGTGTGGAACCTGTACAGGTAACGGTGCCGTGCTGGGCACAGAGAGCATCAGGGCCACGAGTGCAGACCATGAGGTCCCCTCCGCTGCCAGGAGGCAGAATCAGCTTCAGCCTGTCTCTAAGCTGTCCTTAAAACCTGCTGGTGGTGACAGGGCTGCGCCCTCCTTATGCAAACTGTTCAGTGCTGTTATCCTCAGTGCCAGGTCGACTTTGCCTGGTGTCCCACCCAAGATTCCCAAGCTGCAGCATTTTCCCCAGGTATCAGCAGCTGAGGGCTCTGTCCCTTGGGAAGGGGGAACCCCTGTAGCAGTCCTTCTCGTGCCGTGGCTGCTGGCAGCTTCTGCACTCGGCGTGGGTCTTGCAGCCACGGAGCCGTCCCCGAGGCAGCAGAGCCTTGTTCAGCTCCCCCTCACAGCCTTGGCATCCCCAGCGTGGCTCTTGCTGCTCGGCCGTACTGAGTCCCCTCTTGGTCCTCCCTCCCACAGCGTGCTGCAGGCAGAGCCCTCCCAGATCCCAGACCCTCGCCACGTGTGGTCCCGACACAGCCTCCCTATCACGGACATGTGCTGCGGCTTCGGGGGGCCCCTGGCACGAGCTGCCACAGCGTCCCTCGACCAGACAGCAAAGGTGAGGCTCGGCTTGGAACAAACAAATGTCCCAGAGGTGTGCAGGCCCCGGAGGGTTAAAGCCTGGCTTCTGCTGGGCTGCAGCAGAGCTGTCCGTGCGGGCTGCAGCAGCTCGGTTTCTTGGCTGTCTCAGTGATGACTCAGAGCTGCCAGACCTAATGGGTTTTGCCTCTCCAAACAGCAGCGGTTTCGCTGCACCTGCCCTCAGACTGTGTCTCCTCATGCTTTGCAGTCCCTCTCGTCCCTGGGGGGCATTGGGCTCATCCCTCATTTCCCTTCCCTGGCGTCCCTTCAGTCTGGCAGGATGCAGAGCACGGAGCTGGCTCCTCTGGGCACGGCAGGCACCGGAGCTGGAGCCGTGTCTGCTCCTCCTGCCTTGCAGCAAGGCTCTGCCCTGGGGAACCAGACGGGGTGAGACGGGCACAGGCAGGTCAGGGGCTGTTTGGGAGCTGCTGAGGAGCATTGCCATCTCCTGGTCACAACGAGGCTGCTTTGGGTGACCCAGGGCACACCAGTTTGTGCCTCAGTGTCCCCAGCCGCAGTGAGGAGGGGGTTCTGGTGCTGTCAGCTCAGCTCTGGGCACGTGCTGGGCAGCAGGGGGTTCTTCCCGTCCTGTGGGGGACGTTTAAGCCCTTAATTCTCCTGCGCTGCCTGACTCCAGCTCTGGGAAGTCGCATCTGGGGAGCTCCTGCTGTCCGTGCTGTTCGACGTGGGGATCATGGCCGTGACCCTGGACCTGTCCGAGTACCACATGTTCTGCGGCGGCATGGACGGCTCCATCTTCCAGGTCGACCTCTGTGCCTGGGTGAGTGCTCGGGGCGCTCCCTGAGCTCTGCTGCCTCCCCGCTGCGATGTGGCAGGACGGGGGGGCCTGGCTTCGTGTGCCTCCCCCGCCCTGCCCAGACGCAGCGCTGAACCTGCTGCCTTGGGTCTTCCCCTCCAACCCCTCTCGCCCTCCTCTGTTCCTGCAGCCAGTGCAGAGGGACCGGACCTTCCAGACAGAGCGGGAGAACGGGAAGATCTTCAAAGGGCACAGGTGAGATACCAGACATACCTGCCGAGTGCTTCACTGCCCCCGTCTGCCCACCTCACGGGCTCCTGGCAGACCTTGGCTCGTCCTGAGCTTCCCTTCCCCGTTCCAGGAACCAGGTGACGTGTCTGTCCGTCTCCACGGACGGCAGCCTGCTGCTTTCCGGCTCCCACGACGAAACGGTCCGGCTGTGGGACATCCAAAGCAAGCAGTGCCTGAAGACGATGAATCACAAAGGTAGGCATGCCCTTATCTCCACAACCCCTTCCTCCTCAGCTGCTGAAGGCTGCTGCTGTCTCGCTTTTGCTGACGCTGCCGTGCGCAATTCAGGCGTTTTTCTGCTACTTGCTTCACACTTTCAGGAAGGGTAGAGGCATTAAAGGGATGCCTTAGCTGTCTGGAGCAGCGCTTTGACCTTACCCATGTCTGTTAACAACCCTCTGTGCTCTGTCAGAGGCTGAGTCAGAGATTTTACCCTGTCACTGAGGAAGTCCAGGGTCTTTTGCCTTGTTTTCCAAAGGGAGCCGTTCCCCCAGACACACCCTAGTGTCTGAGGAGGCTGAGGAAGGGGAGAAGCCACCCCCGTGCCCCCAGCAGCAGGCACCCATGAGCTCATGAGGCTCATGCAGCAGAAGTACGAGTTTATCTCTGGACAGAGGTGGGCGAGCCGCTGCATCGGGGCAGGCACTGAGGCTGCCTGCAGACCCGTTCCTGCTTGCCTTTTGCTGCCAAGCACCGTTCCTGCGGGGGGTTTGCTGCAGCGTCCATCCAGCCTTGCTCCAGTAGCACTAGAAGAGTGAAAACAGGCAAAGCCTGAGCCGTGTGAGTCATCGCAGGGGAGGTGGCCAAGCTCCCACTGCGAGCCAGGCGTTTAAAACCTTCTTCGAGGCTCCAGAAGAGCACAGAGGGACACAAATCCTCTGCTCTCCCCGCAGCACCGTGCTGCTGGGTGGCAGGGCCGTGAGGTGAGGGTGCTTTTTGCAACCCCTGCAGGCTGGCTTCTCCCTGCGGGCAGGGATTTGGCTTCCCCAGCAGCCCTGGCACCAGTTCCACCCCGCTGCTGCCTGGGTGCTTCATCCACACATGGGAGGTGTCCCCCAGGGAGCCCCCTGCACCGGGGAGCTGTGCCGCAGGGAGCAGGGGGTGGGGGGGCCCTGCACTGAGTTCTGGCCGGCCGTGGATCCACCTCCTGGCAAGGTCTGTCCCGAGCTGCTGCCCTGCTGCCCCCCTGGCGTGTTCCCTTCCCGAGATGACGAGGGCTTCAGCCACAGCTGATGTGACAGCCTCCTCCGGCCTGGTGTGCTCAGGGTGGTGACGTCCCTCTGCTCACAGGGGCAAAGGAGAAACCAGTGGGGAGCCACATGACGGTGCTGGAAATAGAGCAGAGGAGCTGGAGCGTGGCTTTGGGGCTGGGGAGGAGCGTGCCGAGCTGGCAGGATGGGGCAGGGGCTTCCCCAGGGTTTGCCTGTCCTTGAGCGGGGCAGAGCACGGGCAGAGGGACGGCACCGAGGGGCCGGGAGGGGCGTCCTCACCGGTGGGGGGAGCTGGGCTGGCTCTGCTGGAGCCCAGGGCCCCAGTGGGGAGCAGACGTGGGGATTGAGAGCTACTTGGTGAGGTCTCGTCCCCCTGCCTGGCTCTCCCCTTCCTTTCCAATGCCCCCCCTGCCCCGCGGGTGGGCTGGGGGTGCTTCCCTCGCTAACGGCCATCTCGGAAGCAGCAGCAAACTTCTTTTCGGGAGGGAGGGAGCAAGAGTAAAAGCAAACGGTTCGTTACAGCACAGTGCTGCCAAGGAGCAGCCTCGGGGCCAGCCCGGGCCTCCTGGCAGAGCAGCCTCGGGACGCAGCGTGCTCGGCACAGCCCTTGGTGTGCCAGCCTCGGCCACCCGCCCGCTGAGGGTCCGCAGCAGCCTCTGCTGGGGCTGGGGCTGGTGCTGAGGGAGCCTCTCCCACCACCAGAGGTGCTTTTGTCCGGCTCCTCTGCAGAGACCAAAAGCCTCAGGTGGCTCCTGCCCCCCAGCCCCCTCCTCCTCCCGTTCTGCACCTTTCCCGGCCGCCCTTGGCAGCGGATCCGCGCAGGAGCTGCGCTCTGCGGCACCCCTCGCTCAGGTGGCTCTGGATCCTTTTAACCTTTCCCTTTGTGCTGTCGAGTTCAGCGGGGGGAAGACGGATGGCCGGGGATTTATGGGCAGTGCCTGAGCTGCTCTGTTCGCACACGAGCCCCTGGGCTGCGGGGGTGCTGCCGGGGAGCCCTGGTGGTCTCGGAGGGTCCCGCACCCGGCAGCGCTCCGGGGCTGCAGTGGGAGTCTGGCGGCAAGTGTGAGCCTGCAGTGGGGGGCGGAGGGGGGCTGCTGACAGAAAGCAGCAGCCTGTGCGGGTAAATGTAGTAATTAAAGCACTCATTATCTCTGCCAAACGAGTGTGTGTGATAGATCATTACCGGCAGACAGCTGTGAGCCGGCCGCTGATGGATGGCTCGCTCTGCAGAGGACGAGCAGACCGCCGGGGGCACGGAGCGGGGCCCGGGGCTGGGAGGTGCCTGGGAGGCATCTCGGGGTGCTGGGGGTGAGCACCGGGAGTCCCGGGCACCCGCAGCTCCTCGGGCTGTGTTTATTCTCGGGGCTGCCCGAGGAGCCAGGCGGGAGGCAAAGCTGGCAGCGAAGTGACCCGACCTCCCCCTCTGTGCCGCCCCAGGTCCGGTTACAAACGCCTTCATCGTGCTGGCCCCAGCCAACATGTTCAACCCGGATGGGAAACCCAGCGTGCCTCTCCCCAAGTTCAGCAAGCACCTCTACGGCACCGAAAGCAGCGACGAGCAGGGCAGCGAGGGGGTGACGCTGCGCCTCGGGCTCCACCAGCAGGTACTGGGGGGCAGCAGGCTGCTGGGGGGAAGGGGTGGGTGGCGGCTCCGGGGGGCGCAGAATTTCTCCTGCAGCCCCCTTGGGGTGAGGACCTGGTGCATTTCTTGCTGACGGAGTAATGTGCAGTGGACAGTGAGGGTGCAGACCCCCACGGTGGGCTCAGGGGCAGCAGGACAGGCAGCTCAAGGCTATTGCCCCCTCCCTGAACTCTGCTCTCCAGTGCAGTGAAATCCATTCTCCCTCCTCGCACTCCCCTTGCAGTCCTGGCTGGTGCAGTCATTTGTCCTCCCAGCCCGGTGCCGTGCTGTGGGCTCTGCTCTGCCTCCTGGGCTGGGCTCCAGCCCCGGAGCATCTGGTGGCAGCACGGGGCTGTCCTGGGCTGTGAACAACCAAAGGCTCAGCAGCACATCTACCTGTCCCTGTCCTGTCTGCCAGGAGCCCCAGAGCTGCTCCGTCCCTTGTCCATGTCTGTCCCCAGAGGGTGACAGCTCCTGTGGGGGGTACCCAGCACGGGGGCTGTTGGGAGGGGTCCTCTGAATCCGTCCTGTCCGGTCCTTGCAGGACTCCGGGGAGAGCTACCTGGAGAAGGGCGAGAGGATGTACGCCCAGATGTGCTCGACGAGGGAAAAGGTGAGAGCTCCTCGGGGGTGGGGGAAGCGCTTCCTGCTGGTACAGATCCCTTTGGGGGTCCTCTTTTGAGCAGACCTGGCCCTTGGGGTGCTGTGCCAAGCTGGGGATGCGGGGGGGGCAAATCCTGGAGTCTGCACATGGGGTGGGAGGGGGTGCAGCTCTTGAACAGGAGGCAAAGAAGGGAGGGGATGAAATGGTTCTGGATTTGCTGCTGCTCAGGGGAGCACCAGCCTCCACTGCCAGAGCTGAGGCCGGGTGCCTGCAGCTCTCCTGTCGTGTTTTTCTTCGCAGAACCTGGTGGGAGACCAGGAGCACCTGACGATCCAGGTGAGCGAGCTGGAAGAGGAGGTGAGCACCCTCCGGAAGATCAACAAGAACCTCTTCGACTTCTCCGCTCGCATCATCACCAAACCGGCCAAATGAAGAGGCGACCCCCGGCCCTCTCACCCCTCTGCCTCTCCCTGGGGAAGAACCAGCCAGCCCTCGGGCACGCGGACCTGCAGGCACGCCTGGCTCCACGCCTTGCCAGCGTGCGAGCGCGGCGGAACGCGCCGGAGCGTTTGGCTGCTCCGTCCGGCCTCCCTCTGACTACACGGCTGAGATGGGCACGGGGCTGCTGCGTGTGCTCCCCGGCCGGCTGCGTGCAGGACACCACAGGGACCGTTTGCACCCCGAGGCGCCGCTCGGTGCTGGACGGGGGCAGCCCACGGAGCGGCCGGCTGCCGGCAGAGCGTCCCGGTGGCGGGGCGGCCTTCGGAGAGCAGCTCCTGCCCTTCTCCCGTCTCTTCCCCCCGGCCTCTTTGTTTCTTTTCGTTACTCGACCCTGCGGTGCAGACAGAAACGTGTTTTCTCTCTGTTGGTACTGCTTTGAGACCCCTTCCGCCCAGCCTGCCCTGGGAGATGCTGCTCGGTACCGCCGGACCCACCGCAGCCAGGCCCCTGCTGGGGGCTCGGGGCTTGGTTTTGCTCCCACAGAGCGGGGGCTGCGCGGCTCCTGCACCCCCATGCGCCCAGCCAGGCCCACGGGCGGGGGTCCGGGGTGGTCTGCGGGCTTGGCTGTTCATTGTGGGGCACGGGGCTGCCACCGGGGAGGGACGGGGTGAGCACGGTGCTATTTCCCATCTGGGTAAGGTGACAGTTTATATATATTTTGATCCAGCTACTTTGTTTTCCACGGTGTTCTGGGGACTCGGCCTTTTGTATTGTCACTAGCATGGCGGCGGGGGTTGTGGGTTTTGTTTAGGTTTATTTTTTACATAAAAGATTTGTTTTTTATAGTGAAAGATGCTTGACTTTTTCCTTTAAAGCCCCCCTGGTACCCACAGATCTCAATAACCTGCCGCCACCTCCCCAGCAGGGAGCAGGGAGGTGACTTCTTGCCGCAGTCCCTCGCTCATCCCTGCCCCGAGGCTGTTTTCCCAGAGCCTCCAGAAGCCCCAAAGCATCCTTGTGCCCCTTGCAGCTCCCCTGGACCTCAGGTCCCAGCGCAGGGGGCAGCAGGGGGAGCACGGGGGGGGTACATTTGCTGCAGGGATCAGCAGTTGGCGATCCTCTTCCTGCAGCAGCTGCCTGCTCCATCATCTGCTGCCCTCCCCGCCAGCACCGCGTCCTGCTGCCCCTCGGGGGGCTCTTTGGGGCTGGAGGGGGGGCACGGCGGCAGCACAGGGGTGGCCTGGGGGATGCTCAGGGGTGCTCTGAGCCCCGGCCCCGCACGCACCCACCGCAGCGAGCAGCTCAGCACACCAGAAGTAAGCGCAGCTGATTTAAAGTGCACTTTAATAGCGCCAGCGTCCACGCAGCCCGCTCGCACGCCAGCTCGCTGAGATAATGCTTTTAGCTTAATAAGCCCCATTCCTCTTCTTGTGCTCCCCGCCTTCCTTCTGACGGTTTGGATCAACGTTAAGGGGCTGCAGCAGGGAGCAGCAGCCGGAGCCAGGGGGGAGCTCGGGGCACGCAGAGAGCTGGGGCTGCAGCAGTGGAGCCCCGGGGGCTTCCCCCCACCTTGGGGGCTGCCCCAGGTCGGGGCGCTCCCTCCCAGTCCCCCCCACCCCCCACCCCCAAGCGCTGCTCCAGGCCCCTCTGCGGGGCTCACGTTGGGGTGGGGGCTGCGGGGGCTGCTCCGTGCCAGGGCCCCCCCAGCCCCTGCCCGGGGCCGCCAGGATCCGCTCCCCGCAAGGGGAATTCATTAAGCTTTGACTCATTAAAGCTGTCTGGTGATCAATATTTTCGCCAGCTGGTCCTTGGCTCCCTTCTCGCTCGCTTTCTCTTCCGAATTCAGCGGAGCCGCTCCCGCCCCAGCTCCCCGGCAGCCGAGGATCCCCCTCCCGGAGCGAGGAGCCCCCCCGGCCCCGGGCCGAGCCCCCCCCCATCCCGCACCCCCGGGAGCCTCGGGCTCGCTGTGCCCGCGGGGGCTCGGCCCGGAGGAGCCGCCGGAGCCCGGCCGGGTCCCGTCGGGCGGGGGCGGGCGGAACGCGCAGCGCCGGGGCTCGGTGCGAGGCGCGGCGGCTCCTCGGGACCCCCCCCCGACGGCTCCCCCGGGGCACGGGGGGGACCCTGCGAGGCGGCGCCACCCCCGCGGGGCCGCGGCGGGACCCGACCCCGGGGAGGTCCCCCCCGGCCACGCGCTCCCGGAGCCCCCAGGGGACCACCGGAGCCGGGGGGGGGGCAGCTCCCGGTGCCTCTCCCGGCCCGTCCCGGCCCCTCCCGCCCCGCCGCGGCGGAGCTGCCCCCGCCCCCGGCCCGCCCCGGCCCGGCGCGGCTCGGCTCGGTTCGGCCCGACGGGCGCAGAGCGGAGCCGGGGGGGGGCCGGGGGTGCCCATGGCGGGGCTGGGGGCGCTCTGGCTGCTGGCGGCCGCGCTGGGGGCGGCGGGGGGGCACCCGCAGCCCTGCCGCGTCCCGGCCCGCGCCGCCCCCGCCGTGCGCCTGGGAGCGCTGCTGCCGCCCGCAGCCCCCGGCCGCGTCCGCGCCGCCTTGGCCGGGGCCGCCGGGGGTCCGGGGGGGGCCGGGGGGTCCGGGGGGCTCGGGGGGGCGGCGCTGCCCCACAACCGCAGCCTGGAGCTGGTGGCGGGCGCCCCGGCGGCGCGGGACCCCGGCTCGCTGGCGCGGTGGCTCTGCGGGGCGCTGGGGGGGCGCGGCGTGGCCGCCGTCCTGGCCGTGCCCCGCTCCCGCCGGGAGCTGCTCCAGCTCGACTTCCTCGCCGCCGCCCTGCGCCTCCCCTTCGTCAGCGTCCTCGACACCCGCGGCCCGCTGCCCTTCCGCCCGCAGGTAAGAGCCTCGCGGCCACCGCTGCGGGCGGCGGGACCCCCGGGAGGGACCCCCGGGAGGGACCCCCGGGAGGGACCCCCGGCTCCGGTCCCTGCTCCTGTCCTGCCCCCATCGCGGTTCTGTCGTGGCCCCCCCATCCTCGCTGCATCCCGGCCCATATTTCTGCCCCCATCCCGGCTCCCTCCCGGCTCCCATCTCGCCCCCATCCCATCCTCTCCCTGCTGCTGTTCCCGTCCCTGTCTCGGCGCCATCCCGAGCTCCATCCTGGCTCAAGCCTGACTTCATCCCAGCATCTTCCCAGTCCCCTCCTGGGCACCAGTCTGCCCCCATCCTGCCTCTATTCCAGCCCCCATCCCGGCTCTCTCCCACCTTCATCTCGTCCCCAATCCCAGCTCCGTCCCAACGCAATCCCAGTTCCCAGTCCAAGGCAGCTCCCCTGGCAGCCCCGTGCTCCCCCAGCCCCTGTCCCAACCCTGGTCCAGCCCCAGCAGGGCCCTGGGGATGTGCCCGGAGCCTTCTGTGCCACCCAGTTCAGCCCCACTGGCCCAGGCGCAATGGCCACACTCACCCGTGCCGTGATTCACAGCCTAAATATCGCCAGCAGAGACCTGTCCCCGGCCCCGCGGTCCTGGGGCTGGATTTGTGCCTCTCCCAGTCCTCTCTGGGGACAGACCCTCGCCACGCGGGGCTGTGTTGCCCGACCCCTTTGCACTTCTCTGGAGCATTTGGGCTCCTTCGCCCACGCTGGGCTCAGCCGCCAGCCTCCGCTCAGCCACCAGGAAGGTGACTCCGCTTCTTGGCAGGCAGCAGGAGCACGGCGGCAGCCTGTCCCCCAGCCTCCCGCGGGGACACGCGCCGGCTGCGCCGCCCTCCACGCCTGCTGCGTCCTTGCAGCTCCTGCTTGGGGCTGGGGCCGGCTGCGTGCTGCTGGCAGCAGGGCAGATGCACGACCCCCGGCTCAGGTGGCAGCGGGGGGGCTCAGAGCGGGGTCTCCTCCCTGGGCAGCTCTCTGGTCTCCTGGGCTTTGCACGCCCTCGGGTGCATGGCTGGAGATGCATGGGCAGAGGGAAACCATTGCTCCGATCCATGCTGGTGCTGGAGGGAGCAGCGCCAGGAGTGGGGTGGTCCCTGGGTGGGAGGGATGGTGCTGAGCCGAGGGTTGGTGCTGCTCTGGGCTGTCCCCAGGGGCAGCAGCAGGGCTGGGGACAGCCACCACCCCTGTGTGCCGGCAGAGCCCCTTCCACTTCCACATGGACCGGCACAGCTCGCTGGAGACGCTGGTGGAGGTGCTGGCGAGCATCCTGCAGGCCAACGACTGGCATGAGACCAGCCTGGTGCTCTGCCACCCCTGGGACGTCTCCGGCTTCCTCGGCCTCTGGGCCCGCCGCACCCAGCTCCTCCTGCGCGCTGTGCTGGACCTCGGCTACCTGGATGAGCCCAGGGCCTCCCGCTACCTCCGGCAGCGCGGGGAGCGCCTCAAGGCTCTCTCCAGCCCCGTGCTGGTGCTGGGCTGCGACCTGCGGCGCGCCCGGCTGCTCTTCAGGGTGGTCGAACAGTCGGGGCTGCTGCCGCAGGAGTTTCACTGGATCCTGGGCTCCCCGCTCCGTGCCGGCGAGCTGCAGACCGAGGGGCTGCCCCTGGGGCTGCTGGCCTTTGGGGAGGTGGGCCGGCCCCCCCTGGAGCCGTTCGTGCAGGACGCGGTGGAGCTGGTGTCCCGCGCCATCGCCAGCGCCGCCGCCGTGCGCCCCGACCTCGCGCTCGTCCCCACCACGGTGAACTGCAACGGCAGGCTCAGGGAGGGCACTGAGTCCTCGGGGCGCTTCCTCTCCAGGTAAGGACGGTGCTGCCGGGGGGGCCTCCTCCCTGCTCCTCTGTGGTGGTTTTGGGGCATGGTGGGGGGGTGACCTGGCCACAGCCAGTGCGGCCGCTGCTGTGGGGCTCAGTGCATGCCCCCCCCCCCCCCCCCCCCCCCCCCAGGGACAGGCTCTGTGCGGCTGCACAAGGGGGCTGCGTCACTTCAGATCTCCCTCACGCTGCCCGAGCTCTGGTGCTGTATAAATATTAATAGCGCTTGGCCCTGCTGGCACAGCGAGCTGCAGGGCACAGGCAGCAGGGCCGGATCCTGCTCCTCCTCTGTGCCGAGCTGGGCACCTCGCGCTCCCAGCCACAAGCCCTGTCCCTCACCTCCCCTCCCCGGAGCAGGACCCCACTGTGCCCGAGCCGTGACCCCCCCGTGCCCTCCCCCCCCAGGTTCATGTCCAACACCTCCTTCCACGGCCGGACAGGACACGTGCAGGTGCAGAATGGGACGCGGGTGCAGACGGAGCACCAGTACCGCGTCTGGAGCCTGCTGCGGGACTCGCTGGGGCAGCCGACGTGGGTGACGATGGGCGCCTGGCGGCACGGCAAGCTGGAGCTGGAGGAGGGCGCCTGGCAGAGCCACCTCCAGCGCAAGAACCTGGCCGAGGGGGGAGGCGGCGCCCGCGCCAAGCTGCGGGTGGTGACGCTGGTGGAGCACCCCTTCGTCTTCACGCGGGAGGTGGACGAGGACGGGAGCTGCCCGGCCGGGCAGCTCTGCCTGGACCCCGGCACCAACGACTCGGCCGTGCTGGACGCCCTCTTCGAGGAGCTCGGCTCTGGGAACGGCTCGGTGCCGCGGGAGTACAAGAAGTGCTGCTACGGGTACTGCATCGACCTGCTGGAGAAGCTGGCCGAGGACGTGCCCTTCGACTTCGAGCTCTACATCGTGGGCGATGGGAAATACGGGGCCTGGAAGAACGGGCGCTGGACGGGGCTGGTGGGGGACCTGCTCAGCGGCACGGCCCACATGGCCGTCACCTCCTTCAGCATCAACTCGGCGCGGAGCAAAGTCATCGACTTCACCAGCCCCTTCTTCTCCACCAGCCTGGGCATCCTGGTGAGGACCAAGGACACAGCGTCGCCTATCGGGGCCTTCATGTGGCCCTTGCACTGGACCATGTGGGTGGGCATCTTCGTGGCCCTGCACATGACCGCACTCTTCCTCACCCTTTACGAGTGGAAGAGCCCCTACGGCATGACCCCCCACGGCCGCAACCGCATGAAGATCTTCTCCTACTCCTCAGCCCTCAACCTCTGCTACGCCATCCTCTTTGGGCGCACCGTCTCCAGCAAGACGCCCAAGTGCTGCACCGGCCGCTTCCTCATGAACCTCTGGGCCATCTTCTGCCTCCTGGTGCTCTCCAGCTACACGGCCAACCTGGCGGCCGTCATGGTGGGGGAGAAGACCTTCGAGGAGCTCTCGGGCATCCACGACCCCAAGGTGGGAGCGCGCCGCTGGGTGGGCTTGGGGATGTGCTCGGGGAAGGGAGGGGGGGGGGGCTCTGATCCCCCCGGGCAGGGGGTACTGACGCTGCGGTGCCTCCTTCCAGCTGCATCACCCCTCGCAGGGCTTCCGCTTCGGCACGGTGTGGGAGAGCAGCGCCGAGGAGTACATCAAGAAGAGCTTCCCCGAGATGCACGAGTACATGCGGCGCTACAACGTCCCCACCACCCCCGCCGGCGTCACCATGCTCAAGTGAGGGTCAGGGGGGGCATTGGGGGCCCCTCTGCTTACCCCCTCCCCTGCACGCCCCCTGAGGGTGTCACACTGGGGGGGCAGCCCCGTCCCTGAGCTCCCCCCCTCCGCCCCGCATTGGCGCAGGACGGAGCCCCCCAAGCTCAACGCCTTCATCATGGACAAGTCCCTGCTGGACTACGAGGTCTCCATTGACTCCGACTGCAAACTGCTCACCGTGGGCAAGCCCTTCGCCATCGAAGGTGGGGGAATGGTGGCGGGGGGGACATGCTGGGGCTTTTGGGGGGGCTCTGGACATATGGCACAGTGGGGGGACCCTCAGTGGTGGGTACTGGGGGCTGTGCCTGGCCATTGCCCCCCCGGTCCTAGCATTGCTGCTCTCTTCCTCCCCCCCCTCGGGGGCCAGGCTACGGCATCGGCCTCCCCCAGAACTCGCCGCTGACCTCCAACCTCTCGGAGTTCATCAGCCGCTACAAATCGGCCGGCTTCATCGACCTCCTGCACGACAAGTGGTACAAGATGGTGCCCTGCGGAAAGCGCGTCTTCGCCGTCACCGAGGTGCGAGCGGCCGGGCCCTGGGCACGGGGGGGGGAGCTCTGTGGGGACCCTGCCAATGCCCCCGTCCCTCTCCTCGCAGACCCTGCAGATGGGCATTTACCACTTCTCGGGGCTCTTCGTGCTGCTCTGCATCGGGCTCAGCGGCTCCCTGCTGACCTCGCTGGGCGAGCACGTCTTCTACCGCCTGGTCCTGCCCCGCATCAAGCGGAAGAAGAAATTCAACTACTGGCTGCACACCAGCCAGGTGGGGCGAGGAGGAGCCCGGCCCCAACACCTTCCCCCAGCCCCGTTCCGTCTCCCCGGGGGCCCTCACTCCTCCCTTGTGCCCCACAGAAAATCCACCGGGCGCTGAACACGGGCGTGGAGGAGCAGAAGGGCCAGAAGCTGAGCTTGGCGGAGAGGTAGGGCCCTGGATGGGCGCCTGCCCTGCTCTCATCCTCCCCACGGGCACCCTCCAGCCTCGGGGCTGTAGTGGGATCCCCCTGCAGCCCCCACCTTGACCCCTCTCCCCCCTCAAGGTGCGCCCCCGAGCAGAGCCCCGGGGTGCAGCCCTGGCCCCGGCTGCGGCAGGAGGGGCGCCGGGTGCGCTTCCAGCTGGACGCAGCCCCCCCCGAGGGCGAGGGGACCCCGGGGCCGCGGGGGAACGGGCCGCTGCAGGGCGCAGGGGATGAGCTGCGGGAGCTGGAGGAGAAGATCGAGGCCATGCGGGAGCAGCTGCGTGCGGCCCTGGTGAGGAAGAGCGAGCTGGTGGCCGCCATGGGCACGGCCAGGAGCAGCCGGGCACCGGCCTTGGAGCGGCCCCGGGAGGACAGGTGAGTGTGGTGGGGGCCTGGGGGTGCTCCTGGGGCACCCCAAAAACACAGCTGGGGCTTCAAGGGCTCTGCACCCCACAACCCAACAATCCCTGTGGCAGGGGGCTCAGGGCCGGGCTGACAGCTCTCCTTGCTCCACAGGCAGGCGCCGGCCCCGCCGCAGGAGAGCCCCCGAGCAGGAGCACGGAGCAGCCCCGGCGGCAGCAGGAGGGAGCCGAAGCCCGGCTGAGCCCCAGGGCACTGGGTGGTGGCACCGGCGCTGGCCCCTTCCTCAGCCCGCTCCCCTCCCTCCGAGGCAGGAGACGAAATAACGGGGCCCAAAGGCGAGGGATGGGGGGGGGGCTGTGGAAGGCTGGGGGTGCCACAGGCACGGCTTCCTTCCCACTCGCACAAACGCTGCCCAGCGCTGGTGAACTCGAGGGCAGGGGCTCAGGCTCAGCCCTACTGGGCAAGCAGGGCCCCCCCCAGCCCCCCGGCAGCATGCGAGGCACCCAGGGGTTGAGGTGCTGAGCCCACAGCCAGGCCCTGGGCTGCTCACGCGTCACCTCCCAGCAGGATCCCAGCACAGTGCTAGCAGGACACCAGGGCAGCACCACAGCAGCTGTTAGATATAATATTTATTATTATATACAAACACATTTTGTACATTAATTAAATAGAATGAACTCTACTCTTCAATTGTCAAACGATTTGGTTTGCTTCCCTCCCTCCCCCTCCCACCCCTCTTGAAAGCCAATGGATTTCTCCTCCCTCTTGCGCGTCCATGCAGTGGAGCCCCCAGCGCTGGTCACCAAGTGGGCTCCCCCCCCCCCCAGAGCAACACCCAGGGCTCCTTGAGACAACAGAAAAACAAAAACGGGGGGAGGCACCTGGGTGGGAGATGCAGAGGGGCTGGGAGCCCTCATGGTGCTGACGTGGGAGCTGGGGGAAGCCACCGAAGGCAGGTAGGAGGGGGACAGGCGCTGACTGCTGGGTGGGGAGGTGAGGCTGAGACCCGGGGATGCTCTGCAGCAGCCCCAGCGCCCCCCCAAAGCCCCCCCAGACGTGACACTCTACTGCATCACCCCCCCCTTTTTGGGAGAGCTCTGCTCTACCTACAAGCACAACGCCCCCCTTCCCAGCACCCACCCCGGGGGCAGGCAGCCAGCTGTGTGCACAGGGCTCAGGCACAGCCCCGAGCTTCACCTCTGCTGCCAGAACAAGGGAAAAAAAAAATCAACTGAAATTTCTTAGCTTTAGTGTTTTGGTTCATTGCTAAACCTCCTCATGCACCACCAGTCCAGCCAGCAAAAAGCCGCTCGCTTTGCAGGGACAAGGCACTGAAGAACAACCTGCACCCCCTGCAGCTGCAGGTGCCAGAGCTGCTGTCCTTCCCCTCCCCATCTCTACAGCCACCGAAGCTACGGATCAGTTCCCAGAGGGCATCAACTACGAATTTCCCGGGGCCACATGCACTGAAGAGGGGCTGCATGAGGGAAGCCTCGCAGAGATCCCCAGCAGGGGAAGGCCGAGTGTTTCTCCAGTGCTGAGATGTTTTCTCCACTGCTTCCAAGCCCAGCCGAGTGCCTCTTTCCTGGGGTGGTTGCTCTAACCTGCACAGGGCAGCTTCTACCTCCCAAACCCCCTGACCAAGTGAAATTCAAGGGGAAAAAAAACAAAAAGAAAACAAAACAGGGCTAAAATGCAGCTTCTGCTTTGGTTATTGGCCAGCTTTGCTCTGGTGGGAGCAGCCCCAGTGCCAGGGGAAGGTGTTGAGCTTCTTTTCCCCTAGAGAAGGAAAGTTTACCAGTTTTCTCCCAAGCACGGCTCCCCCTGCTCACACGCGGCTGCTGTTCTGACCAGAGCTGCTGCACACACACGTGGCTCATCACAAACCAGCTCACGTCTGCAAGCAACGCCTGGACTGCAAACACCACCTCAGGGGGACCAGGAGGAGCTGTGACACTGAGCTGGTGGCAGGGAGGACACAGCCCCAGGGGCTGGGACCCTCGCACCCTCCCCACGGGGAGCAGCTGGCACCGAGCAGTCCGACACGCGCCAGCCTCTCCTCCCGTGCACGAGCACGCGCTTTTCCCAGGGGAGTTCACTGCAGCACCTTTTCTCTGTCCCAGCTGCTCTGCCTCTGCTAAGAGGAATTCATGGGTTAAGGATGATGGTGAAGTGAGAAATAGTAACAAACGAAATCCAGATGCCTTCCTGGCAGTCCAGAAGGACTCTGACAGGGACTCAAGACAGGCTCCTCGAGTCTGGCTCCGAGCACGGCCCGGAGCTGGCTGTACTATCCGCTGGTGCAGGGCAAGGGCCGCTCTCCCCCCGGTCCCCCAGAGCACGGCCCGAGCGTTTGTCCTGATCAGTGTTCTCCCCAGGGGCTGGGGGGGGCTCTGCCACGCCGCCGTCTGCGGCGCAGTTCTTGCTGCTAGGATTCGCTCGGCTGTCTGAGCCTCGCGCGGCCTCAGTCTGCTCAGCAGGGGAAGGGCTGGGGACAGAGGCCCCGTCCTCCTGCGCCGGGCCGGGGGGCGCAGCCGGTGCCACCTCTGCGGTGGGGGGCACGTCTGCAGCGGCAACCACAGCCGTCGAAGTGACTTCGATGGTGATGGAGCCCACAGCAGTCTCCGGGTGGTCGCTGCTGACCCTGATGCGGGCAACCAGGCTGGAGGCGGCGGCGTCCTGAGGGCTCCCGTTGGCCATGGCTTCGTGCACCACATTGGGCTCCAGCAGGGTGGAGCTCAGGTCGGAGAGAAACGAGGCCTCCGTGACGATGGCAGCCGTCTCGGCGACCCAGTTCAGGTCGTTCCCAGCCGTGGCCGCGGCGATGACGCTGGAGGCCTCGCTGGGGGTCAGCGCGGCCGGGCCGCTGCTCTCCCCGGCGGGGCCAGCGGCCAGGTGGGGCCGGCGGCTCCCCACCTCGACGGGGGCGGCGGTGGTGTTGTTGTTGAGGTTGTCCTGGAGCGTCGTCTGCGTCCCCTGGCCCACCTGCTGGTTCTGCAGCAGCATCTCCTGGATCCTGATCTGCTGGAGAATAGCCGGCAGCTCGTAGTGGTGGAAGAAGTAAATCATTGAATGCTGGAGAAGGCAAAGGGAAAGGAGTCACTCATGGGGCTGCAAGCCTGGACTTCCCTAGCCGAACTGTTCTGTCATCTCCTGGTAAAGCCAGTGACTGCAGAATTTGGCTGCTCTGTCCAGAAGCTCATCTGAAATTCTGCAGAGAATTCTTATCCCTTCTACCACAGCTCCTGCAAGCTGCTGTTGGAAAGCAACTGAAGAGCTCTGAAGACAGGTAACAGAGCACAATGCCCCTTCCTTTGTAGGGGTCAGAACAAGGGTGAAAGCATTTATCTCCAGCCCATCTTCAGTTCCCTGTCTGCATCTCACAGCAGGGAGGGGGCAGGTCAACAGCCAGAGACACACAAAAGGTCTGCTCAAACCAGGATGCCGAAGATGTCAGTTCGGGAGTGGTCTTGCCAATACCTGCACTGCAGTGAGATGTCCAGAGATGGGCCAGAAATCCTTCCCTAACCCCTTCCCAAACTCAGCCTACTGTCAGACACATGGCTGGATGTCAGCCTGTGACCAAAAAGTCCTGCTGTTTGATAACCACCTCCTCCCATTGCTCCATTTCCAAACCAGGGATTATTTTAACCTCTTATAAAAGCAAATATTGCTACTCAAACTCCGCTTGACAAGGAGTTTGATGAAGCCCAAACTGCAGCTCATTTCCATCGCTTTTTAACAGCGCAGCCAGCGCAAGCAATCAGCAACAGAATGGTTTAAACTGCAGGCAGCCAGAGCCCTCTGAGGGACCAGGACTGAATTCACCACGATGGCACGTGCCCCCATGCAGCCGGCTGCAGGAATGAGAGCAGAAATGGCAGCTACTCACCTGGATGAACAGCCACGAGGTGACGAGAGCCAGGCTGCTGTACTGCCCGTTGAATCGGTAGTGGTAAGCATAGAAGGCAAAGTGGTACAGATAGAAGAACCTGCACAGAAAGGCAGCAGATAGCAGGATACATCAATGGACAGGATAAACAAGAGTTTATTTTCACTCATAACTCTGCTCTGAGCTGGTGCATTTTGCACAGGGCAGTGCAGACCCCCATTATCATGCAATTAGCACATTCACTATCCACATGTTCATGCTTCACTATGAACAGGTCTTCAACTAAACAAGACAAAGGGCAGCCAAAGGATAGGGGTGATTCCATTCACGAACTGAAGTGGAGAATAATTGCACTTTGGACCCCGTGACATGCAGGGCAGCTCCCAAGGAGACACACAGCTCTCAGGAGTGGAAGCTCTCCTGGGAGGACTGGAAAGGATCTAAAGAAGGCCCCCACCAGAGATCAGGATATGCAGTGAGTTTGTGCAATATGGGACTGAGTTCCTCATACCTTAGCCAATGCCTCTTGCTCGTATTGGTGTGGCAACAGATAGCATCATACTGGTCAGCCAGCCACACGATAAGGATGATGTAAAACGCAGTTGTGGTGTCGTTGAAGAACTCCGACATAATGGCCTCCATACCTACAGGACAGAGAGGTGCCTGATGTCAGCACGTTGCAGGGCAGTTACAGCAAGGGGCTGCTTGAAGAAATCCCACATCCCTCCCAGAGCTGGGGCTGTACGACTGTATGGCAAAAAACACAGGAGGACAACCTCATCTCTGCTTAAAGCATCAGCTGCAGTCAAACAAGTCTCACTGCTGGCTGCAGTCACTGCGCAGGCCAGAGGATCAGCTGGCTCTGGCCAGCAGAGATTTTGGTGGCTTTGTTTAAAATCCTAACTGTGCTAATTACAGGAAGGGGGAATCTGAAGTGAATTGAAGACAGACAAAGGTTCAATTTATGGGACTTCCAAACGAACTGCTGTTCCAGGGGACACAGAAGGACAACGCAGCTCACTGTGCCATCAAACTCCACAGCCTTCCACCTCGTGAGGAGCAGACACTGACCACCTGCTGTGGCCAGGTCAGAACAGGGAATTAGACTTCCTACCAATCCCTGAGGGAGTTGCTGCACATACACAAGAAGTGAGCCCGCATCCTTACCTACTAGGGCCAGGATGACAGTGAGCAGGGGAGCCGCAGGGAATGCAATTGTCATGTTCATTTCCAGCATCTGTAACAGGTCAACTGCAAGAAGGAAAACACACCACATCACAAAGTGAACGTGGGACCAAGGAGCCCCCCACCCCAGCACCACTCCCCACTCAGAGCTCTGCTGCGTGTCGTGACGTCCACTGCCCCACTGTCCCTGATACTTGTCAGGGGACAGAACAGCCCTCGGAAGCATGGTGCAGGGGGATCTAGGTGGGATATAGTTCCTGCTCAGCTACATGCAGGACTCTTCTGAACCACAACAGTTCAGGGTATAGACGTAATACACCACGCTGCAGTGGGCTGCACAGTGTCCTAAAATCAGCCTAAATCCCTCAGCGAATCCTTACCAATGAAGACAAAGATCTGATGGTGTGAGTAGCGCAACAGCATCGAAACGGACAGAGTCTGAAATATGAGAACAGAGGCCACTGTTAGAGCCACACAGGGTCAGGGTTTCTTTCAAAAATCACGCTACAGCAGAGGCTCAGACAGGTGAGCCTGGACTCCCAACACTGCACTGAATGCTGTGCATATCCCACGTTCCCTAGTTAGAGCTATGCAGACCAATTTCCCAAAGAGTAATTAGGACTTCACAAACAGCAATTAATCTTTGCATTACTGCAGTGAAACAGACAGTAAGTAATTTGTTTGTAAAGAGACCGATTTTGAATATTTGAGCAGTGGCCAAACCAAACAGCAGCAGAACTGGAACTGGGGTTTGCTCCCGTTCTGTATCTGTGCTCCTCCCAGCACCTCTCCAGAGGTCACCCTGTGTTCTTCTCCTTTTCTCCTCTCACTGGCAGTGACTTTGTTGTACAAGGAGCTGCATCAATGGGATGTCAGGCACAAAGGGAGACAGTCACCCACGACTATGAACACAGGCTCAGTTATCACTTGAGGTCTTGTCTCATACTGATCTTCAATCGCCTGGTCACACATGTAGTCACAGGAGACTTGATCCTATTTTGATCAGCCCTGGCACATTAGTTGGACCTACTCTTAAAAATCTGAGGACAAATTTGCCTTGGCAATCCCCGTGTCTTGGCAGCCTGAGCATTTAATTACACTTAAGAGACTCTAATCTGGATCTCTCCTTTGACAACAAAGCCATTATTTATTCTATTTCCGCTCCTCTGTTTGCTTCACTTTTTGGACACTAAACACCCGCATTAGGGAAAAAGAATCAGTAGAGCTGCATGCTCCAGTGGCTTAGCTTTAGAAGCAGCTATGAGCTCAGGCCTGTACTGTGACATAAAACCTCACCCACATGCTGATCAGCTGAGCTCAGAGTCCAGGCAGTGCCCGGCTCCTGCCAACTTACAAATATCACCATGATGACAAAGGCTGCCAGGTAGGAAGTCCTGGCCATCCACATGCTGACAAAGCGGTAGTGCTCTCCAGACACCACGTTGCGAAGGAAACCTGGGGGGAAAAAAAACAAAACCACCACACAACCCCAATGTGACCACCTCACAAAACAAGACCAAACTTCTGAAGAACTAGGATGTAAGGCAGGAGATCTAAGGCAACCCCTCTGCACGGCTGCACCCCATTGTTATGCAGTGCAATAAGGAAGTCACATTTGCAGATGTCTCTCCCCTCCCATTTGTTTCATTTTGTCCTTGACAGTAACACCCCTCTGTAACGCAGTGAACTGCAGAGGAGATTAATCAATAGTCAGAAGACAATATTCATGCATCCACAGAAAAGCCACCACCTGCTCTGCACAGCTGCTGGAAGTGATTCCTCCAAGCCTTACCTTTGTTTTCTTCGTTTTCAGCCAAAGCTTTGACACTTGACATCAGGATGTCATCATAACCCAGGAACTCGTCCAGCAACAGACGACTGAATCTGTCCCCAAAGCACTGATCCCTGGTAGGATCTAGACAGAACACACACACAAAAATCAGATTGTTCAGAACTTAAACCACAGAGGAGGAAGGCAAGCACAATCTTCTCATCATTTAAAAGGACACACATGCCAGCAGACCTGTGCCTGCACTTGAACCTCTGGCAGCGTAACTAAACTGGGCAGGGCTGGGAGGGAAAAATGTCACACAGATGAATACAGCCACGCTGGCCAAGTGCCAGTGCCAATCAGGCCTCAAGAATTCCACCAGGGCTGTGATCCTCTCATTGGCACACACACAAAGGGAATTTGCCTCATGAGCTTAGACCGAATCCCTAGCAACAAAAGGCTCACCCCCAAGTAATGGCCCAGAGAAATTAGTTCTGGTAAAGCTCAGAGGGACTGCAGAGGCTTTTCAGCCATCAGCTGGGCTCTGCATGGTGCTGCTGGAGCCCACCAACACCTCCCCACAGCTCTGGGCACTAACAAAGCTGGTACAAAACATCCAAGTGCATTCTGCTGTACAAACACTGCTCAGCTGGTAAAAATACCCCAAATCCAATTAATATGAAAGCCCAGAAACAAACGATTTTTCAGTAAATTACTAGGATACTTATGAAGGAATTTGTCTAGCTGAATGGGAAAGCCCAGGTCAGTAAATAACCATTTAACATGGAAACTGCCCATTAACCGTATGGAATCTCTGCTTAGTACTCCAGCCCAGCTGTGCTTCAGGTTGGTTAGGAGCGAGTAACGCGATCTAGTCCAATCGCTGCAGCACCAGCTCATTACAGATCAATTAACGTCACAGGCAAGAGAAGGTTTGAGAACACGGTTCTGAATTGAATGGAGTAAATGCCAGAAGAGAACGCTGCCCCATGAAAACGGTCTGCTGGTGCTGGCAGGGGCACAGAAGTGTGCTGAGAAAGCGCTGCGCAGGTCCCTGACGCACACCCTGGGCACAAGCACTGCTGCTCTGCTACACGCTGCAGTGTCTCTGCCTCAAAGGGCTGTGATGTTTCAAGCCTCTAAACCACAAAACAAAGCAGTCCAGTTGGACTGCACCGAAACAGCACCCTCAGTACCACCAGGCCTTTGCTTCCTCAGTGAGAAACCTGTGCTGGATGAAACATTAAGGCTCAGGAACAGAAACAGGCTCCAGCACTGCAGAGAGCTCCTCCTGGGAAGGTACCACCTACCGCAGCAGTAACGGCTCCATAAAGCAGCTCTCCCACATGAAAAATGAGCGCCATCAGCCGTTATAAATAGTTTCCACAAGACTAATAAGGAGTAGATGGGACATGACTGACACCCCGACGAGAGCCAGCAGTGGGGTATCTGCAGGAACACGTGTCCACAGGTGCACCAGAGCGGGCTGGCTCCCTCACTCACCCAAAGTCACCACCATGACGGGGATGCTGAGGCGCTGGCGCGTGCTCTGGGACAGGCGCAGGAAGCCGTACTCCAAGGAGTACTCCACGATGTACTCCTCCTGCGGCCACACTGCAAGAGAGGGTGGGAGGGAGACTCAACAGCAGGGTTTGCAGACAGTCGCCAAGAAGAAATAGCACCTCTGGACTCCCTCCCCCCATATCACCATGTTCTTGAAAACGTAATCAGTTGTGAACACGTTCCAGGCTTTCTTCAACCAATTTAAAATGAATCGATATGAGTTCTCGAAACCGAAGCCCCATTCCCTTGATGTTAGTCCTTAATGTGAAGCTTCCAGGAAAGCTTCAAGGCAGAGGTTTCAAGCTATGCCAAGCACCATCCAGAATCTGCCCCACACCACTCATTTTTGCATTCAATTTCTGCCTTTTTCACTGCTCAGGAAACAGCAGGAAAATAAACTGAGCACCAGCTCAGCTGCTGAGCACCAAGTAAACAAGGCAAGGACAACTAGCACTGCACTTCTCTGGACGCAGAGGTAGAGGTCACTGCTGCAATTACAAATCTCAAAAACTAGGCAGGAGCAACTACAGATTAGAAAAGCCTTCAGTGTCTGAAGTTGTTTTTTTTTAAGGACAGTTCCAAATTAATGCTTTTGCTACCTGTCCGAAACACCACCACCAAAAACGTTTAATAGGATACAACAATGGAAGAAGCGTGCCTGCCTCACCCGACTGAGGCTGACACATCACTGCCAGAAGTGCCCCATCAACCTCCCTGACTGCCTAGGAGAGAGATCGCATTTCTTGGGCAGCAAATGCCGGCTGGTGCTTTTAATGAAAACTAAAACTGAAACAAAAACAGTTTTAAGGTCAAATGCAAATGAAGCGTTGAAGTACCAACAAAAGAATTACTCCATTGGTATCACTCAGCACCCTTCCATGGCAATACATTCTGCCTAAACGTTGAACTTGGTGTACTTACAGAACAGAGGAGCTGGAATTACACTGCAAACAGGCACTTGTGGCTCTAAGACCCATTTGAAAAGATGAATTTTGTAGCTACGTTAACAAGGGGCACGATTCTCTCTCCTACCACGTTGCTGGATTGTTTCCCACTGGGCATTCAGCACAGCAAGGCCCAGCCCGGCAGTGGCAGTGCTGTACAACAGGGCTCTTACAGAACTTAAGCAACTATTAATGAAGGCATTGCACCCAAAATATTTACATGTTCTCCTGCCTTAGGAGACTTAATCATCTTAAACACGGGACTAATTAGTTCTGGATCAGCATCAAGCAAAACTCTGCAAGACCAAGGGAACGGTGCTATTGCCACGTCCAGCCTCACAATCCTCCACTGCTAGAACACCCAGTACTGCTGAAGAGCAAAGAACCCCAGTACTTCCAGGGCAAGAGCAAAGGGGAAAAAGGCAAACGAGGATCCAATTGTCGTATTTCTCTTTTTAAACTTTTTTTTAAACAGATTTCCTCCCCTGACAAAAGTTTTCTAACACTGGAATTCCATTTTAAACCGAACAAAGCCACTGAATCTCCCTCCAGCATTTAGGAAACATTAGCAGTTCACACCAGAACAGGGGAGGGAGGAAGCAGGACGATCTCCTGAGCCATGTTCTGAACGACGCAGAACAGCAAGACTGCATCTCGCAACCTCCTGAAACTTGCTTGGTGGCTTTCCAGATTAGTTTGCTCTTGCAGGTACTGGTGTTGAGTCAGGGCCCCAAAATACAGCCCAAATCCTGTTAATGCAGCGAGGAATGTGCACCGTCAGTTGGATCCCCGCGGGTCTCCAGAGGACAGTAAATGCACAACGCTCAGGAGAGGGAGGTTCGCATTCATCTGAGCTATCTGGCACCGATCGCTGCAGAAACATGATGCCAGCCCAGAAGGCTTCAGCAAACCTCGTCCGCCAGATGCACCCGCCCAACTCCCAGCCCCCCCCAGCCAAAGGAAAGACGTTGCTGTAGGTCTGTGGTTAGCAGGGACACGGTTAACCACAGGTGAAAGCATCGGGGATAGCCTGGGGACGTTTAAGGTCACCGTGCACAGCCCCAGAAAAGCCAGGATGAGAGGCGCAGGGAAGGTGCAGAGGTGCAGGGGAAGGGGGGAGCACAGATAGCAGCAGAAGTTGTCTTTACCTGCTCTGGTTAGCATCTCAAACTCGGACACAGTCTCCCGCAGAGGCTGCATACCTTTAGTGGCCGCTTCACTAAACGAGAACTCCTGGCTTTCGTTGCGGCTCAGCGCCTCGGTGCTGCTCATCCGGGACGGCTTGAGGAACACCTTGGGCTCGATATCCAGCTCAAACTGTGGGAAAACCGTGGACAAGTCACGTTAGCAGTCACTTCAGCTCCAGCTTTCTGGGCTCCCCCTGTGCCCCAGCGACAGCCTCAGCCACCAGAAGGAAGCCAGGAGAGGCCGGCTTCTCAGCATTTAAGTTCTGTCTTAAAACAGGAGAGGCTAACCAGGAGGTCCAGGAAAAGCCAAGGGAACACGCCCTGTGCCAGGTGACTGAGGGAACAGAGGGACCCCAGCTTATTCACAAAGACTGCATTAACAAACTGCTCATCCCCAAACCAACCCTCACCTCCCCCCGTGTACACAGGGAGCGTGCCTTTACCTTGATCGAGCTGTTTTCAAACATATCCACAGTCATTTCCTCCTCTTCCTCCTCTTCTTCCTCAGCTGCGGGCTCGGCCACCATTCCTGGGAACTTCTCAGCTCCGCAGAACTGCAGGTAGATGGCGGCCCGGCTCGAGTTGCGCTGGATTTCCACCCGCAGGATGCCGTCGCGCGGCCATTTATCTCGCACGTGCTCCAGGCAGTTGATGGGCGAGCGGGAGAAGGCGATGTGGATGTAAGCCAGGATGAAGAGCACGAAGAGAGCCTGGACAGGGCAAGACACAAAGCAGACACCGTTAGCCTGACCCAGCGCTGCCTGTTTGCAGGCTCCCCAGTTTCAACCATCTCTTCTTTGCCCATAAAGACCTCAGATTTGCAAGTGGACAAGAGCTTTTATGCTTTCCAACCCCGGTGGTCTTTGCACCAAAGAATAAGGCAGCCTAGAACTGGGCGACTTTTCCAGCCCCACAGACAAATGACAAAACTCTCCCTGTGCTTCCTGTCCTTCCGAAGCCTCTTCAATGCGCTGAGCCCTCCTCCCTGCAGGGTAAGCACCAGGAGAGGCCTAAAGCTGTTCCTGGGAACCAGTTTCCAAGGTGCCTTTGACCAAAACTTCTCCGCCACTGCAAGTGTGCTGTGGGTGCTACGCTGGCTGGCTGCCACCCAAGGGGCACGTCGGCAGTGTGCGCGCTGCCTCGGGTCACGAAGCGCCAACTCTTACAAAACCCCGTGCCCGGAGCCCGCTGCCTTCCCTCCGCGTGTTCTGGGGCAAAGTGCTTTGTCCCGAGCCCCAGGGGCACTGCAGGTGGGTACAGACCATGCCCCACGCAGCTTACCACTGAGTTCTCTCTCGTTTCAAAGAGCCAAAGCAGTGTCTTGACGAAACTTTGCCAACCCACAGCTCACTTTGCTAAACCCAAGACTTGCTTTGATCTGCTGCTCACTCAACACAGCCGCGAGGAAAGGCTACCGAAGCTCTCGCAGGAAGATTAGGAGGCGTTAAGTCAGATCTGTGGTTAATCTCTGCTCGGTCAGGCCAGATGTTGAGCACAGCAGGGAAAGAAGCACTTCTGAACTGCAAATAAAAGCCCTGCAGAGGACTACCTGCCGATGACCTGGGCTCACGCAGCCTCCAGCACACCAGAGCCGTGGTTTCAGCGCCAACAAACTCACCAAAAGCAGGACCCATCCCTGCCTGCCCACGGGGCCAGGGCCCTGCCACCTCCTGCACGAAGCACACGCATCCTGCTGGCCGGCACAGCTCGCAGCCACATCCCCAGCCCCACACAAGGTCCTGGGAACCAAAACCACCCGAGCAGAGTGAACACGTGCTGAGGTCCCAAACAACACCGAAAAAACAGGAACGGAACCATGGGGTTCAACAAACTACACCCTTCTCTGGCTGTCCACCATTCCCCTCTCCGCACAAAACCCTTCCTGTCGAACATTTCCTGTTGAAGCTCGGGGAAGGCTGCCCGATTGCACAAGAAAAGACAACCAGCTGCGAGACCACAACACAAAACCCGGGGCAGAAGCGTCAGGCTCTGAAAGTTGAGGATGTGCCAGGAGGGTCTGGAGGATTGTTCAGGACTGCTGCGGGCTCTGGCCCCTCGACACACCACAGACTTACTGTCAGCCTGGTTCTGCTCCCTCCAGCACAGTCCCTATTTATCAGCCAGAGTCAGCGATCCTCAGCGGGCACCTCTCAGTTCCTGCATCGTGTTTAAACCTACAGAGGGCTCCTGTGCACTAATTCAACAAACTCAGAGCTGATTCCCAGGAATTAGCTGGTTTTCTGTCCTACCAACGTTGTAACATCCCAAAAGAGTTTTAAACAAGTCTCTGCTGGAGCCTCTTACAGGCAACCAGACAGAAAATTCTTGCTTATCACACCAGAAGAAATAAAGCCCCAAAGCATCAGCCAGTGCTGCAAAGGAACATTGTTATTAAAATTAAGCGGCTTGCTCTGAGAGTGCGTGTCCAGCCCCAAGTTCAGGCAGTTTGTCACCCACCAGAGAGGCCTTTCAGGCTGAAGCACGCCGTTTCTACATGGGAGATGCTTTTTGGCTCACGGAACAGCTGTGGGTCACAGCAAAACACAGCGAGCTAATAAAACTCCCTCCCTGCAGCGAGGCTGATAAATCCAGCACGACGTTACCCAACGCCGTCCAAAGTTCACAGCCCAAAGCTCCAAGGAGCAGGAGCCCAGGAAGCAGCACGGGAGCGCTTCATGCGCCCGCTCGCGATTCAACGAGCTGTCCCTGCACCCGCTGCTCCTGACCTATTTGCTGTGAACACACAGACTGGTAAACACCACATCTGCGGGGGAGCTGCGCAGGAAGACGAGGGGAAGGTAAATCACAAACAGCTCCCTCCGCGCAGGAAGAACGGCGGCGAGGCCACCAAAGCAGGAGCAGCCTCAGGAATTCCCCTCTGCCACCTCCTGCTGCTGCTCCCTGCATGGAGCAGGCTGAAAGCCCGGCTGGCTTCTGACCCCGAGGGGGCAGGCAGTGCTCTCTGCAGGTGCCCTGTGAGTATTTTTATTTCCTCAGGTGTGCTCTGACAGAACTGCTACCAGCTGGACCGCTCGCTCCACCTGCCAGCCTGGCCACTGGCTCCACTCTGCTCTCCCCATCTGCCTGAATCCAGTCACACAACGGGGGGAGAAAGGAGAGAGGTTAAAATCCTGAACGCCTTTTGGACAGGGAGAAAACGTCTGCGTGCAGCATGAGACACAGATCTCAAATGTTTTCTTGTGTTAAGCAGCCAAATTTTTGAAACCTGCAGCAGAGATGTGCTGTTCTTCCCTAGCTACCTCTCCTCCCCTCTGCCCCTCACCCTTAATTTCCAGCAGGCGCTGGTGAGCTGAGCTTTGGCAGCCCTGCGGGCATTTAACCCAAAGGCCACTTCCCACACGGACAGTACTGGGCCATTTTGTCCATCACTGCCTGACTCCCAAGGGGAAGGACTCAACTTCCAGACCCCATTTACATCTCCAGAGCTGCACCCACGTCAACAAGACCACAGACAGGCTTTTATCCTGTTTAGTGGAAGCTTGGTGCTGTCCAGGAACATCCGAGGGTGTTGACTACTAAACAGAAGTAGTGACAAGCCGGGGCTGTGCACTGCTCGCTTCTAGCAGAGACACGATCCAACGACACCCCGGCAGCCACGCATCTCGTGTGTGATCCCCTGGAACCACCAAGAAGCCTTCCACACCCACACCTGCCTCTGCCCCTGCCTCGCCTATGGAGCGGGGTCAGCGATTCCCTCTGCACCTCCAGGGCTCGCAGCAGAGCTCTGACAGCCAGGGCACTGCAGCGCGTCCCTACAGCTCCTCACACCTCGCTGGGCCTGCGCCAGCCGGGTTCGGACAGCGCAGACACCTCTGGAGACGGGGCAGAACCGAGGGCTGGAGGCGTTTAGGAGCCAGCTTGGGGCAGCCCCGGGTCCCCGCCGAGCCCCTCACCTTGAGCAGGACGAAGAACTCGAAGACGCGGCGGAAGGCGGGCGGGAAGAGCCGCGCGTAGGTCACTGCCATCTTGAAGAAGAGCGCGTGGAAGAGGCGGTCGCGGACGTTGATGAGCGGGTTCTGGTTGCCGGTGGGGTTCCGCACGCCGCGCCCGTTCCCCCCGGCGGCCCCGCCGTGGGTGGCCGGGTGCTGGTGCGCGGCGTGGGGCGGGTTGTTCTCGGACATCGCGGCCCGGAGAGGGGGGGGATTGGGGGGTGGGGGGGGGCCGAGGGGCGCCCCCCGCTGAGGGCCCGGCCCCGTTGGTCAGCGCCCGCCGCGGCCTCGGCGCGGCCCCGAGCAGGCCCGGCGGGGAGGCGGCTCCCGGGCCGGCCCCGCGGCCATGGGCGGCGCCGGGAGCGGTGCGGGCACCTCGGGCCGCGCTCCTCCTTCCTCCTCTCCCCGCCGCTCGCCGCCTTCCTCCTCCTCCTCCTCCTCCTCCTTTCTCCTCTTCCTCCTCCGCGCGGCCCCTCCGCCCCTCAGCGCCCCGCCGCCATCTTCCCCCCGCCGGCCCAGCGCGCAGGGGATGCTGGGACGGTGGCGGACCGCGGCAGGCCCCGCCCCCGTATGTAAATGAATCGCTCCCTCCCGGCATGCACCGCGCGCGGCCGGCTGAGCTGCGGGGGGCCTCAGCCCCCAAAAAGACAAAATTAGGAGGAAAAAGACAGGCTGGGATGAAAAATAAGGCGTAGTGGCGCTCGGAGAGTGAGTTTATAAGGATAGGGGTGTGAGCACTGAGAAAAGAACTCGCTGTGTTCTAAAAGTTATAAAATAAAGGAGGTTTAAATAGCGCCGTGGGGGAAGCAGCAATCGTGCTCGCTTCGGCAGCACATATACTAAAATTGGAACGATACAGAGAAGATTAGCATGGCCCCTGCGCAAGGATGACACGCAAATTCGTGAAGCGTTCCATATTTTTGGACCTCACCGATCCGCACAGCAGCCACCCCCAGCCCTTATCTCATTCAATTTGTTCAATTTATTCAATTTATTCATTCATTTATTCAATTTATTCATTTATTTAATTTATTCAATTTATTCATTTTTTAATTTATTCAATTTATTTAATTTATTTAACTCACTATTGCACAGCAGCATGAACAGAAAAAAAAAACATCCAGGTGCCAGGGCCAGCCCAGCACTCAGCCTGGGGGGGCTCAGTGCACCCCCAGCAGCCCCGGCCCCTCACAGCTGGGGAGGGGGCTGCAGGCAGGGACCCCGCTCAGACCGCGCTCTCCCGCGAGCCCTCGTCCTCCAGGAACGCCGCCAGCCCCGGGCTGGGCACCGTGGCCTCATCCTGCCCAGGGTCCACGTCCCCCTCAGCATCCCCATCGCCCTGCTCCCTGGCAAAGCGCACAAAGACCTGCGGGGACAGGAGGGTGAGGGGCTGCGACCCCCCTGCCCCCCCCCCCCCATCCCCTTGTCCTCCCCCATCACCTGGTCGAGGGTGGTCTGGGACACGGAGTAGTCCTGGATGCGGCAGGGGCCGCGGTGGGCTGCCAGGACGCTGAAGATGTTGGCGAGGGAGCAGGAGCGGGAGGGCAGGCGGTAGTGCAGGGTGCCCCCGTGCCGCTCCTGCAGCACCGCACCGGGCACGCAGCGCTGCATCAGGCCCTCCACCGGCCCCGGCACGGCCCCGGGGCCCCCCACCCGCACCACCACCGTGTAACCGTCCCCAAACCTGCGTCGGAGACGGGGATGGAGCTGCAGGGACCCATCCTGGCACCACCCGTCCGGGGGTGTCCCCCCTCAGCCCCCCCCTGTACCTGTTCTTGAGGTGCTGGACGCTGCCCAGGCAGCGGAAGCGGCCGTTGACCATGATGGCCATCCTGGTGCACAGCGCCTCGCACTCCTCCATGCTGCAAAACGGGAGGGAGGTGTGAGGCACCGGGGGCAACCCCTGGGACCCCCCCCCCCCATGGGACCCCCCTCGTCTCACCTGTGGGACGTGAGCACCACGGACCTGCCCTCCTTGACCAGGCTGAGGATGCAGTCCCACAGGAACCGCCGTGCGCCCGGGTCCATCCCCGTCGTGGGCTCATCCTGCAAGGTGCTGTCAGCCCCAGGCAGGGCCAGATCCCGTCCCATAGCCACCAGACCCCCCCCCCACTGCCCCCCACTGACCAGGAAGATGACGGGGGGGCAGCCGATGAGGGCGATGGCCGTGGAGAGCTTGCGCTTGTTGCCCCCGCTGTACTTGCCCGCCGGCCGGTCCGCGTGCGGCTCCAGCCCCAGCTTGGCGATGCCCCACTGAGCCACCTGGGGAGGGCACGGAGGGGCTGAGCAAGGGGCTGGGGGGGTAGGCGGGGGGGGTCGGGGCATGGGTCGTACCCTGGGGATCTCCTCCTCCGGCACGCCACGCAGGCGGCTGTAGAACTCCAGGTGCTCCCGGCCCGTGAGCAGGTCCGTGATGGCATCGAACTGCGGGCAGTAGCCCATGTTCTGGTGGACGGACTGCAGGTCGGTCAGCACGCTGCGGGACGAGGGGTGAGGGACAGGGTGAGCACGCTGCGGGGACAGGGGACGAGCTGCAGGGACAGAGGACGAGCTGCGGGGACAGAGGACGAGCTGCGGGGACAGAGGACAAGCCACAGGGATAGAGGACAAGCCGCAGGGACAGCGATAAGGCTGAGTGTGCCGCAGGTTAGGGATGAGCACGCCGCAGGGATGAGCACCAAGAGGAGCAAAAGAAAGCTGCGGGATGAGAGCGAGCGTGAGCACGGTGTGGGGGGGATGAAGGCGCGCACGCTCCCACCTGTGCCCTTTCAGCCAGGCCTCCCCCAGCGTCACCTCCGTGTCCCCCGTCAGCATCTTGAAGGTGGACGTCTTCCCGGCGCCGTTCACCCCCAGGAGGCCGAAGCACTGGGGAGGGCGGGGGGTCAGCAGCAGCCCCGGTGCCGCCGCAGCCCCGCGGTGCCGCCAGCACCCACCTCCCCGGCCGGGATGGCCAGGCACAGCCGGTCCACTGCCGGAGCCCGCCGGTGCCGGTACACCTGTGGGCGAGGGGGTCACCACCTGCACAGCGTCCCCTGCCCCCGGGACACGTCCCACCGCCCCTCCAGGGGGACCGGGGGCTCTGGGAGAGGCTCCAGCCCCGGCCACGCACCTTGGTCAGGTCCTTCAGCAGCAGCACGGCGCCGTGCCGCGGGGAACTGCCCACCCTCACCCGCTCCTGGGCCACGTCCTGGTCCTCGTCCCCCAGCGGGGGCAGCTGCAGAGCCCGGGGCCTGGGGGTGACAGCGGCGGGGCACTTCCAGGACCCCCCCAACCACCCCCTATTGCCCCCGTCCGGCCCTCACCGCAGCCGCAGGAAGAAGCGGTATTGCAGCAGGAGGGTGAAGAGGAAGAAGACGACGCCCTCAACGGCCATGGCAAACATGTTCTTCCCTGCCAGGTCCCAGCACAGGGGGGACACGAAGCGCTTGTCCCCTGCGAGAGGAGGGGAAAGAGGCTGCAGGATGGGGGGGCACGGCAGGGGGACGCCCACCCTGGCGGGGTGTTGGGCGGGGGGGGGGCAGCCCCAGCACCCCCAGACTCACCGAACCTCTCGAAGGCGTCGGCCATGGCCTGGTTCTTCACCATGTCGATGAGGCCTCGGCCCAGGCAGAAGTGGGGGAAGACGAGGAAAACCTTCTTCAGGACGCGGTTGATGTCGTTGAGCTTCTGCGGGGCAGCGAGGAAGGGAGTGTGGGGGGAGCCGGCGGTGCCAGCCGGCCCCGGGGGGGGGGGACGGGGACGGGACGGGTCTGGGGGCTCACCTGGTCCACAAAGAGCTCCAGCACGAAGGTGGCCACGCTGCCGTTGATGCCGATGAAGAGGTTGATGCACGTCAGGGCCACGTAGGCCGTGCTGGGGATGCTGAAGAGGAAGGAGGCTGGGTACATCAGGGGGGTGATGGACCAGCTGCAGGGGCAGAGGAAGAGGGGCTGAGGATGACGGCCCCCCCCCAGGGGCGCTTCCCAGCCCCCAGGGCTCCCCCCCTGCCCCGTCCCAGGGTTTGGCCCACAGGTGGGCTTCGCCCCGGTGCCCGTCTCTGCCGGCCCTTCACCCGTAGAGCAGCAGCAGCAGGACCAGGGAGGGCAGGTTGGCCGGGGACACGTAGGCCTTCTGCTGGAAGCAGAGGAAGATGAGGACCACCAGCAGCGCGGGGACCAGGTAATTGCACTGTGGGCACAGAGAAACCCAGGAGGGGATGAAGAAGAAGGTCTGGCCCCCCAGGAGCCGCACGCCTGCCCCACCTCGCCCCCATCCCACCATGTCCCAGGCGAAGTTGCCCAGCCAGTAGGTGAGGGGCTTCATCCCGCTGACGAACTGCAGGTGCTTGGCCTTGCTGACCCGCTCCTCGATGAGGAAGAGCACGAAGCTGGCCGGCACGAAGGACATGGCGAAGATCACGCAGATGGAGACCAGCACGTCCACCGAGGTGGCCATCCTGCCGCGGGGCAGCGGGGTCAGGGGGCGGCGGGGCGCCCCAAGGGACCCCCAGGCCCGGCACTCACAGGGCGGCCTCCGAGAGCTGCTCCTTGGTGAGGTTGAGGGGGTGGTTGGTGGCCGTGATGCCGTAGAGCGCGGGGTCGGTGCCCGCGGGCAGCCGTGCCCGCAGCAGCGCGTTGCTGGCCACGTTGAGGAAGGAGACCACGGCGTGCCAGCCCTTGTTGTTGAACCAAACCTGCGGCCCCGGGGCACCCAGTGAGCTCGGAGCAGGGTCTCCATCAGCTCCCCTCCGCCAGCCCGGGGGTCTGGCCGGGTGCCGTGGGTCCTGCTGGCTCCCAGCCCCAGGGTCCCCTCGGGTTTTGCGGCCAGGGCTCACCTTGATGTTCCTGCGAGCATCCAAGCCCTCGAAGAAGCGGCTCAGGTTGCCCAGGAGCCGGTCCGCGGGGCTGCCCTGCGGCAGGACGAGGGGTGAGGAGCAGGCTCGTGCCAGAGCCCACCCGGGGCGGGCACAGACCCCCAGCTGGAGACCCTGACCACACCTGGGTGATGTTGAAGAGCGCCCGCAGCTCCTGCACTGCCCTGTCCACCTCCTCTGCCGACGGCAGGAGCTGGGAGCCGCCAGCACCCAGGGAAAAGCCGCCGTACCTGGGTGCGTGGGGAGAACCGGGAGCTTCCAAACGATCCCCAGCATCCCACGGCCACCCCCTCCGCCCTCCCAGCCCCTCCCCAGCCTCACCTCTGCTCATTCACCCACTTCTTGGTTTTCAGCCTGGAAGAAATGGGGCAGGGGAAGGCACATGAGCGAGGAGGGGCTGCAGCGAGGTGTCACAGCCCGGCCACGAGCCGGATCGCGGTCCTCCTCCATCCCCAGGTGTCCTCACTGCCACCAGCTGGGACACCCCGCAGGCAGGGCCAGCCGGGGCTGGGCTTGGTCCCCAACATCCCACCCTGCTCCCCCTGGGGTCACAGCCCGTCCCAAAGGCTTGCTTGTTCCCCCAGTGTCCCCGCACACAGGACGGCTCTGTCCCCAGTCCCCAGCACCCACCCCTGGCGGATGAGCTGGGGGTAGGTTTTCACCAGGTAGTCGGAGATGTTCCTGCCCGTCAGGTTCAGCAGGATGTCACCCGTGCCCCTCTGCACCTGCCAGGGGGACACGGACGGACGAATGGATGGATGGACACACGGCCCCACCGCCCCCCCCCAGAGCACCGCCAGCACCCGCGGGTTACCTGTGGTGGGGGGAGCCCCCCGGCTGCAGGGGGGCACTCAGGCAGCATCCTGCGTGCCCCCGGCCCGCTGCACTGGCACGGGGGGGACGGCTCAGCCCGCGTCCAGTTCCCACGCTGCAGCACCTCCAGCACAGCCGGGGGGGCCGGGGGCTGCCAGAAGCCGTCGGGGTGGGACGCCGGTGGGCACGGCCCCGTCCTGCTCACCGTGGGGATGGGGACCCCCATCAGGAGCTTGGCACAAGCATGGGGTCCTGAGGCCGAGCCCCCTCCCAGCCCCATGCCCCCACTCACGCCTCCGCCGCCTCCTTCATGCACTTGGTGCCGAAGCCGGGCTCGGCCAGGAGGGCGCCCAGCAGCCGAGCCGTGTCGGGGTCCCCCGGGGCGTCATCGCTGCAAGGGGCAGAGGTGTGAGACGGCATCCTGGGGGGGTGGGAGGGGGGACAGGGGGTGTGGGACCGGGGTTCGCACCTGAAGAAGGTGAACTGCTGCCCGTACATCCAGGGCTCGAGGCGCAGCGGCGGGTACTTCCCGAAGGGCGGCACGATGAGGCTGAAGAGCAGCGCGATGCAGACGAAGACGGCGGGCAGGACGATCTGCGGGGCCGGGATGGGGGGCAGGGGGGGGTCAGGGCTTGCCCCGCACCTTCCCACCCCATCACGGGGGGCTCCCACCGGCCGTACCTGCGCGAAGAATCCCCGGGTGCTGCGTCGGGCGTGGAGCAGCCTCTTGGTGAAGAGGGCGCGGAGCTGCTGGCGGGTGAGCGCCCAGCCCCGCAGCCGGCGGCCGCCCTCGGCCGTGCCACGCAGCAGGTCGGTCTCCTGCGGCTCCTCCGCTGCAAGGGGTACACACGGGTCCTGCCCCGGCCCCCCAGCAGCGAGGGGCAGGGGCTCAGCCCGCACGCGGGGGGCACAGTTTGCTGGCAGGGACGTCCCCGTGCATGCAGGGGAGCCCCCAGCCCCCCAGCTCCTACCTCTCCGGGCTCCTTGGGCTCAGCGTGAGGGAGAGAGGAAAGCAGGGCTAGAGCCACGATGGCTCCTGTGGGCCCCCTGCCCCCCAGATCCCCCCACAGAGCTCTGTCTGACCCCAGGAGAAGGGGCCTGGGTACATCCCCTGATGCACCCCCTGATCCTCCACCCACCCCTGCCTGCACTGGTGGCCGCGTGCCGGGGTCCTTGCCCCAGCCCTAGGGGTGCAGGGGGGGCACCCAGCAGCAGGGGCTGGGCAGCTCGGGGGCCCCCAGCTTCCCCCTTTTACCCAGCTCCCCATCGGCCGCTCCGCTGTCCCCCTCCTCGCTGGTGCCTGCTGCTCGCCCTGGCTGGGATGTTCTCCTGGTGCCTGATAAAACAGGGTCAGAGCATCAGGGTGGGACGGGGGGCCCCAGCCTCTGGCACCTCCCTGCACCCATGGGTGCTCCGGGCAGGCACCCCCTGCTCCCACGGGCGCAGCGCTCACTCCACCACCCCCCCACCTGCACCCCGCTGTCCCAAAGCCCGGTTCCAGCCAGCACCAAGGCGCTTTACCTGTCCTGTCACCATCCACCCCGCTGTCCTCGGCCACCTTCAGAAAGATCTGAGAGAGGACAAGGGGCTGGCACCCACCACGGCAGCAGGCGCCCCCTCCCCGGCAGCGCAGACCCCGCTGGGCAGGGGGGGCACCCCAGTGCCGGGGGCACCCCATCCGGCAGCTCCTGCGGTACCTCCTCCAGCGTGGTGTCCGAGATGCCGTAGCCGGAGATGCCCAACTCGCCCAGGCGGGCGTCCAGCTCCTGGAAGAGCTCCCCAAAGGCCCCGTCCTTGGCCCCGCTGTAGGGCAGCACAAAGAGCACCTCGTGCCCAACGTCTTCCACCAGCCGGGAGCCGAGGACCAGCTTCTGGATCAGCGCCGAGAGCTGGGGCACATCTGGGGGGGACAGGGAGGGCTGGGACCCGGGGACAGAGCCGGTGCACCCTGGGGAGGGGCTCTGCAGGGCATGGAGCACCCAGGGGTGCCCGGGCAGGACGGGGACCCTACCCACGGTGCTGGCCTCGCTGTCCTGCTCACTGCCCAGCCCGGTGTCACCGCTGTGCTCCGAGCCGCTTCTGCTCTGCAGGGAAAGGCAGGCGGAGCGTGGAGCAGGACGCGGCAAAACCCAGGGCTCGGGGCCCTGAGAGCCGGGCAGGGAGGCACCGGGCACCCTTTTGGCTCGGAGGGGCTGCAGGATCCACCTTTTTGGGGGGGCTGGGGGTGCTGCCAGGCTCAGCCCGCTCCCGCTTCACCAGGGTGAGGTAGTAGCCGGTGCCCAGCCTGGCCTTGAGGAAGAGCGGGGACCCGCAGCAGCGGAGCCGGCCCTGGGCGATGATGGCGATGCGGTCCCCCAGCAGCTCCGCCTCGTCCATGTAGTGCGTGGAGAGGACGATGGTGCGGCCTGGGGGGGCACAGCCACGCTGCTGGCCGCGGGACCCTCACCACGAGCGTCCCCCACATCCCTGTGCTCCACAGTGCGCTCCCCCCACGCCCTGCTCCTGCTTCTTGGGGTCTGGGGGCTCACGTGCATGAAGAGGGAAGCCAGGTCCCCTTTGGGGTCCCCAGCCCCACACCCTGCCCTCACCCTTGCGGTACTTGAGCAGCAGCTCCCAGATGCTGCGGCGGGAGTAGGGGTCGACGCCAGCCGTGGGCTCGTCCAGGACGACCACCCTGGAGCCACCCACGAAGGCGATGGCCACCGAGAGCTTGCGCTGCATCCCCCCTGCGGGGCGGCACGGATGGTGTCGGGGACATTGGGGACGGCTGGGGCCGCAGTGTCACCACCACTGGGGGGGGGACACAGCCCTGCCCCACGCACCCGAGAGGTTCCTGGTCTGCTCGTGGCGCTTGTGGGGCAGCCCCGTGTCCCGCAGCAGCTGCTCCATCTCCACCTTCACCTGCTCCTCCGCCAGCCCCTTCAGCCGCCCGTAGAACCAGATGTGCTCCTCCACCGTCATGCTGCGGGGCAGGGGGGGGTCACCGGGGGGCCCCGCTGTGCCAGCCCCCCCCAAAGCCCTGCCCTGCCCTGCCTACATGTCAAAGAGCACGTTGTGCTGTGGGCACATCCCCAGGGTTTTGCGGATGCTGTCGATGTCGCAGCGGATGTCCCAGCCCAGCACGTAGGCAGTGCCGGAGGTGGGGGGCAGGAGGCCGGTCAGGATGGACCTGGAGAGGGGTGGGGGGCACAAGGGGGGGTGACAGGTGCAGGGACAGCTCGCCCCATCCCACATGGGGTGCTCCGAGCCCATCCTCGTGGGGACCCAGGTGGGGGCAGAGGGGATGGGACAGGGCCAGCGCCAGGGCTCAGCTCCCATCCCCGGGGTGGGTGGCGCAGCTCCTGGCCCCCCGGCTCACATGGTGGTGGTCTTGCCGGCCCCGTTGTGGCCCAGGAAGGAGGTGATCTGACCCTCGTAGAAGTCCAGGCTCAGCCCGTTGACGGCCACGCGGTTGCTGCTGCTGTAAATCTTCACCAGGTTGCGGATGGAGACCCCGGGCTGCAGCTGGGCAGGCGGCTCCTCCACCAGCACTGGGAGCCACCGGAGGGTCACGGCCAGAAGGACCCCTCACAGCGGGGCAGGACCCCCCCATAATGGGGCAGGACCCCTCGTGGTGGGGCTCCCACCCCAGCCAGGCTGCCCTGGGGCAGGCAGGGGCTCACCTTGGGGTGCAGTGAGGGGATCGGTGGGAAACGGGGGGTGCCCGGCCGAGGGCGGCTCTCCAAACCAGTAGCTCTTCAGGAAGGGGAAATTCCAGGGCTTGGGGACCCCGTACTGACCTGACGCGGGCAGGGACAGCGGGGCTGAGCGGGGCTGAGTGGGGCTGGGGCTGTGTGGGGGGCTGTGAGGGGCCCGGGGCTCCGTGCTCACCGGGGAAGACGCCCTCGATGTACCAGGTGGCCAGCCCGTAGAGCCCGGCGTCCAGCAGCAGCAGCCCCACGGCCGTGGCAAAGCTGTAGGGGTCTCCGGGCACCGGGCTGACGGCCAGGTTGTGCCACTGGATGCCCACCCCCTGCTCCTCGTACAGCGAGAAGTACTCGCAGCCGAAGCCAAAAGCCACGGGTGACAGCAGGCTCTGCGGCGGCAGGGACAGCGCCGTGGGTGGAAAGCCCCCGGCGGGGGGCTCCTGAGCCCCCAGACCCCACGCCTGGGGGGGGCGAGGGGGCCGGGGCCGCTCACCACGAGGACGCGCAGCGGGAAGGTGACGTGGTCGCGCCAGGCCACGCACAGCACGTAGGGCAGGTAGAGGGAGAAGTAGACGATGCCGCCGCAGGCCGAGGCCAGGTTGGCGCGGAGGAAGAAGGTGCTGATGAGGAAGCACTGGCAGATGGTGGCCACCGAGAAGGTGCCGAGGAAGAGGAAGATGACGGCCGGGTCGCTGTAGGGCAGGATGTTCCCCAGCTGCGAATCGAGCCCAAAATTCGATTCCAGTTGGAGCCCACCGAGCCCCCCCTCCCCGGGGCTGGCTCCCAGCACTCAGCCGTGCCCCGCGGCCCACCCCCGCGGCCTGCCTTGAGGATGAGGACGAGGAGGGCAGAGCTGAGGAGGAAGGGGATGAAGCTGCTGAGGAACCAGCTGAGCCAGAGGATGCCGCTGCTCAGCCCCATGGCCTTCATGGTCTCCTTGAGCCGCGCCTCCTTCTCGTGCACCACCCCCTTGATGATCATGGCCACCGAGTAGATCCAGGCCAGCGTCATGAAGAGGGGCAGCGAGCGGTTCAGCACCCGCAGGAACCTGGGGGAGACGGCGGCGGCCCCGCGGGGCTGAGGGCGGCTGGCTCGGGGTGCGGGGGGGGGTCCCGCGGTGCCCCCGCCGCCCACTCACACGTCGTCCACGTAGCAGGGGTAGGGCATCTGCTGCACGTAGACCCCCGTCCTTGGGGCCGCCCCGCTCTGCAGCCGCACCACCGCCTGCTCCACCAGGTCCTGCACGTAGACGAAGCCGCCCCAGACGTAGCGCAGGTCGCTGAAGGGGTCGGCTGCGGGGCCGGGGTCCCAAAACCTGGGGCAGAGCAGCGTGATGGGAGGGGGGGGGGACGGGGACACTCCTGCCCCAGGGTGGGGAGCACAGGCACGGGCAGGGCGCGTGTCCCCAGACCTGTCCTTGATCTTGTTGGTCCTGGTGACATCGTCGATGTCCATGCGGATCTTGTAGCGCACGTGGGGGGGCAGCGCCGTGGCCGAGGCGCTCAGGGGGGGCTGGAAGACGACGGCGGCCCAGAACTGCCGCTCCTCCAGCAGCTCCAGGGCGCGGGCCACCAGCTGCTCCTCGGTGGCCACCGCCTCGATCTTGTCCACGCGGACGCACTGCGGGCGGGCAGAGGCTCAGCGGGGTGCGGGCAGCCAGCGTGTGGGGCCGGCGGGGGGGCACAAACCTCCAGGAGCTGTGACAGCGTGCCCACCACCCCGTCAGCTTCATCCAGCACCTGCTGCCAGCTGAGCCCCGGCCCCACCGCCGGCCCCGCCAGGAACCGGGCCAGTGCCGACGCGGTCCAGGAGGTGCCATTGAGGATCCCCTCCAGGAGCGGGGCCGTCCCCGGCGCCAGCAGCAGCTCCTGTAAAAAGTCAGGGCACAGCCTCGCACCCGGCCCCGGCCGGGGTCCCCGAGCTGCCCGCAGCCCCTGCTTTTTGGGTACGCACCCGCAGCACCTGCAGCTCCAGGCTGCTGTTGAGGAAGGCGCGGATTTGGGGTCCCAGCTCCTGCCAGGCGCCCGCTGCATCCCGCAGCGCCGCCAGCTCCTGGAAGGTGCGGTTCACCTGCACGGGGCACGGGGTCAGGGGGGGCCGGGTGGGTGCCACCCCCCCAGCACGGCACCCCGCTCACCTCGGCCATGATGCTGTCGGTGGCGGGGCCGGGCGGCGTGTACAGGATCTTGCCCACAAAGAGGGGCTTGATGCCCCGCCAGAAGAGCTGTGACAGCGGGGAGGCCTCCAGGCTGCGGATCAGCTCCCTGCAGAACGGACCTGGGGGGCGCAGCGCTCAGCCCCCGCCACCCACCCCTGGGGCAGCCCCGAGGGTCCCTGCCCGAGCCCCGCCGCAGCCCCGCTCACTGCTGCCGTTGTCCGGGGTCCCCGTGCCCCGCTCGGAGCCGCCGCGGTCCAGGAAGGCCTTGACATCGTTGTCCTCGTACCAGTTGAGGGAGGGGACCCTGAGCCCCCCGCCCTCGGGGTGCCCGCAGGCGATGCGTGACAGCGCCCCGAAGGCGCCCCAGGTGCCATTCCCCCGCAGCGCCCTGACCTCGTGCCGCAGCTCGGCCACGCTGCCCATGGAGGAGACCTGGGGAGAGCGGGAGGGGGCTGCGGGCGAGCCCCAGGTGGGGGGGCAGGATGTGGGGGCACCGGGGGGGCTGTGTTCGGTACCTCCCGCAGCAGGGACTCAGCGCCCCGCAGGAAGGGACCCAGGGCTCCCACGGCGCCGTCTGCCTCCGAGCTCAGCCTCTCCTGCAGGAAGGGGGTGCGGGGAGCGGGGCTCACGGCTGCTCCAGGTGAGGGGGGGTCCCTGTCCCGCGCCCCCCAGCCCGGACTCACCGCCAGCAGCCGGGGCAGGTCCAGCTGCGAGAGGACGGCGACCCCCAGGGCGCGCAGCGTGGGGGCGGGCAGGGCGCACAGCCCTCGCTGCAGGCGCCGCGTACCGGCGGCGTCGCGCCCCTCGAGGACGGCGCCCAGCTCCGAGCCATTGCAGACCACGGCCTCCAGCGGGGCGCGGGCACCCCTGGCGAAAAGCTGGGGGGTGGGGGGCGACGGGCAGGGTCAGGCAGTGCAGGGACCCCCCCGGACCCCCAGCTCCCAGCGCCGCTACTCACAGCGCGCGGGTTGAGCCGAGCCCCCAGCAGCTCCTCCACCAGCGCGGGCGGCAGGGACGCGTTGGTGCGGAGGAAGCGCTCCAAGGTCTCGTCCTCCCTCAGCAAGTCCCGCAGTGGCCGGGTTGGGGGGGCCGTGCTCAGCGCCCCCAGACCCCGCAGCGCGGGCAGGAGCTGGGCCAGGTGCTGCGGGAGCTGCTGCCCCTCGGCGTGGAGCGCGACCCCGCGGGCCTCGGCGAGCAGGCGGGAGAGGCTGCGGGCACGCACCGGGGGGGTGACGGTGAGCGGAGCCCCCAGCCCTGCCCTGCCCCGTGCCCGGCCCCCCCCGGCCCCCCGCTCACATGGAGCCGTTGAAGTTGCCCACCACGCCGGGGGTCTCCCCGGGAGTGGGGTGCTGGAAGCAGGGGTTGTTCACGTTGCAGATGATGCCCTGCAGCCAGGGCAGGGTCCCCGCCGACGGCAGCGCCTTGTTGGGGAAGTGACCTGCGGCACACGGGGGGGTGGCTCCGGGTGCCCCCAGACCCACGCAGCCCCCAGCCCCCATCCGCCGCCTCCTCCCAGTGCCCCCCGGGGACGCTCACACTGGTGCTGCTGGAAGGGCGGGTGGGACTGGCGCACCGCGATCAGGATGACGAAGAGGAACAGGGGCCAGAGGAGCTCGATGGCCAGCTGCACCTGGGGGACACCGCGGTGGGTGGGGGGTGTGTGGGGGGGAGCCCCCAGCCCCAGCGGACCCAGCGCCCCCAGGAGCCCCCCGCCCCGTGCCGGGGGCGATGCTCACCCGCTGCCGCCGGCGGTGGACGAGGTTCTTCCAGAGCAGCAGCCCCAGCTGGGTGCCCACGGCCATAGCGAGGGTCCTGCGGGGCGCCGGACGCTGGGTGGGCACCAGCCACAGCCCCCAGCCCCCAACCCCAGCCCCCAGCCCCCAGCCCCAGCCCCCAGCCCCCCCTGGCGTTGTGCCGGGGGGGCTCCCGGTGCTGCTCCCCAGGGCTCAGCAGGGAGGAGCCCCCCCCACGCCCCCGCTCCAGCCCCAACCCCCAAATCTCCGCTCCGGGAGCTAAAACCGCGGCGGGGGCGGGCAGGAGCCCCCAGCCCCACCGGGGGCAGCCTCGGGGGGATCCCCCGGAGCCCTCCCAGAGCCCCCCCGGAGCCCCGCGACCCCCCCTGCTGCCGGCGCTGCCCGTGCCTCAGTTTCCCCAGCCGGGTCCTGCGGTTCCCGTCCCCCCCCCTCCACCGCCGCCCCCCCCCCACTCACCTCCCCGCCCGCTGCCGCCGCGGGGCCCCCGGGGGGGGGGGGGTGCCGGGATTAGGGGATTATCAGGGGATTACGGGGTCAGCGGCTGCCGGCCGGGGACATCCCGCAGAGCCCCGGGGGGCGGCGGCGGGGGCGGGGAAGGGTTCGTGTCCGACCTCCCCCCCCCCCAAAAAAAAAACCGGCCGCGAACCGGGACGGGGGAAACTGAGGCACGGGGGGAACGGGGGGGATGCGGGGAGCAGGAGGAGGAGGAGGAGGAGGAGGAGGAGGAGGGAAGGGGAAGGACGCGAAGCCGCAGCCCCCCCGCCCCCCCCCCGCCGCTGTCTCCGCCGCTGCCGGTGCCGCTCGCAGCCCCCCCGCCCCGGTGCCGGTCTCGTGGCGCGGCCCCTTTAAGGGCCCCGCAGGCCCCGCCCCGCTCCCCTACAAAGACACCGCGGCGTGACGTCACGGGCAGCGGCCTTAAAGGGGCCGCGCATGAGGTGGGCCCCACCCGGGGGTCCCGGGGGGGCTGCCCCGACCCCGAGCAGCGCCCCTGGAGCACGCCCTGGGGCTGGACTCAAACACGCTTTTTTTCTTTTTTTTTCCTTTTTTTTTTAAATTTATATAAAAAAGAACACCTTTCAATATAAGAGCATCTGCATTAAACCCCCCCGCGGCTGGAAGAAGCCCCCCGCCCACAGCCCGAGCCCCCCCTCTGCAGGATGCGGCCGCGGGGCTCAGCCGCAGGCAGCTCCCAGTAACTCCCAGTAACTCCCAGTAGCTCCCAGCACCACCAGCGGCTTTGTGCCAGCGGCTGGGCGCAGCCAGGCTGTGGGTACCTGGCGGCACTGGGACCCCCCCCCCCCGGGCTAGGCTGGAGGCGGGGGGCACTTGGTCCCCAAAAAGTTCTCCAAAAACCAACAAAAAAAAATCAATTTCCAGTTTGGGCTCTGGGCAGGGCGCTGCTCCCAGCACCGGGGCTCAGCACCGCCAGCCCCTTCTGGAGCGCCAGCGGCGTCGCTTCTCCACTCGGAAAAATAATTCATTTTTAAAATTAACACGAAAATAGTTAAAAATTAAAAAAAAAAAAAATGAGGGAATGATGCTGAGAGGCTGGGAGGGGGCGGGGGGGCGCGGGACGGCCCCGCTCAGCAGCTCTCCTCCTGGCGGTAGTAGTGGTACCCGGGGGGGTCCGCGCCCGGCTCGCAGGTGGTGTCGCCCCCCTCGGGCTGGGTGCCCTGGGGGCAGTACTTGGGGTCGTAGATCTGGCGGCCCAGCCCGAAGACCTGCCCGCTCTGGGTGGCGCCCTGGTTGGAGCCCATCTGCAGGGACATGGAGGAGTTGTCGCACTTCTCCAGCCCCATCTTGGCGTCGTAGATGTGCCGCCGGGTGCCGGGCGCCGTCATGCCCACCTGGAGGGGATGGAGGTGGCGGGGCTCAGCGCGGGGCTCCCCGGGCCGTGTGCCCCCCACCCCAGGACCGCCGTGTGTGTCCCCCCCCTTCCCTCACCTGGCTGGCACACTTGTTGGTGCCCATCTGCAGGCTGATGGTGGAGTGGTCCATGGGGGGCAGGATCTGGTTCTTGGGGTCGTAGAGGTGCCGCCGGGTGCCGTAGGCCGTCATGCCCGACTGGCTGGCGCACTTGTTGGTGCCCATCTGGTGCGAGAGGGGCTCGGTGAGAGCCCGGAGCAGCCCCCCGGGGACCCCGTTCCCATCCCCGTCCCCCCGTGGGGTGGGCAGAGGGGACACCGCGGGACGCCCCCCGGCCGTGCTGGTGGGCAGCGGGGGCTCGCCATGGCGCGGGGGCACCCACCTGCAGCCCGATCACGCACTGCCCGGCCTTCATCTTGGCCTCGTCGAAATTCCGCTGCTGCTTCTCCGAGTACTTGACGCCGATGTCCACGCCGCTCTGCATCCCCTTCGTCTTGGCCTGACGGGGAAAGGAGGCGAGGAAGGAGAGTGTGGGGGGGTCCCAGACCACCCCCCTGGGGGGCCGCACCCGCGGTGTCCCCGTCCCGTCCCTCGTCCCCGCGCTCTCACCATGCCCGCCAGCGCCAGCAGCGACACCTGCACCTGCGTCAGGTTCCCGCTCTCAAACAGGTCGTTGGCTTCGAAGAGGTCCACGGGGTTCATGCCGTAGCTGGCCATGGCCTTGATGAAGTTGGAGAGGTTCTCGAGCTGCGGGGGGGGGACAGCACAGAGCGGTCAGGGCCCGGTGGGAACCGCGGCGGCTCGGTGGTGGCCGGGGGCAGCTCACACCTACCTGGTGCCAGTTCTGAGCCGAGCGGTTGATCTTCCGCACCGCATTGGGCTGCAGCTTGTTCATCAGCCTGGAGAGAGGTGGCGGTGAGCTGGGGGGCCGGGGGTCCCCTCTGCTCCTCCCTCCCCACAGCCCAGGCACCGACACCGCATGGGGCTCCCCGTGTCCGTTCCCCCCCCAGCAGGGGAACGCCGCAGCCCCCGCGGTGCCGGGGAGCCCCCGGGTCCGTGCCCCCCTCTCCCACCACGTCCCGGGCTGATGTTGGCGCAGGCTTGGCCGGACCCAGCCTGCCCTAAAGGGGTCCCCCGGAGCTGGCATCACCCGTGCGTGCCGTGGGACTCACTCGCAGAGGATGACTCCATCCTTCAGCCCCTTCTGGAAATCCGGCCCGATCTGCTGCCCGGTGACGCTCTCGATCCACGTCCGCAGCTCTGCCTCCTTCTGCGGGTCGTACTTCTGGGCGAGCTGGGGGGGCGGCAGGGGCTGCTCAGGAACATCCCTGCCCGTCCCTGCGTGCACCCCGAACCCCACCAGGGACAGCTCCCCAGCACCAACCCCGAGCCCAGCCCCGGCCGCGGTGACAGCGGCAGCACGAGGCCGGTCCCCAGCCGCCACTCGGGCGCCACAGCACCGAGGCGGGGTTTGGACGGCCCCGGGATATTTGATCAGCTGCAATTTCCTGGTGCGCAGGAAACCCAGATTCAGCAGCACAGAAACCGCTGAGGAGGGGGGGGAGCAGAGCAAGAGCAGCGCCCGGCCCTGGGCCCCGCAGGGTGGGCACGGTGCGCCCGGGGACCAAGAGCCAGGGTTGGGGGCAAAGAAATCACAGGGAGAGCATCTCCCCAAGCGCCAGCTGCCCAAATCCCCATCCAGCGGCTGGGCTCAGTCTGCATGCATGATTTGGGGGGAGATCACGGCCAGGCTGCCCCCAGCCCCATCCCTGGCGCAGGAGAGGGGACGGTGGTGGCACGACGCGGTGCTGCCATCGGGCACGGCCACTTCCAGCACGAGCCCGCAGAGCCTCGCACGCAGCCACACAGACACTGCTGCAGCGTTCGAAGGGGAAGAGGAAGAGCTGCCCACGCGGGCTGTGGGGAGCAGCCCCCCGCAAGGCCCTGTTCCTCCCCGGTGAATGGGGAAATCAGCCCCTGAATGGGGAAATCAGCCCCGGTCACCGACCCCGCGATGCTCTTCCCTCCCGCCGGGCCCATCGCGCCGCCGCAGATTCCTCGGCCACCGCGGCTATGCCAGGAATGCGGACGCCTCCTCCCAAATCGAGAGCAGCTGCCCGGGGCCGGCAACATCGCCTCGGACCCTGCCCGCAGGGACAGCGAAGCCCACCCTGGTTTGGGGCAGGAAGGAGAAGGCATCACGGGGGGGAGAGGCTGAAAGCCCCCAGCACCTTCGCTGCCCGGGAGGAGCCAGCGCAGCCCTCCCTGTGCCAAACCAGCGCCCAGGGTCTGCCACGAGGCTCGCCTGTCCCCTTTGTGCGGGGCTGGACGGCAGCAGGGACGCTCAGCACGTGCACCCACGGGACCCACGCCTGCTCCATCCCCACCCCTGGCGTGGCAGGGGACCCCAAGCCGCTCACCAGGCTCCACCAGACACCAAGCCACGTACAGGCAGGACCGAGGGGGACCCCAAGCCCTGCACTCTCTGGCCAAACCTCACCAATGCCTCAGTTTCCCTTCTTGCAGCCCTGGGGGTGCCCTCCCCTTGCACAGGGAGCAGCTGGGGGGTGGACAATCCTGGCAGCCCCCAGTTCTTAATGCCACGCTGGGGCTGGGTCCCCAGGGGTCCCAGGCATGGTCGTGGTGCTGCTCCGTGGGGAGACAGCGGCCGTGCCTGAGGGCTGCGGCCCCAAAGGGGAAGCTGGACTCGGCCGGGGCGCAGGGACAGTCCGGACACCGCAGCCACGCTCACGGCATCACGCGAGCACCGGCCAGGGGAACCCCACTTCCCGGCCAGCTGAGCTCCCAGCACCAATTCCCTTCCACCTCCCTGCACAGGGGGCTCTCAGCGGAGGCAGCAGGGGAGCCTCGGAGCGGTCTCGTAGCGGGACCAGCCCAAAATCAGACCCCAGCACGGCCCAGGCTGCGAGGGCTTGCGTGGCCGGGAGGGTGCCGCTGGTTGGACTGGTTGGCGGGGTGATGTCAGCCTGCAGCAGGCGCGCGGGGCAGTTCGACTGGCTCCAGTCTTGCTGAATCAAGCTGAAGCGCCCGGGAGCAGGCACCGGCGAGGCTCCGGCACGTGTCCACCAGCCCCGTGCGGAGCACAACCCGGGTGCAAGCAGGGGCCCGTCCCCGCTCGGTGATGAAAGACAAATCCGCTGCGAGGACGGGGAGGGGAGCCCGGCACAAGCAGCGTCCCGGTCCCGCAGCCGTACCCGGCTGAGCCCTGGGATGCGGTGCGCAGCCCCTTCCCCTGCCTGCCCCAGCCCCTGCGGGCTGCCCTCGTGTCCTGAGCAGGGCACAGCCACCGGGGCCACGGTCCCGCTGCCCCGGGGGGGTTGGTTAACCACGGCCAACCTGTGGCTCACCAGGCAGGGCACAGCCCAGTGCCACCAGTTGCTGCCACCACATCCCGGCATGGGGCAGGGGCTGCAGCCACCCCCAGAGCCCGGCCGAGCAGGGGCGCACAGGGATGGGGAGGGGGCTTCTGCGTCCCCTGGGGCAGGACCCCTGTGCCCGAGGCAGGGATCGGGGGAGCCCGGGACACCCAACGCTGGCCACCGGCACCCGGTGCCGCCCCGCCGAGGCAGGTGGGTGCAGCCGGGAGTGAAGAGCCCCGGCGGAGGCACCGGGTTCCCCTTTCCCCTTCCGCCCCTTCTGCAGGGGGTGGCCGGGGCCCGGGGTCCCTCCCAGACCCCTCCCGGGACCCCGCGGGCAGGGTCAGGGCTCCCTCATACCGGGACCCCGCTCCCTCTGCGCCCCGGGGCTCTCCATCCTCCCGGCCCCCCGGTTCTCTGCCCCCCGGTGGCGTCGGGACCCCCCCCCGGGACTTCTCAGCCCTGTGCCCCCCGGTGGCACCGGGTCCCCCCCCGGCTCTCCAGGACCCCCGGGCGCAGCCGGGACGCTCCCGCGGCACCGAACCGCCCCGGTTCCCGGCTCCCGGTGACCCCGGAGCCCCCTCGCTCGCCGCCGCCCGGTGGTCCCGGACCCCCACGCCCCCCCCGTGGCTCACCCGGTTCTTGACCTCGGCGGAGAGGCCGTAGGACGGCCCCTTGTTGAACTGGGAGCTGCTCATGGCGCGGCGGCAGCGGAGCGGGCACCGGAGCGGGGAGCGGCGGCACCGGGCGGGACCGGGCGGGGCGGGGGGGGTCCGGGCGGGGCGGGGGGGGGGTCGGGCCCGGCCCCCCCGAGCTGATTGGCCGGGGCCGAAATGCCCAAATAAGGGCAGGAGCGGCCGGATCGCGGGGGGGGGTCCCGCGCACCCCGACACCGAGCCCCGGGGGTCCCGGGAGTCCCGGGGCTCCCCAGAGCCGGGGGGGCCGCGCTTGGAGCCGCACAGGCGCGGACACCCCCGCGGGCTGGGGAGCGCCCCCCCAGCCGCGCACACGCGTGTGCCCCCCTTACACGTGCACGCCCCGGGGCGCGCCGCCGAGCCGGACCCGCGCGCAGCCACGGCCACGCGTCCCCCCCCCAGCGCCTCCCTCCCACGCCCACGACCCCCGGTGGCCGCCGCCCGGTCCCGTCCCGTCCCGTCCCGTCCCGTCCCGGGGCGCTCCCCGCGCCGCCGCCGGCAGATGGCACAGCCGAGGCGGCCCCGGCCCCCGGCCCGCCCCGCACGGGGGTCCTGGGGGGGCTCCGGCATCCCGAGCCCCCGCCGAGCCGCCCGCAGCCCGCTGTGCGGGACCCGGGAGCCGTCCCCGAGCAGCCCGACGGGCACCGGGCCGGGGAAGGGGCCGGACCGGCCGGGACCCCCGCCCCGCGCCCTGCTCGCCCCCCCCCCGGCCCGATCCCCTGCTTTGCCCCGCGGAAGGTGAACGAGCGGCTTCACGGGTGGGTTGTGCTTGGGGGGGGTCAGTGCGGGGGGCGCACACAGACCGGGGGGGCTGGGGGCTGAGGCGGGGGTCCCGGGGGGCAGCTGGAGCTGGGCTGGGCTGAGCCGGGGAGGTCAAACCAGGAGCATCCCACGGGTGGGCGCCCGGAGCCCCCCGCTCGCCCCGGTGCCCCCAGCCCCGTGCAGCGGGACCCGACCCCCACGGACCCGGTCCCGCGGGGGGGGCTCTGCCCTCCCTGGGCCCCTCCGCACTGCCGTGGGGTGCGGAGCAGCAAAACCCCTCGGAGATCCCCCCGGTGGTGCGGGCACCGAGCCCCAGGCGGCCCCGAGGGGGTGGCCAGGATCCCCCCTTCCTCCCTGCCTCGCGCCCTCGCTGCACATTTTGGCTTTTTCCTGTTTCAGGTTCGCCTGCAGAGCCGATGAGGAAATAAGGCGGCGTCACACGCGCCCTCCTGACAGTTGGCTCCAGCGAATGTGGCCGGCGGGGTAGCAGCGGGGCTGGCAGCGAGGCACCCCCGGGTGCCCCCCCCCACCCCCCACCCCCAGGCAGCGATGTTCTCCCGCAAGAAGCGCGAGCTGATGAAGACCCCCTCCATCTCCAAGAAGAGCCGGGCGGGGAGCCCCATCCCGCAGACCCTGCCGGTGAGCGCCGGGGGGGCCACGGGGACGGAGGGGAGGGTACGGCCGGAGGGACACGAGGAGGAGGAGGAGGGAGCTGAGGAAGGACCCCCCGGGCCTGGCTGGGGGGATTTTGCCCCAGAGGAAGGGGACGGAGCAGCGGCCGAAGGGCCTGACGTGGGGAGGGTGGGCGAGTGGGGCTGGGGTGCAGCAAACTGGGGGGGTCCAGCGGTGGTGGCTGTGACCATGGGGCTGCGTGGGCAGAGGGACCCCAGGACTGCCCGGGGGGCAGCAGCAGGAGCTGGGGGGGACGTGGGGCTCGGGCAGCGCCTCGGCCCTGCTGTGTATTTATTTACTCAGCAGCAGCCCAACGGTGCTGGGGGGGGGGCGAGAGGAAGCGCCTCGCCTCCGCGGGGCAGCGGGCGGCCGGGGTTCCTCCGCACCCGTGGCACTGCCCGCCCCGCGCCTGCGCTGCGCCCCAGCCCCGCGGGACATGCCCCTGGGGGCCGGAGAGACGAGGCCACCGGGCCCCCGGAGCCCACCCGTGGCTCCTTAGCAAGGAGGGGTCCCATCCCCACGTCCCTGCGCCCACCCCCGTCCCCACGCTGCCGCTCACCCCCTGGAGAGGGGCCTATGGGTGGGCGCAGCCTGCGGGCACGGGGGCTGGCCGGACGCAGGGATGCTCGGCCGGGCGTCCGGGAGGCACAGCTACAGCCCCTACGCGGCCGGGCGCCGCAGGACGGGTAAAGGCAGCTCCCCCAAGGGCTCCCTGGACTCGCTGCCCCGCACGCCCAGCGTGCGGCTGACGGTACGGGGACGGCGGGGGGGGGACCGGGCTCTCGGGGCCGGGGGCACGGGGAAGGGTCTGCAGAGGCCCCGCTGAGGGCAGAGTGCCCGGCACAGCCGGGGTCTGCAGCAGCCTCGTGCTCCGGGGCCAGTCCCCGTAGGAAGGCGCCCGCCGCGTCCGCCCCAAATCTGGCTTCCGGGCCCCGAGCGGCAGCGCCCGGCCGGGGATGCTGGGACCCAGTGTGCTCGAGTCACAGCCGGGGGGGCTCTTGGGGGCTGGGGGGGGCGAGGACAGCCGTGGGACCCCTCCCCATGCAGTGAGGGCCCCTGGGGGCGCGGGGGTCCCGCTGTGCCCAGCCCCGGGGCTGATGCCAGGTTCTCCCTCCCCCAGTTTCACCCCCGAAATGGGGGCTCCCTCAGACCGCCACATTTCGGCAACGTCTCCATCAGTGGCCTCGGAGGTGTCACCTTCCCCATCCCCATCCCTGGCAGGGCAAGGGACAAGGGACAAGGGACAAGGGACAAGGGACGTGCCAGACCTGGGGGTGGGACGGCCCCAAAAAGAGGAAGGGATGCGTGGGGCCGGATCCTGGCTGCGTCAGGGCCCTCCCCGGGGACCGGGGGCCTGCAGTGTTGTGGGTGCTGCTGGGGACATGGGGACAGGGCAGCGCCACCCACGCAGTCCTTGTGTGCCCCCCGGACAGGCCTGGAAACAACAGACCCAGGGCCTAGGGGACAGTAGGGGACAGTGGGGGGACAAGGGGTGAGGGGGGGCCAAGCTGGCTGCTGGCTTCAGAGCCGATGGTCGCTGGTGGAACACCCGTACCAGGTGGTTAACCTGCAGGGAGCCCGGGGGGGTTAAGGCAATGCCAGCCCCGGGGCTGCCCGTGATGCTCGTCACCCCCCCAGGCCCATCAGCAGTGCTGGGGGCTCTCACAGGGCTGGGGGGCACAGCCCGGCCCCTCCAGCCCTGCCAGCGCCAGCCCCCCAGCCAGCACCCCGTCCCTCCGTGCTCATGGGGCTGGGGGAGCTGCCCCGTCCCTCCCCGAGCTGGGGTCCCAGCCGTGTCCCCCCCCCCCACAGGACCTGTCCCGGAAGGATTGCCTGGAGGCGCCGGGCTCCAGCCTGGGGGATTTGCCCCCCACCAGCTCCAAGCTCAGCAGCAGCCCCAGCGCCGTGGGCACCCTGAAGCGCCCCACCAGCCTCAGCCGCCATGCCAGCGCCGCCGGCTTCCCCCTCACCGCCGGGGCCCCCCGGGCCATGCCCAAAGGCCACAAGACCCCCACATCCTACAGCCCCATGGAGGGCGGGGAGGGTCTCTTCATCGACGTGGAGGACATCTCCCAGCTGCTGACGGACGTGGCGCGCTTCGCGGATGCCCTGGAGAACCTGCGGGACGTGGTGCTGCGAGACGGTGGGTGCTGGGGGGGGGGCAGGCAGCGGGCAGCGAGGCTGGGGCACCACAGACCCCCCCACAAAGCCACCACCTCCTGCACAGCCACACGGCTCTGCATCACCCTGTGGCACGGGGCTGTGGGGCACAGGGGATGAGGGATCCAACGGGGACAGGTCCAGGAGCACCCCGAGCCCAGGGGCAGAGCCAGATCCGTGGGTGGGGGGCTCTGCCTTATCCGTGAGGGGGCCGGGACCCCTGGGGGCTGTGCAGAGCCCGCGGGCAGCCGGTGGCGGGTGGCTGCCGGGAGCTCGGAGCCAGGATAACGCGGCTTCCTGCCTGCGAGCTATTTTCATCCGCCCGCTTTCCTGTTTACACAGCAGCGGTGCCAGCTGCCTGCCAGGGCCCCCGGCCCCCGTGGGGCACCGGGCACGGCCCCGGACCCCCAGCCCTGCCTCGCTGGGGCAGCCATCGGGATGGGGGCGATGCCCTGGAGCGGGCGCAGGGCTGGGAGGGCCGTGGGGCCGGGGGCTGGGGGCGTCCGGGCTCCCAGGGGGTGAGGGAAGCAGCGATCTGGTTTTCCCCGCAGCGAGGTGGGGCTGCCGGGGATCACATGGTGCCCTGTTTTCGGCACTGCCTTTGCAAAATCCGTTGACGCATCCCCACTTGTCATGGAAAACGTGGCACTGCCTGGCCCCGGCGGCTGGTGCGCAACGCACCCGGGGCCCTGCGCAGCCCGGGGGTGGCAGCTCAGGGGCGATGCCTCCAGGTCCTGCAAAGCCGTGGGCACTGCAGGGCAGGGAGGAGGTGGCCCTGAGCTCACCTGCAGCCACCCCACTGCCTGTCCCCCTTGGGGTCAGTGATCACCAACACCCCCAATTCGCTCCTGGCCGCGCTGTCCCGCTGGCACAGCCGGGACGGGGCCGTCCCCGAGGTGGCACAGGGGGAGAGGCCGGGGCTGGTGCACGGGGACGTCCTCAGGGGCACGGTGTGGGGACGTGACTGTGATTTTGGGATGCAGCCATGGTTTTGAGAAGAAGCAGAGGGAATTCCTTCCTGAGCTGGTGCAGGGATGGGAGGGGAGGGTTCGCCCAGCTGGGCAGCGGGTGCCAGGCTGCCCTCCTCCAGTGCATCCTTAATGCATCCTTATGGGATGCTCATCACCGCCTTAGCTGGCTGTCCTCACCCTACCCTGAGTCCCTGGGGCCGGACTCTGCCTCCCCCAGCCCCAGGCGGGTGGCTGGAGCCCCCCCGAGGGGCTGCAGTCCTGAGGCTGGACCCCCGGGACGTGGCCAGCCCGGCTGGACACGGGGCACGGCCGCAGGGCGGACCGGCTGCGTCCCCCCCGGCGGGAAGGAAAGGGCGGAAACGAGGAGGAAATTCCCAAAACGCTTTCAAGGGAAAAATTTACTGCTGAGGAATAAATGCCTAAAAGGCAGGGCTGCCCCGGGCCCGGCCCTGCCCCGGGTGGGGGGACGGGAGCGGGAGGTGGCGGTGCCCATCCTGGGGTCCCCAAAGGCAGGGGATGGGGTGCACGGTGCCAGTGGCCCTGCCCATGACGTGGCTGGCAGGGGACGGGAGAGGGGCACCAGGGCTGGGGGGCAGCAGGGGGGCAGCGCTTCAACCCCCCCCCTCTCTTGCAGACCCCAAGGAGTCCCAGCGGCCGCAGGCCCACGAGTGCCTGGGCGAAGCCCTGCGCGTCCTGCGCCAGGTCATCAACAAGTACCCGCTGCTCAACACCCTGGAGACCCTGACGGCGGCGGGGACGCTCATCTCCAAAGTGAAGGGTGAGCCCAGGGGGCTGCGGGCCCCAGCCCCTTCCCTCCTGCCCTGGGTGGGGATGGGGGGGCCTGAGGTGCCCATCTGGGGGCTGCCCCACGGATGGGGTGAAGGCAGCGACAGCCGGGACCCAGCCCCACACCCTCCTGCCTGCCCCACAGTGGGGTCTGGTCCTGCCCCGTGCCCCCCACCCCGCGCAGGGCTGCCTGGTGTCGGTGTTTGTGTTCTGAGGGCTGTGCGGTGCCAGAAATGAGAGCCCAGATCCCTGCCTGGGGGTTCCCAAGCACGGCTAAAACACCCGGCTCCTGTCCTGCCCCTTGTAGCACCCCCTGTTTTTTGGGGGGTGTCTGCAGAGCCCGGATCCTGGCTGGGGCAGAGCAGTTAGAGCCGGGGCGGGGAGGGGGGCGGCTGCGCTAACCGCAGGCAGAGCACAACACTGCGTCACCGCCGCGCTTCCTGGACACCGAGCGGTAACCACGAGGGGACAGGAAGCCTCGTCGCGGCTGGCAGGAGCTCTGCCATGGGGCTGGCCCCACGTGGGGCTGTGGGGCCCCGAGCTGGAGCGGGATCCAGCACCGAGGGCTGCGGGGCTGGCGGTTGGGATGGGGCAGGTCCAGGTCCGGGTCTGGGTCCGGGTCCTCCCCCAGCACCAGGAGCACCCCTCGGCCCCGGCAGAGCGCGGTCAGAGCTGGTGCTGCCGACGGTTCCTCTTTCAGCTGGGTGGGAGGAAGGCTCCGCGCCTCGGGCAGGGGGCTCTGGGGGCAGGAGACGCCGGCAGTGAGGCAGGTTCAGGGTCAGCAGTGCGTTTTTGGCAGCCCTGGATGCCCCCAGCCGGGCGGTGACGGTGACAGGGCTCCTGCCTCTCCCCCACGTCCAGGTTTCCATTACGAATCCAACAATGAGACGGACAAGCGGGAGTTCGAGAAGGCCGTGGAGACCATCGCGGTGTCCTTCAGCAGCACGTAAGGGTTTAGGGCCAGGGGTCCCACAGAGCAGGGCCCCCGGAGCCCACTGCCCCCTGACAGAGCCCAGCCCTCTCCCCGTCCCCTCGCACGGTCCCCACGTGGTGGCTGGGGACCAGCGGGACCCCTACGGTGAGCGTGGGCACCCCTCCTGCTGCCACCCAGGCAGGACCCCAAAGGCAGCTCCAGCCCCTGGCCCACGCTCTCCTCCTCCACCTGCACCTCCGAGACCCCGGCAAACAGCCCAGATCCCCCTGTCTCGGGCCATACTGTCCCCAGACACAAATGGGGTCACTGCTCGTCCTCCCCATTGCTGACCCCGGTTTGTGTGCCTCTTCCCACAGCGTGTCCGAGTTCCTCATGGGGGAGGTGGACAGCAGCACCATCCTCTCCATCCCGCCCAGCGACCAGAACCAGGTGAGTGCTGCTGCTCCCTGCACGGGGGTCTCGATGTGCTGGGGGCTCAGCCCCTGACCCGGGGATCCAGCTGACCCCCGTGCATGCAGCACCGTGTTTCCCCAGGGATGTTCCCAGCAGCTCGTGGCCTTGCTGGAGCTTGTAGACATCAAGCAGCAGCAGAAGGGCTCCAGCAGCTCGGGGTTGCTGCCTCCCCCCCAACTGCTGCCCCTCTGGCTGCTCCCCTTCCTCTTACCTGACGAATTCCTTTTCTTTTCCCAATTTCTCAAGTCTATGGAGAGCCTCTACAGCGGGATCTCTGGAGGCGTTGTCATGCCTGCAGGCACGGAGAGCTACGATACAGGTGAGTGGGGGCAAGGTGGCAGATTTGGGGTGGCGGGGCACCCAGCTGAGCAGTGCATCGGGTGGCTGGGTGTCCTCCCATCGCCACCGCGCTCCCCAGCCACACGCGGCCCCTCGGCTGCACCAAAGCAGTCAGAAGGGCGAGGGGGACGCCGTGCTGGAGTCTGGATGTGTCCTGCACAGGGCTGGGGCTCACATTTCTGGCAGTGCTGCTCCTGGAGATGGTGCTGGCAGGGCGCAGGCTCGCTCCCCACCTCCTCTAACCCCACACGGCCGCTGCCACCAGCACGGCACGAGCGCACGACCCAGCTGCTCCTCCCGGCAGCGAGCGGAGCGTGAAAAACCTCATTACGGGCAGAAAAAGGGCTTTGAAGCACAACTGGGTGCTGGCAGCCCGGGTTGTCACAGGAAGGCGCTTCCTGGGCTGAGCAGCCCCTGGAGGCACAGCTGAGAAGCTGCTGCTGGTGGCACCGGTGCCTGCGGGACCGCGGCACGTTTCGGTGTGATGCTGGCACAGATAACAGCGAGCGCAGCAGGAAGGAGCCTGCACTGAAAGCTCAGGGCTGAGGCAGGCAGTGGGTCAGGAAACCTTGCAGGCACAAGCGAGGCAGCTCTGCTCGGGTGCTGGGGTTTTCCTGGCTGTGCTGGGGGTCTTGGAAACTCGTGAGCAGCAGCAGCCTGGGTCAGTGCCGCTCCCCTTCCTCTCGTCCCCACGTCACAGTGCGGCCGGCTGCGGAAGAGGTGGATGTCATGCTGCAGCGCTGCGAGGGAGGCGTGGATGCTGCCCTCCAGTACGCCAAAAACATCTCCAAGTACATGAAGGACCTCATCGGGTACCTGGAGAAACGGACCACGCTGGGTGAGGCGGGACGGATGGCGGGTGGGATCGCCACCGCGGGGCTCAGCGCCCCAGGGCAGCACCGGGACGGGTCCCTGCCCTCTGAGGCCACACGCACGAGGCTGAGGGAGCCAGAGCTGCTGGATCTTGATCTGGAAATGGGTTTGCAACGGGTAGTTGGTGGCTGCCTCCTGCTCCAAGAAGCTGGGGCGTGCAGTTTGCTCCAGGAGCTGCTGTGGTGTGGTTTGTGGTCAGGGATGAGCCACTTTTCCCCTTTGGGAAGGGATCTGCCTACACTGCCCTGTCTGCAGATGCAAAGACTGATGGCTGGGGAAGGAGAGAGCTGCAGACACTGCGAGGACAAAAAGAAATTAATTCCTGAAATTCTTGACTTATGTTTAAAAAGGAACCCAATCAGCAGGGAAACCCGTGGGTTTCGTCTCTTTTCACTTCCAACCTTTTCCTTACAGAAATGGAGTTTGCCAAAGGGCTTCAGAAGATGGCAAACAGCTGCAAGCAAACCATCACCCAAGAGGTGAGTCCACGGTCAGGCCCCCCCCGTGCTCCTCCTCCAAACACCGCCCCAGGGGACGCGTCTCTCTGCTTCGTGCTGCGGTGCCGAGGCTCAGGGCTGTGCTTTTTCTCCCTTCTCAGACCAGCATGCCGTTCCTGTCCATCTACTTGCTGGCCCTGGAGCAGGATATGGAGTACGGCACGTCGGTTCTGCAGACTGTCAACACCCTGCAGCACCAGACCTTCCTCCAGGTGAGGGGGTGACGTGGGGCAGCTCTCAGCCAGCCGCCTGCTCCTCCCAGGGGTTAGGTACCGGGTCTAGGGGAAACTCCCCAGGTTCAGCAAAACCCAAGGGCACCTCCTTGCCGTCCTCCTCCTCCCTTGAGGCCTCTCTGTGACTGAGCACCCCCCGTCTGCACAGACCAAGCCTCATTGAGCTCCCAGGGACTCTCAGGGGCTGCCCACAGGGGAGAGGAGATGTCCCGCAGAGGGTGGCTCTTGCTTAGGAACTGGACCCGGCACTTCCCAGGCTGCAGTTTTCCATCCACGACACAAACCCTGCCTGTAACCGAGCCCAGCGGTGCTATCCGGGACGATCAGCACCCCGCAGGAGGCTGCCCCTTGCAGAGCCTTTAGAGCCAGGGGAAGCACCGCGAGCGTTCAGCTGTTTGTTTCTCCCTCCTGATCCAGCCGCTGACGGTGAGACGCCTCGAGCACGAGAAGCGGAGGAAGGAGATCAAGGAGCAGTGGCACCGGGCTCAGCGGAAACTGGTGAGGAGCGAAGGCGTGCAGCCCAGGCTGGGTTTGTGCTCCCCAGGTCCAAGGTACCCCCATGAGACGTGTCCGTGAGGATTTGGGGCTCCTTACCCGTCCTGAGCGTGGCTGCTTTGTGCCAGGAGCCTTTTCCCAGGCCTGGGGGATGCCACAGGGGGTCCCAGGGGTCTCCCTACAACACAGGAGATGGAGGGGACACTGCTGCGCCACGTAGCCCCTCTGCTCTCACAGAGCAAAGGATGGAGGAGAGCTTTGGGAAGTCCTCTCCTTCCACACATCTTCCACGAGTGGAGCTCATTGGTGTCAGACACAAGCCCAGGCTGTGGCCACGCACACGAATCTCTCTGGGCAGCCTTGAGGGGCTGCGGGAGGTGACCGGGAGGCAAGGAGCCACTCGCAGAGCTCAGTCCTCACCCTGGGGTCGCTCCTTCGTTGGCAGCAAGATGCAGAGGTCAACCTGCGCAAGGCCAAACAGATTTACATGCAGCGCAGTGAGGAGCACGACAAGGCCAAGTACATGGCCGCGAAGGCGGAGGAGGAGCAGCAGAGCACCACCAGCGGCATCACCACCAAAGCCCTGGACAAGAAGAGGCGGCTGGAAGAGGAGGCCAAGAACAAGGTAGGAGCACAACAGCTCCGGGCGGTGGCTGAGCGCCTTGCTAGGAGCATCTCACGCCTTGCTGTCCTAGCACAGCAGCAGCCCGAAATGATGCGGGCTGCACCGAGCCCCCCAGCCCCCAAAGAAACAGCTCTCCTTGCCCACGAGAGGTTTCATCTCCTGCTCTCCCACCTCCCAGGCAGAAGAGGCGATGGCCACCTATCGGACCTGCATCGCAGACGCCAACACGCAGAAGCAGGAGCTGGAGGACACCAAGGTGAACTCCCTGCGGCAGATCCACGAGCTGATCAAGCAGAGCGACCAGGTCATCAAGCTGGTGAGTGGGGCAGGGGGCAGCTCCCTCGTGCCCCAAAAAGCCAAGGGTGGGGGCTGCAGACCCAGCACTGCTCTGGGCTAACCGGGGGCTCCGTGTCTCTCCTTCCCTCGTGTATCACCTCACCAAGCTCACACCTGGTTTCCTCTGCCTTATTTTTAGGCCACCATCGCCTTCTACCAGATCATGCACATGCAGACAGCTCCGCTGCCCGTCTACTTCCAGACGCTGTGCGAGAGCAGCAAGCTGTACGACCCCGGGCAGCAATACGCCTCCCACGTCAAGCAGCTGCAGCGAGGAGACGAACCCGATACCCAATACGACTTCGAGCCTTATGTGTCACACAACGCCTGGTAGGCAGGCAGGGAGGGAATCGCCCCCCGTTTGGGATTGTCACGCGTCCCTTCCCCTCGCATCCACTTGGACGCCCCCTTTTCTCCTTCCTCCCGCCCACCAGGTCCCCCTTTATCCGGTCGCGGAAAGGCAGCTTCAATGCCAACGACTTCTCCACAAGCAGCAGCCCCGATGGGGCCGGGCTGCCCAAGGATGGAGCCCCCTCGGAAGGGGGGGCAGGAGCCAAGGAGCAGCAGAGCGGGGCAGGGGCCGAGCGGAGAGGTGAGCCTGCGGTGGGGGAGCCCCTGTGCAGCACCCAGCGCCTTCCTCCTGCTCGGAGGGACTCCAAGGGCTGGCACCAGCAAAGCAGGCTGGAAAAGGAACCCTTGCAAGCTCCGTTTCCTGAAGGACAAGGACACATGAGCACATCCATTTTGATCTGGGCTTTTTTCTGGCTCTTTTTCTTCTCTTTTGCTGCCTCGTGTTGCCTGCCGGACTATGCTCCATCTTCCCAGCTCTTCTTTGCCTTGCTGAGTGTGCTCCTGAGGGTGGTGAGAGCCTCTTCACCAGCCTCTAAATAGGAAACCGAGCAGCTCCCATCAGTAATTCAAGCATCTCCCAGGAGCTAGGCTGTCCTCCTGAACGCAGGAAGCAATCTCAGAGTCTGTGTTTTCTTCTGCAGGTGGGAGGGGACACCAGGTCCATAAATCCTGGCCAACCTCCACTTCTGAAACCGACAGCAGTCTGGACTCAAACACGGGTAGGTACAGCACGCACCCAGGGCACGCAGCCTTCACCCTTCTGATAGCATAAAAACAGAGCTCAGAGTTAGGTGGCATCTGTTCCTCCACCTCTTATTATTATTTTTTAAAATCTGCCTTAAAATAAGACTGCACAGTAATCAACCACTGACCCCAGCCACCATAGGATGGGATGTGGGACCCTGAGCCACTGCCCTGCTGCATCCCCCCCTGCAAGGCACTGGGAGGGGACGCGCTGCCCCCGCTGCCCTGGGCTCCTCGTTGTCCCTTCAGACCTGCCCAGGAGCACAGGGCACAGAACTTCTTGCCATGGGACGCAGCCACACGCTGAGTGTGCTCAGACCAGAAGCAGCGCTGCCAGCGGTCTCACTGGCTTGGGGGTTTTGTTTTGGCAGGCGAATTCAGCCATAAACTGCAGCGGCTGTCCTCCAACGGCACCATGTCCTCCAGCGAGGAGCTGGAGGAGAAGGACGAGAACGCCGCCTCCTTTGAGCAGAGTAGGTGACAGCGGGAGGCGTCTGCTGGGTCCCACACACCACAGCAGTGCCCACTGCGGGTCGATTTTCCCCAAATTCGGTAGTTCTGGAGGTAAACTGAGCACCTGCTGGGAGGAGGGGTAAAATGGCAGGAACCCCCCGAGGAAGACATTTCCTTTAGCAAGGGATGAGCTCTGCTCGGAGCAGCACAACAGGAGCAGGGATCTCAGCGTGGGTTGTTTGTAATTCCCCAAAAGATGAGTGCACCCGGGGGGTGAGGGCCCCACCACAGCGACCCCCCTGCTCCAGCCCTGCCGAATCTCGCCTCCCCAGGAGCCAGGACGTGGCTGAGTTCCTCCTGTTCTGCTTGTAGGCATCAACGGGATCACCCCCGAGATGACGGCTCCGACGGGACCCTTCCGAAACGTTGGCTTGTCCAAGGCCGCCCAGACCCACCGGCTGAGGAAGCTCCGGACCCCTTCCAAGTGCCGGGAGTGCAACAGCTACGTGTACTTCCAGGGAGCAGAGTGCGAGGAGGTGAACCTGGGGGAAGTGGGAAGGGGTCTCGGGGGGTGGGACGGGTGGAGGACACGTCCCAGGAGCCGGGTGACCTCGGCTGGACGCGCACTGTCCTGTGACTTGGTCTGTGACATGAGCCACGTGTCCTGCAGCAGTGTGGGGGAATTTTTCAGGAGGGTGTTGACAAATCTGCTTCAAACCCAGCCCGGAGCTCAGACACGCGGACGGGCAGAGCCCTGGGGGTAACCACAGGCAGCAGGTCTAGGGTCCGTGGAAATGGAGCCACCAGCTTGCACTTTGGGGCAGGATTACCATAGTGCTGCTCCTCCCTGTGCCCAGGAAGGCGATTCCCTGCTGCTCTTCCTCAGTGCTGGGACTGGTTCGTGCTGCTGGGGTCGGTCCCACCGGGGCAGCCCCGCGGTGTCTCCAAGGAAGGCGTTTCTCCTGTGTTTCTCCTGCCCGCAGCCTGCTCAGCCCCTGGCTGCGTCTGGCTCCCGGTGGCTCCTTTCCACCCCCTGCCCCTGTCCCAGCTCCGAGCATGTCCCTCTGCTTTGCAGTGCTACCTGGCCTGCCACAAGAAGTGCCTGGAAACCTTGGCCATCCAGTGCGGGCACAAGAAGCTCCAGGGGAAGCTGCAGCTCTTTGGGCAAGACTTCATGAAGGCTTCTCAGAGCAGCTCGGACGGCATCCCCTTCATCATCAAGAAGTGCATCTCCGAGATTGAGAAGCGGGCGCTGAAAACCAAGGTGACTCACCCCTCTTCCCTCTCCTTCAGCTACGCTCAGCTGCCTCCTCTCAACGTGAACTTCTCTCTTGGCACGAAGACCTCAGGCTCAGAGGTTGCAGGTTACCAGCAGGCAGAAAGTCCCCTTATAAACCCGGCCCTGGTACTAACAAACTCTGCCACGGGAACCCGCTTCTCGTGCCTCCCTCGCCTATGGAAGGGGAACACCAGCAACGTCTGAGCTGGGACAGGATCTCCCAGACCTTCTGAGGGGGATTTCCAACCCCAAAAGGACAGGATGGGAGCAAGAAGCTCGCTGTCTCAGGCAAAGCCGAAGACAAACATCCCCCCTCCTCACCTCAGCTCCACTTTTCTGTCTTTGACAGGGCATCTACCGCGTGAACGGCGTAAAGACCCGCGTGGAGAAGCTTTGCCAGGCGTTTGAGAACGGGAAGGAGCTGGTGGAGCTGTCCCAGGCCTCCCCTCACGACATCAGCAACGTCTTGAAGCTCTACCTGAGGCAGGTGAGGTGCCCGCAGGAACTGACTCTCCACAACCAAGCCTGGCTCTGCTGGGTCGGGGTGATCCTGCCACAAACCGGGCTTAATATCTGCCCGCTGTGTGATGGTGGGGGGCGAGAGGCCCCTCCTGGCTGGGAAGCCATCGGTGCGTGGCTCCTCGCGGTGCAGCGAGCTGCCTGCCCACAGAAATACGCACACAGAAGTACAAAACCCTCCCTCCCCTGCGCAATTGGGGAACCAGGCAGGCGAAAGGGAAGCGACCCAGCAAAGGTCACTCCGCACGGCGCGGCCGGGGCCCAGCTCACTTCTCCCCAGAGGCTCTGCCCACAGCCAGCCCCGGGCTCTGCCCTCCCGACGTCGGCAGAACGCAGAGCTCGGCGCAAACTGCGAGAGCCACATCCTCAAAGGGGCCACCACAAGGCAGGAGGGGAGGAAGCTGCTTCTCTCTCGCTGCAGCCTCGCCACTTCGCGCTCCGTGCTGCGTTTCCGGAGGGCTGGCGGCGCGGTGCCAGAGCTCGGCTCCCCCGGCGTGGTGCTCGGCTCAAGGCTCGTCCCTGGGTTCCCCGCCCAGAGGCAGGGAGAGACGGGCTCTAAGTTGGCTCTGCGGTTTCTCCGGAGAAGAGAAAGCAGAGTGCAGAGAGAGGAAGGAACGAGCAGTGAGCCTCAGTCCCACCTCTCGGTACATCGCGGAGAAATCCATTCAGGTGGCTCTGTCAGGGCATTGAAGGCAATCCACCCCCGGCAGCCACCTGCTTCAGCCACCCTGCAAACATCGCCAGTGCTGCAAAACCAGCGGCTGGTTAATTAACGTGCTGCCTGGGGTGCTTTATGCAGAGAACAAGGCAAGAGGTTCCACCTCACCACAGCCCCGCCTGTGCTGCCGGCTATGCTGATCGCATCTCCCTCCCGGGGCACAATTCCTCCCGGCCTCTCCAACCACCCCTTATCTACTGGGAGGCCGCTCTGCCCTCCCCAGGGCTTTTGGAGAGGGGGAAAAAAGAGAGAAATGCTGTGCCTGGAGGCTCTCACGCCCCTCTCCCCGTGTCCTTGCAGCTGCCCGAGCCCATCATGCCCTTCCGCATGTACAACGAGCTGATGGGCCTGGCCAAGGAGAGCCTGCAGGGCGGCAGCGAGGCCAAAGGCAGGAGCGGGAAGGGGGGGCCCGAGCTGGTGGACAGAGGAGCCGACACGGACAAGGTGGTGGTGACCCTGGTGCTGAAGCTGAAGGAGCTGCTGAAGGAGCTTCCCTGGGAGAACATGGCCACGCTCCAGTACCTCCTGCAGCACCTGAGGAGGTGAGAGGGGCCGGGGCAGGGCTGGGGGCCCCCATTTTATCCCCAGGGTGGGAACGGAAAGGGGCAGGGGCTGGGAAGGGAAGGTGCAGCCTCCCCCCAGGACATGCCTGGCTCGCTCTCACCAGCTGCTCTCCCTCCTGCCAGGATCGTGGAGGTGGAACAGGACAACAAGATGACCTCGAGCAACCTGGGCATCGTCTTCGGGCCTACACTGATGCGGCCCAGGCCCACGGACGCCACCATCTCCTTGTCCTCGCTGGTTGACTACCCCCACCAAGCCCGCATCATCGAGGCGCTCATCATCTTCTACTCCACCATCTTCGAGAACAAGGAGGCCCCGCTGCTGGCCGACCCCAGCAAATACACCGCAGACACCAAGGAGGAGGCGGCCGGCGGCACCAGCCCGGTACGAGTCCAGGGGAAGGGAGCACGCGGAGGGGGCCTTTGGGGGCAGCGTGGTTGTGCTCACAGCCCGACAGCTTTCTGAGGACCTGCCCACACCACAAGGAGACCTGAGTCAGGCAGGGGTGGGAGGATGGAGCGTAGTTGCCTTTACACGAGGACAGGAGGTTATTTTGGTGGGATCTCTGGAAGGGGGGAGTTCTCCTCCTCGTGCCCTCACCGCTGTCCCTCTCCCCCCCAGGACGATGCAGGCTCGCAGCCCGCAGCTCCGCATGGTGCCACGCCGTACCTAGCGCTGCCTTTGGAGAAGGAGAGTTTGGATTACAGCACAGACTCGTTCGGGGGTAAGCAAAGGGCACTCGGTGGCTCCTCTCCGGGGGGTGACAGGGCTCCAGGGGGCTTTGCCCTCCCAAGATGCCAGCTCCATGCTCGAGCACAGCCAGAAGCCTCCACCCGATGGCTGCAGCCCCCTCTCATTGCCAGTAGCTGCTGACATGGCCCTCGGCCACGGGGGGCTTCACCCTCCCATTTTGTTCTCTGAATTCACCTTAGTAAAGGGGCCAAGGACATAGGGAGGACCGGGAGGTAACCACGCCATCCACTCAAGTGGATCCCAAGTGAAAAAATTGCACCCAGAATGCCCAAATCCATCTTCACGGGAGGGCAGGGCCCAGTTCCACCAGCAGCAGTGACCCCCTCCCCTGCCCCCAGTGCCGTGGGTTTGCTGAGCCCCGGTGCCGGGGGTGATGCGCGGCTCCCTGCGTCCCTCAGGGTCCGGCGACCGCTCGGTGGACTCTGACTCGGAGCTGGAGGACAACGGGGAGCCTCCGGTGGGCGGCGGGCCCAGAACGCAGCTGAGGAAGCAGGAAAGTGAGACGAGCACAGACGAGGCTCAGTTCTGTGACGACGGCAGCGAGGGGCAGCGCAGCCGGACCTGCAGCACGGGGCAGTCGGACACGGAGGGCTCAGCGCCGCGCTGCCGCAGCCCCCCGGGAGAGGAGCAGAGCGACCTGGAGGAGTACCCCGAGAGCGGCCCGGGGGCTGCCCAGGGGGACTGCGACTCAACCCAGCCCAGCCACGGCTGCCAGGCCCCGGCCCAGCCGTGAGCAGCGGCCCCGGCCCGCCTGAGCTCCTGGCAGGGAAACGCGGGCACCGGGGGGGGCACGGGGCGAAGGCTCGGAGCTGCCACGGGTGGGCCTGAAGCTCGTAAAGCTGTGGGGTGGCAGGGAGTGCACGGCCACAAGCCCGCTCGGGAGGGTTTGGGGTGCCCACTGCAGCCCAGTCCCCGCTGCCTCCTGACTGAAGCTTTCACACAACCCCCCCGAGCTCCCCTCGGCTATCAGAGGGGAAAATCCCCCCGCTTCGCCTCAGCTGCTGGGAGCCACAGGGCAGAGCCCCCGCTGGGTCCGGCCTCTGTCCAAACGCGCGTTTCTTTGAACAGAGCTGAAGCGCGGGGACCTTTTGCTTCTCTCAGAGCGGGGAGGAACCCCGGCCTCTGCCGTGCCACTCCCCAGGCTTCAGTTTTGCTGCTGGTCCTTAGTCCTACGGCTCTTCTGCGGAAATACACGCGAGGCTCCAGCTGAGCTCATCCTCCCTGCTGGCATCGGCTCAGGAGAGAAGAGGCTGCTGGCAGGGGATGCAGGACAGAGCTCCCCGAGGAGCAGGGGCCAAGGGCTCCACGGCCCCAGGTACCGCGGGTGCAGCAGCAAGGCCTGGAGCTGGCAGCTGGACCTGATGCCTCCTGGCACTGCTTGCAGTCGGGATAACACCACCAAAGAGCAGGGGCTCCATGGAACCCACTGAAAGCCCCCCGTGGCACCCCCCCAGAGCAGGCATCGTGGCCGCGCTGCTCGCTGAGGCTGGGCAAGGTCCAGGCGCTGTTTACAGGCGGCTGTGCCAGGCATCCACATCCCAGCTCTGCGTTTACAGCCTCAGCACTTCCACTCAACGCAGGACTGAAATAGCAGCGTGCCCTTCCTGGCTCTGCCAACGAGGTCTGCGCTGCTGCTTGTATTTACGGGCATTCTTCTACTTTGCAAAGAGCAACCCGCAGGCTGAGCAAGCTCAGGGGACCAGCTTTCCCAGCTGTACATTGTGTGATCTCAGGGTTTTGTTTTTTTTTTCTGGTAGACATTTGGTCTCCAAAACCTCAGCTGTGGCAGCAGGAAAAAGCTGCTGCAGGTCACCAAGGGGCAGATGCATCCCCACAGGATTGACATCGCCTGAACCACCTTACAGCCCCTGCCAGTATATGAGGCTTTGTTGTTTTTCTTTGTTGTTGTTTTTTTTTTTTTTTTTTTTTAAAGATAACCCTTCAACATGAATCTGCTACCTCTGCTGGCAACAGAACTTAGAGGGTTAAACAAGACCAGCCAAAGTATTATTTTTTTCAAAGCTATGAGACTTTTCTGCACTGAGGCTTAGAAAAACAAGTAGATTTTAAGCTTAGAAAGAGCCAAAAGCTGCTTCCTTCTCCTGCCCTGCTTGTACCTGGACCTGGACTGTGTTCCTGCTGTCACTGCCGAGTGCCGCCGGACCCTTGCCCTGGGAGGGCTGAGATCAGCAGAGCTCAAGAGCTCCCTGCAGATGGCACAGGGGCTGGCACACACAAGTCACACACGAGACAACTCTCAGTCCACGGTTCCTAAGAAATTGCACAAATCCAAAGCAGTTCTCTAATAATCAGCCTGACCCTTCCTCCGCGAAATGCTGGGTACCAAATCAGCTCTTGCACTGCCTACTCGCCTGTCAGGCCTCACCTCAACAGGTCTCGAGAGCATCCACACGAACGGGACAGCGAGTGGGAGGCGGACAGATTTCCAGCCAAGGAAGCCAAGCGGGAGAGGAGTCCCAGCTGAAGATACCCTGATCGGGGTTTGGAAGGGTTACGCACACCTCAGCACTGTACAATTGGGCGATCGACCTGACGTTCAATCCCTTAAGAGGATCAATCCCCAACACAGCAGAAAGAGCCTGGGCTTTGCAATTGCCAGAGCTCTCCTAGACTAATTGGAAAAGCATCTCAGCACAGTAGGGAAAAGGTACACGAAACCAGAGATGAATTTTACAGCTAAAAGGTTTGTAACTGAGCCAAAGAAGAGCTAGAGCTATTTGTGAGACAATCTGCTGCACAGCTCTTCAAGGAGATGGCTGGATTCTTCCAGCAGGTCATTTTCATGGTAGCAAGGGAAATTTCTTGCTATCAGAACTGCTACCACGGGCGGTACCACGTGTGTGTGCGAGGATGGATGACGGGTGAGTGTGAGTGAGGGAAGGGACAAAAAGCTGTGCTTGAGCTTCATGAGGTAACGGGCACCCTTCTGTTTGTATATAAACTCAGCGTGGAAAAAAAAAAGAAGCGTTTGTTGTGACATGCCTGTACTGCTGTATGAAACTACCTTTCGTGTTTTGCTGTGTTCAGGTTGACCTGCTTCCAGAACGAATAAAACTCATGTGTTCCAACCCTCGTCTGTCCTGGAGATCAAAGTCTTCCAGGCTCATGTGCTGCAGGGGCCTAAGTACTTCATTACAGTGCTAAAAGTAGCTCCAGCAAGTCAAATGAAGTTTAAAAACCCTCAGGAGACCTGGAACAAATTAAAAATCAAAGTAATTGGGGTGGGGACAAGCAACTCTCCTTTGCAATGTTTGAATACCAGTCTCAAAACAGAGGTCAGAGGCTAGAACAGCTCACAACAAGGTGAGTCTGAACCGCCGTGTTAGAACTGCACACGACAGCCAGGTCAGAGCTCTGCAGGATGAGCTATTGGCTCAGCCACGAGGAGTTCAGAGCTCTAGCAGCAACACATGTATATTCTAAACAGAATGAAAAAAACAGGAACTTGCAGAGGCCTTAAGGCTTTGATACAGGAAAAGACACAGAAACACAGTAATAGTGAAGAGCACTAAGAGTACAAACCTTTATTAAAGGCAAGGTCCTATAAAACATAACAGGAAAGCAAAGGCCTTTTTCCACTCACTTCCTCCCTGTACGCTTCAGCTGCTTCAAGTTTCAAGTTACTTTTCATGGCATTAGTCCTTCATGAAGGACAAGGAGTTAGAGCAAAATCTATGCTGGAAAACGAGGATCTGGGCCAAGAAAAACAACCGCATGTGTGAAGAGGCAGACACTTCGGAGCATTTGCAAATTGCCAGGGGTGGGAAGATCAGAACCATCCCAGGACACTTCTGCACCTGGAAGAAAGAGAGCCTGGGATGTGGAGCAGCTCACACCTCACCTCCCCCAGCAGAGCACTCAAGACCGAGGACCCCACCTCACCTCGAGAGCCCCGCATCACTGCACCAGCCTGTAGGTGATGTAGCGGCCCGCGGTCTCACTGGGTCGTATGATCTTCACCACCTGGAAGGATGGCAGAAGGAACTTGTGAGGGAGAGAAGCTGCTGGCAAGTTTCCCCTGCCCGACACACGCGTGTGCGCTCACACCCAGAAGGGCCACAAAGCCACAGCACTGGGCAGCCACTGGGCGCCCGGGGTGGCAGTTTGGGGCCAGTGTCATAGCTGCTGGTTCCACAGGCAGCCAGGGCTGTCCCCAGAGCTATCTGCTGGCCAGAAGCCTGCCTGGCTTACACATCCCAAAGTAACCCGTAACAGCTTTTATATTTGAACGAGAACCTTCTTGTTTCTGGAGTCCTGCAGTACCGTGCTACCACAGCCCCTGCCCTGCCCACGGGGCGCTGCAGCCTGACACCAGCCTCTTTCTTACCTGTCCTCGCTTTATCCCGAAGTACCGGGCCACAGGATCCCCAGCCTGTATCCTCGGGAGCTGGTTCTCCCTCAGCTTACTGCACAGAGTCAAGGAGAAGCTTCACCAGCACAACGAGCACGCGGCCCAGGTTCCCCCTTGTTCTGAGGCCAGGCACAGCTACCAGAAGCAAGCAATAAACTGTCACAGTCAGATGCTTTCATTTGCGGCCCAAAGCAAGCACACATCACACCCAGACAGGAAGGGAAGGAACAAACAAAGGATACTATCTGGCCAGCAGCTCGGTTACTTCTTCTTTTGTCATGACGACATGCTCTGGGACCAACTGTAAACAACACAAAAAAGAGTTTGCAAGACCAGAAATTCTGAGAAAGCAGCCGTCTCCACACAGTGGCAGGACAAGCAACGTGCACGGAAGGAAGAGAACTACAGAGCCCGGCCTTCCAACCGAGGGGAGGTCTCTCAGAGCAGCCTGAGCCTCAGCTCAGCATGAGACCGACCATCCCACTTGTGTTCCACTCCCCAGCACCGCTCACCTCATGTTCCGTGATGTTGATCAGAAGCTCCTGCTGCAGGAACTGCTCCAGGATGTACTTGGGAGCCATATCCACCAGGGACTGAGGAGTAAGAAGCAAGTCAGGCTGCAGCACTGCTCTAGGACAACCCCACCTGTGTTTGGACCAGCCAATTGCGAGTGTGCTATCGCTGTCCTTGTGCTGGCACAGGTACAGGTACCCATACAGAGAGCAAACAGCACTCCTGATATCTCTGTTTCTCCCACCAGCCCCTCGACTCATGGCCTGACATTTGTTCTGCAGCCAGAACCAGCTGTTCTGTTTAAATACCCCAAGAGCCTGTGTTAAGGCATGACTGCCTTCGGTGAAAGATTTTCTTTGGGTTGAAATTTGAGGTTTTGGTTAACCTGAAGCAATACCAAAAACAAACCACCCCCAGGTCATGATAGCCAAGCCGCCAGGAGCGCCGCCTCGGTACCTGCTTGGCCGAGGGCGTCATGCCCTGCTGCACCACGATCAGCGCCCTGGTGATGTTCTCCTCCTGCATGCGCTGGCAGTACATCTTGATGGTCTTGATGCCGACCTTGGGCTCCTCTGCAGACAAACCCGGCCACGGGGTTACAGTCAGGAACCTGCCCCGGCCCCTGCCCACCCCCGCCCGGCCCCGCAGCCCACCGGGGAAGAAGACGAACATCTGGTCCGTGGGGTCGTCGTTGTGCGCCACCAGCACCGTGAGGTCGGTGCGGCGCGGGCGGCCCTCGCTGGGGGTGTCACCGAACTGCGCCTTGAACTCCTCCAGCGTCTGGTCCAGCTCGTCCTGGGTCACCAGGTACCCGCGGTCGTGGCACAGCTGCGGGGGCGGCGGCAGCGGCGTGAGGCCGGGGGGCACGGCCTGGACCCCACAGACCCCGGCCCAGCCCCCCCCAGCCCCCAGCCCCGGCCTCCCCCAGCCCCCCCCCAGGCCCTAGGCCTCGGCCTAGGCCTAGGCCCAGTCCCTGCCCCCCCCGACCCCCCCACCCCCGATCCCGGCCCCCCTGAGCCCCCCAAGCCCCCTCAGACTCCCCCGAGCCCCCCATCCCACCCCCCGCCCCCCCCAGCCCCACCTGCATGATGGTTTTGCGGATCTTCCACAGCCGGTAGGTCTCCTCATCGTCGTCCATCTTGCTGCTGCCTCTGAGGCCCCCGGGCTGCCCCCCGCGACAGGCGGGGCTGCCCTAAAGAGGGGTCCTCGGACACGCGGGGGTTGCTGGGAGTTGTAGTCCGCCTCCCGGAGCCCCGCCCCCTCCGCCGTGCCACCTCGCTTTCTATTGGCCGGCCGAGCTGTCCGTTACGGGCCGGCCCCTCCCGCGGGCGCTGAGTGGCGGAGAGGCGGCGGGGGGCGGGGCGGGGGGCGGGGCGCCATGGGCTGGGGTTGGGGCTGGGGCCGGGCGCTGCGGCGCGCGGCGGCGGCGGCGGCGGGAGCGGGACCGGGAGCGGGACGGAGCATGGTGAGGGGGGGGGGGGCGGGGGGGGCACGGCGGGGCCTGGCCGGGCCTAACGGGGCCCAGCGGGGCCGATCGGGGCTTAACGGGGCGGATCGGGACCCACCGGGGCCGGTTGGGGCTGATCGGGGCCGGTCGGGGCCGGGGGCTGACCCCGTGCCGCGGCCCCGCAGTGCGCCCAGGCGGAGGACTGGCGCTCGGCCAGGGCCATCTACGACTTCCACGCCCTGGACATCGACGGCAACGATGTGAGCCTGGAGCGGTACAGGTAGGGCGGCCTCACCCCCCCCCGGGCGGCCTCAACACCCCCGGGGCGGCCTCAACACCCCCCACCCATCAGCCTCGCCCCCCGGCCCACGCCGCCCCCCCCCCCAATCCCGCAGGGGCTCCGTGTGCATCATCACCAACGTGGCCTCCAAATGAGGGAAAACCGCCGTGAACTACACTCAGCTGGTCGACCTGCACGCCCGCTACGCTGAGAGGGGTTTACGCATCCTGGGCTTCCCCTGCAACCAGTTCGGGAAGCAGGTACGGGGGCTGGGGGGGGGGGGACAGGGGGGGCGTCCTCCTGACCTTGACCCGCCGGGGTTTGTGCCCGGAGTCGCCCGCCCCACTGAGAGCTTCGCTTCTTGTTTTGCTTCCTCAGGAGCCCGGGGACAACGCGCAGATTAAGGCATTTGCTGAGAACTACGGGGTGAAGTTCGACATGTTCAGCAAGATCGATGTCAACGGGGACGACGCCCACCCCCTGTGGAAGTGGATGAAGGAGCAGCCCAAGGGAAGGGGCACCCTGGGCAAGTGAGTGCGGGGAGGGGGCTGCGGAAAGCGGCCGGCCCCATGGCCGGGGGGGGGCCTGGCTGCAGCGGGGAAGGTTTTTGTGTCTCACTCCTGTTTTTTTTTTTTCTCTCCTAGTGCCATAAAGTGGAATTTCACTAAGGTAGGATTGTGCTGCCTCCTCCTGAGCCACGCGTGGGTCACATCCTTACCCGTGGGGGTGGTGGGGGGCGCTCGGAGCGCTGCAAGGAGCAGGGTCCTTGTGTCCCAGCCCGAATCTGGGATGTGGGCGTGGGAGTGCCCCAAGGACACAGATCCCCGCTGCCCGGCCGCTCCGCCACCCCCCACGGCTGCAGCGCCTGGGTCAGGGCCAGACTCACATGTTTGGGTTCTGCTTTGCTTCCACAGTTCCTCATCAACCGTGAGGGCCAAGTGGTGAAGAGATACAGCCCCATGGAGGATCCCTACGTAAGTGCTGCCCAAACAGTCGGTATTTGAGCTCTGCCTGCCCCGTGCATCAGGGAAAGCAGGCACCTGGCCCACGGGTTCCAGGCAGGGCACGGGGGGCTTCTGGCGTGTTCAGGGGGCAGTGATGCTCTCGCTGCGATGCTCCCTTCTTTCTCACAGGTCATCGAGAAGGATCTGCCCTCCTACCTGTAGACCTGCTCATCTCGCCTGCACTGTCTCGTGTGCCCAGCACTGGCCCTCCTGCTCCCTGGGGACTCTTCTCACCCAGCACGAATGACGGTTTGTCTTCAAGCCAGCTTGCTGGTGAGGCAAACCTGAAGATTTGGCGTGCACCTGCTGGAAGAAGGCTTCACAGGGCCAGTGGCCTCTGCTGGGCAACCCCTTTCCTGTAGGCACAAAACAGCACCTGATGTCCCCTTGCAATAAACGTGCTAGAAATGAGTGGTTGTGTGCGTGTCTGTGTGCGGGGCGGTGGGGCTGGAGCTGCTGCGCTGCTCCCCTGCACGTCCAGGACTAAGACCTTACACAACTCCTGCGCCAGCTCACCAGAGCCCGGCAGGGATAATCCTCATTAGTGCTGACAAGGGAATTAATTACACACAAAGCCTGGGTCAGCAGGAGCCCCGAGGAGCTCACACAAGAAAAGCCAAAGCAGGGAGGAGCTTGGCTGTGGGGAGCCCCTGTGGGGATCTGTCCCCGCTGCCTGCACCTGGGTGGAATCGCTGCACCACAAACCACGGGGCAGCTCCCAAAAGGAGAAAGATTTCTCTGCTAAAGCAAGAAGGAGCTGGAGTGGGCTCGAGGCAAGAGTCCGGGCGTGCAGCAGCATCCCAGTGACCCCAATACCAAAAGTGCCCAGTTCGGTGGCGCAAGATCCACCCAGACACAATTACTGCGAAACAAAACCCAGTCCTGTCGGGACGTGGTGAAATCCCACGTGGTGAAATCCCACATGTAGTTGGGGATGGGGCTGCGGGGCAAAGCCCTGCCCTTGTGTGGCATGAGAGAAAGGCGGGGAGCAGAGTGGGGTGAGCCCTGGGGTCCCCCACATGAAACAGGGCCACGAGGAGGCTGGGGGGACTTCTATTTACCACCCACCCCCGGTCAGGAGCTGCCCCCCAGCCCCGCGGGGCCCTGCCAGAGCCTTGCAGCAGCAACGCCCAGCCGCAGTTGCGCAAGGTGAGGCAGGAGTTGCTGCCGGGTGCTGAGCCCGCTGGCCCCTCGCTGTCTGGGGTAAAGATCAGGAGCAGCGCTGCCAGGCAGAGCTGTCGCAGCGCCGCAGCAGCTCGTGGCCGAACAAGGGCTCCTTTATCAGCGTTTTGCACAGCACAGCTGGGGGAGAAGGCAAACGGCCTCTGAGTCAGAGGCCAGCCTCCAGGCTGGCTCAGGGAGGATCCCGCCGAGGCCCCAGGGGGAAGGGGGAGGCTCAGGGCAGCGTCCTCGGTGCCGCTGGTTTGGGGCCACGGGGGCAAGGCGTGGGGACAGACGGACGGACAGACAGAGAGCTGGCACTTCCAGAAACCGCCGTAACGTGGCTTCGCTTTCCATTTTTACTGAGCAGAATGAAAAAACGATCCTTCCGAAGCAAGTAGAAAATTCAGGAATTATTAGTCGAAGGCACATATTCTAAAAAAATCTCTTTACATATATACATCTCAATTAATTATAAATACACATAGAAAAACAAAGGCAAACAACAAGCGGATTAAAAAGTGCTAACAAAAAGGTGTAAGGGAAGGAGAAAAGGGACTCATTTAAAAATACATACAATCAGTAGGACGACTGCATAATAATTTAGTTAAAAGATATCGTTACATATTATTAACCCTGACAAAAACACAGGATCGGGGCGGGGAAGGACTTCCTTGAAGGTGCTCTGTCTCTCCAGAAATCAGGGAGGGAAAATTGCATATATTTCAAAACCATCCGTGAGAGCCACCGGGTCAGCCTCGGGGCCGTGGTGGCGAAGGGGCTGGCGGAGGGTGCCTGGAGCGAGAACCCCTCGTGGCGATTCCTGAGTTGAAGCCTCTCTGAACTGGGTTTCCTCGGCAGCCCTTCCCCTTGGCGCCAAGGATTCAGCAAGCGCCAAGCAAGCGAACCGGGACGTGTGTTGTGAATCAGGAAATATCTTAAATAGAGGCCGGGGAAGGGGAGAGCCCTGCCCTTGCTCTGCTCAGGACTCGAACAGGCTGCTGCTCACCCCGAGATGCAGCAGCTCCCGGGGCAGCAGCCGGGGGCTCCCCTCTTTGGTGCGGGCTGTGAGGTAAGGAGGTTCCCTCGCACGGTAAAACAGCGGGGCGAAGCGCTGCTGGGAGGCGATGGCAGCTGGGGGAAGGAGAAGCCCCCACACGAAGGGCAGGGAGCGGTCTCACAGCGTTGGCGGCTCCTGCCCCCAGTGACCTGAAGCAAACGGGGTGCCTGGATGGTCCTGCAGCCCGGGGGGGGTCGCAGCTCCCTGCCTGGGCGAGGGGCTCACCCAGGCACACGGAGCTCCAGCCCCACCACGACTGACCCATCTGGGCAGGGGGACCCTGGCAGAGGACTCTCCGGGCTGGGCCTCCCTCCCCAGGTCCTCGCTGAGGAAGGGCCGGGCCAGCCGGGGAAGGTCTCGCGTCCTTCCCCTGGAAGCACCCTGGTGCAGCTCCCAGGAACACCTCGGTGACTCGAGGCAGAGAAAAACCCGGCAGCGGGGAGGCTCGCAGGGGAGATCCCGGCCCGCAGCACTCCTGCCAGCAAGGCAGCTTCCCAGCAGGCTCCTTAGGTTAGGCAGAGAAAACAAAAGAATTTCCCCGGGACCCGCCGAGGCGCGATGCTGCTGGGGCAGGGGTGGTGGCAGAGGAGGCCGGAGGCGACCTCTGTCCCGGGGGGAAGGCAGCAAGGCCCGGCCCCGCCGGCCGGGTGCTGCGGGAGAAGCAGGCGGGCTGCCTGGGGCAGTGCTTTGCAAAGCAGACCTTTGCTCTTTGGTATCAGAGGTTGGGTTTGCAGCATGAGCAGCGATACCACGCGGCCCTGGTGCTCCCCAGGGAAATCTTCCCTTTGGGGCCGGGCAGCAGCGATCACTGGGACCAGCAGGGCCCAGGCAGGGGGAGCTGGCTGGGTACAGGGACAGGGCACGGCAGCGAGAAGCTGGGAGAAGCGCAGCCAGACACAGCCAGGATGAAGTGCGGGCTGGCCAGGGGCTGCAGGCTCTGGGCAATCCCCACGGGGTCCCGGTGCAGCCAAGCTCCGACTGACTCAGCAGCTCTGTCGGGATGCTGACAAACGAGGCAGCACCAGAGGGCCAGCTCCTGCCCCCTCCTGCAGCGCTCAGGCAGCCCGGAGGCGCCAGCATCTGCCATCCCCGGGGAGGGCAGAGCAGGAGCAGGCAGCTCTGCTTCCCTCTGCGCCTGCTCAGCCCTGCACAGAGGGACGGGATCTCCGTGGATCCTGACCCTGCTGGGCCAGCACCACCTTCCCTTCAGCCCACAGCACCGCAGGGCTGCTGGAAGAGCTGGCACCAGCCGAGGCAGGTCAGCCAGCAGTCAGCCAGCGGTCTCCAGCTCCGTTGGAGCCAACGTGCTCCTGCCCAGCTCAAGGGGGGGCAGTGGCTGCAGAGCTCAGGGCTGGAGGGCTGGGGAAGGCTCGGCCCGGCTTGGAAACTCAGTAGTCTGCAGGGGGGTGGGCAGCGAGGAGGGGGAGCCTCCCCTCAGTCCTGCACGGCTCTGACCTTGGAGCAGGACCCGAACACAGCAGATCAGTCCAGATCAGCTGAACCTGGCAGCACTCGGCTCCCCCAAGCGTGTTATATACAAATCTATACATGCCTGACTGTATATTATATATAAATAAACTTTGCTTTATAGGATTTTTTTTTTCTTCCCTCAAAAACAGAAACGGATCAGTCCAAACCAGTAGGAGAGCCAGGGCTCCCCAGCTCTCATCTCTGCACCAAAGGATATGGATCCACAGCGGCTGGGCAGCGCCGGGCGCACCCGGCAGGCTCTCAGAAGTCTGGGAAGGGCCCGCTGAACTGGATCACGCTCTGGCGCTCCTGGGGGAGCATGTTGTCTTGGGGGGCCCCATTAAACGTCCTCAGCATGTCCTCCAGGATCTCTCTGAAATTGATATTCCCGTCCTGCTGGACAAAATCTTCCTGCTGCTGCTGCTGCTGCAGTGTCTGCAAGGGTCCGGGGTGAGGCAGGGGCAGATGTTCGTGCAGCGAGGAGCTCAGGGGCACGCTCCCCTCCAGGACGGGGTCGGGGCTCTTGAAGGCAGAAAGGTGGCTGAAGCCAAAGGGCAATCCGTGCTGCTGGTGGGGCTGGAGCACAGGCTCCGAGGGGAAGCACAGAGCGCCGGGCTCTGGGTTCATCACCACGTCGGGAATGCTGTTGCTGGGAGGGCTGTAGGTCAGGTCCAGGATCTCGTCCTGGCGCAGGGAGTGCCTGGGCAGGGGGACCCCGGCCCCGCTCTGCGTTAGGTCCAGGGGCTGCTGCAGGACGTGCAGCGGCAGGGAGAACTGCGGGCTCTGCTCCTGTGCCTGGAGGAGGCGGTTGTGCTTCCTCTTCACGTTCTCGTCCATCTGCTTCAGCTCCTCCAGCACCTTACGGACACAGCTCTCGGGGATCTTTATCCCTAGGGGAGGAACGCGCGTCAGTGCCTCAGCTGCCCCCAGCTTCCAGGCTGGGACACGGCCCTGTTCCACAGGGGAACCTTGACGCTGGGCAGCTGGACCCCTTCCCCTTTCTGTAAGCTCCTGTCCCCACTCCCTTCCCCTCACACTTCACCCACCGACTTGTTTCTTCTTCTCCTTGGTCTTGAGGCGGACGATCTGCAGGTAGCTGGTGTTGGTGATGTCTGCCATGATGCTGGCAATCTTGCTCCAGACCCGCAGCAGGGCCCCGCACAGCATGTAGTAGTGACGCAGCCGCATGCCCTGGAAGCACTCCTTCCCCTCCTGGATCAGCTTGCAGCTCCTGTTCCTTCAGTCCAAAGGGGAGAAATCAATCTGAATCAGCACGGCAGAGCGCTGCCCTCCCCGGCATGGCCCTTCCCTGCAGCCACAGCCCGGAGCCCGTCCCCAGCACCCACGGGTGCAGGACGGGCCTCTGGCTCCGGGCAGGTTTGGGCTGCACATCCCTTACCAGACAGCGTGGTTGCACTTCTTCAAGGAGAATTGGTAACAGCTCTCCCAGTGTTCCTTGGCTTCCTCGGGAAGCACCTGCAGAAGGAAGAGCCAGTTAGAGACAGGGGCTGGGATTTTCCTCTGTCCAACACCCAGCTCACGCTTCAAATGCAGGGCTTGGCACCAGGACACCCAGATGCTACCACCACAGCTCTGCCTGACCCCCAGCAGGGCTACGAGGAGTCCTAAAAGGGTTCTGGTAAGGCTTCCCCTGCCCAGAGGAAGGTGCTCTCCCACCTACCCGTCGGTACTTCTTGTGCAGACTGTCCAGGCTCTCGGGCTGGCTCTGCTTCCCAATATTGGGCTTGTAGAGGATGAAGTTCTTGCCACGGCTCTGCTCTGCCAGCAGGCAGGTGTGCTTGCTGCCCCGCGTCTGTGGGGGTAGAGCTGATGGTTACAGTCACAGCCTCTCTCCCCCAACGTCCCTCCACGTTGGAAGTTCCTGGAGGCATCTCCCAGCCCCAGCACGAGGTCAGACAGACCGAGGGTCTCTGACAGCCACAGACCTTCTCCAAGGAGCCACCTCTGAGCCCAGGGACTTACCTTGTAGGAGAGGTAGAACCCGTCGAAGGATCCCGTCAGTTTGAGCGACTTCTCATAAGCTTCCTCCCACTTTAGGCCCCTGTCAACGCTGATCTAAATGGGGACAAACAGGGGTTCTGTAAGTTCAGAGCGCAGGACAAGCCCACCGATGTCTGTCTCACAAATCACACCCTCAGCACAGACTCGGTGCTGCCTGGAGGCAGGCTCTGTGCCAGGCTGCACTCTGCGGCACGGCAGCCCCGTGGGAGCAGGGCAGGGCCTGTCTTTGCTTCCTCTGTGCAGTTCCCAGCCTCAGCGAACAGCTCATGACCAGGGCAAATGTGACACAAATGTGACACACAGCCACGAGGCAGGGACCCGGCAGCTCGCAGCCCCAGCCTGGGAAGCGCTGCAGAAGGCCAAACTGCAGCGATAGCTGCGCGGGCTGCCTACCTTATAAAACACGACCTGCCCATCCTGCGGGTGCCCAGGGGTCAGGAAGACCTCTTTGCTCTCCTCGTAGATCTCATCCACTCCTGGGGCTAAATCTGTAGCATGGGGAAAGACCAAAACACATGTAAGAACTAATTTCCAATCTTTTCTCCCTGCACAGGGGTGGCAGGAGCTGTGCTAAGTGGGGCTGGGACACTGAAGCACCTGCAAGGCCACGGGGACAGCGCAGGCTGCAACAGCCAGTGGTCAGTGCAGGGAGGAGCAGGGAGCCGCAGGGTGCAGCAGGAAGAGGTATGATCACCCCTTTCTCCTTACCGAGGATGCCCATGTCGTATTTGCCCTCCTTCTTGTCCTTTTCAATCAGATAGTCAAAGGTATCAGAGAAATACTGGAACAGCATGTTCTGCTTGTCCACCTCCAGCCCCAGGATCCGGTTCAGGAACTTGGTGATGGAGCAGTCTGCAAGAGCACGGCGGGTCAGGGGAGACAACCAGCACGCTCCCAAAGACACCCAACGAGCAAAGCCCCGTCCCTTCCTGGTGGCAGCACAGCACCACGGCACAGGAGAGCACCCGAAGGGCAGTTCCTCCAGGCTGTCAGCTGCCAGGCCACAGCGGGGAGATGAGCTCTGCAGTGTGAGCTGATCCCCGCAGGACTCTGCCCTCATGTTCTGCCCCAGCTGCACAGCAAACCCCTCGAGGCTGTGCCCCGACCCCTCTGCCTCCTTCATTTCCCCCTTACATTGGGCAGGGAATGTTTGACACGTACCTTTCTCCATCGGGACAGTGCCATACTTCATCTGATTGCAGCAGATGCCCACAGAGATGAGACCTTGCTTCATTTCTGGAAAAAACAGAAAGCAGCCTAAGTATTTCAGTGTCCCCAGCAGTCCTGCAGGGCTGCTTCCCCTCCTGCTGTGCCCGTTATTTCACAGCTAAGTCTGTCCCATGCCCGTTTTCCCCTTTGCCTGGCAGGGTGGCCAATTGCCCTGCTCACCAGCGAGCTGCTCAGGCAGCAGTGCTGCTCCCTCCCTCTGAGCTTCGTCAAGTGTCCCAACCCTGAGAGCAACCCAGCCAGCAAGAGAGCAGAAAACCCAGAGCTGGTGAAGTTCTTACCATGGAAAAACACGGCCTCTCTTCTGTCGTAACTCTTAGGCACAGGAACTTTGTTCTCCGTGCGGTTGAGAATAGTGGAAAGGACTCTGTCCAGTGCTTTAGCCCCATACTGCGAAAGGAGACGAGAGTCACGCACGAGAGGAACCCCACACCGGCAGCCCAGCAGCGGGGGCTGGCTCTGCACAGCAACCCCACCGACCCGAGGGCTGTGCCAAGGGGACCACCAGAGTGCAGGAGCCCTCCCCCAGCGCTGCCAGCAGCTCCCTCGGGGCAGGGTCTGGTCACCCCAGTGCCCTTCCAGCTCCCCAGAAGGGTCCAACCCCCAGGATGTGCACACTGAGCTGGTCACTAAGAGCCCTGGGTGCTGTACCCCGGGCTGCACGCTGCTGGGTGCTGCTGCTGCTAGGCTGAGTCCTGCCTGTAGATGCCAGCAGCGATCTTCCCGTCCCTGGCTGCTACCGAAGGCACTCGCCAACTGCTTCGGCCCCTCTTTGGCTGAGCTACCCCAAAAACAGCCGTGAGTTACCTTATTCTCGAAGTTGTACTTGCTGAGGTCTCGGGATTCGGTGGCCCGTCGGTCTCCATGAGTTAAGGCACCCTGGGAAGACAAACAAAGCACAAAGTTCTTAATTTTAGCTGATGCAAAACACCTGGGAAGGATGGCCCAAGTCAGTCAGCCTCAGAAGAGGTCAGGACACGAATGTGCTGTGGGCAGGCAGAAGTTGTCTAGAATACTGAGACTTTACCGAAGTATTTGGGGATTTATCAGAAGGGAATTAAAATGAAACAGACTAATTAGTTATTCCATTAATTATTCCATTGGCTTTCCGGAAATTCATGGGTGTACGCTCCTGTAATAGTGTGGGGGGAATTCCAACATCTGGAATTGGGTTCTGCTTCCCCGAAAAGCCTCCTGTTCCCTTGGTTACATATTCTTCACTTCCCTTCCCAAATCCCGGGACGTTAAAGGCCTTCTGCATTCCACCACGGCAATGCCTTCAGTCAGGGGGTGATGCAATCCCTCCTCCTAGTTACATGGGCCATGCCAGCAGAAACACCAAAATGGAAGCCCTTCGGAAAGACCTGGAGCTGGCGCATTAACCTCTCCCACACAGGGCACTTACTAGACTCTCCAGACGCTTTGCCACGATGGATGCAAACCTCCTCTCCCCAGCCAGCTCAGAGATAAGGAAGACATACTCTGGAGCATAAACCTGGTTCGATCGGTGCGTTCGACCTACAGGGACGTGAGAAGTGAAGGGAGAGGTTGGCACCTCCTGCCTGGTACGGGAAGAGGAGCTGTGTAGGACCTCTATCCTATAGGACGGAACAGAAATCCCCAGGCACCCCCTGCCTCGGGAGCCTGTGTGTGACCTTCCTTTCCAGGGCTGCCCCCTGCAAGAACCCCCCAGCACTCACCGAACTGCTGGATGGCCCGGTCTGCGCTCCAGGGCAACTCCAGCGTCATGTGCACCCGGCGCTTCTGGTTTTTCACCCGTCTGTCTGCTTGGAGAGAGATACCTGAGCTGGAAGCCTCGGAGATTATTGCTACAAGCTAAGGGAGAGAAACAACACGTGAGAAGGGGGTGTGAGGCTCCTGGATATTCACAAAACAGTTACAGGCAGCAGCCAAAAGGCAGCAGCAGCCCTTGAAGGGACTTAGGCCTCTTGTCACACTCCAGCAGGCCAGGCACAGACACACAGACGCAGAGCCTGGGGTCACTAGGCAAGGCAAAAGCATGCACACACACCCTCCCTTTCCCTCCCCTCTCCATGCACTCACTCCCACGCAGACGTTTGGAGTTTTCCCTGGCTCAAGCCCCGCTCACCTTCTCCCCGTTCATGAAACGCTCCTTCTCCTTCAGGTTGACGTGGTCGATAGAGAGGCCCTGCTCTGCACGAGACTCGAACATGACCGAGCCGTCCGGCCTGCAAACCACTCGGCCCTTCCGCCCCGTCATCTGCAGGTGCCACACAGAGAGAGGGGCTGTTAGCAGGGAGGATAAACCTGTACGGTGTTTAGGAGGTCAATTCCCAACAGCTTTTGCAGATGGCAAGGAAGGAGAGGAAGCCCTCTTCAAGCAGGAGCTCCCTTTGCTGGTGCCTCTTCCCATCACCCAGTGCCACTAAAATATCCTCCTGACTGGGGAGGATTACCTCAGCCACGTGCTCCGGGCCCCCAAAGTGATTGATGAGTTCATCCAAGGTATTGAGAGGTAGCTCTTTGCCCAGTGCTTTTACTTTTGCTAGGAGGTCCTGCTTCATCTTTTCCACGTGTTCTAGTTCTCTCAGGCCATGCATCTCTTTCTGGGAAGGCAGCATGTGAAAATTACCTGCAGGAAAAGGCAAAAGTTTAAAGCCACCTGGTAAATGCAAAAAATCAGAGAGAAAAAAAAGTCCCAAAGAGCTTTTGGGCAAAATATCTGACATGCAGGTGAAGACACCTTGCCTTGCAATAAAAGCTGCTGAGCACGTAGTAAATTCCCTCTCTGCTTCTCCCTGTTTTACTGGGGGAAGGAGCCTGCAGGGCAAACCCTCCCTGCTCGAATCCACCTCACGAGCCCAAGTTTGACCTTCCCAGGGTAAAACCTAGCCAGGACAGTAAGGCTGTCCCAGGCACGGGAGGAGCTTTGCCATTCCAAGCAGACACCGAGGAGGTGGTCGCACCTCAGCTCCCGGACACTGCCACCCCCCAGCCAGACCCCAGACGGGTTACGCGTTATCTGCGGCCGTGCTGCTGGCAGGGCAGGGGGTGGCTGGCTGCCTCCGGCTGCATTCCTGTGCGCCAGGTGCCAGGAGCTCAGGAATGAAGCGACTCCGGTTCCCAGCTCCCGGCAGCAGGGAGGGAGCCAGCCCTGATCACTTACTTCTGTCCTCGGCTGCGAAGCCGTTGTAGGTGTGCTCCACGAAGATGACATCGTCCGTCTCGAACACGGACTCCGGGGAGGAGTTGAAGTCGCTGTCCAGGCCCATGTCGGAGTCCGTGCTGCTGTCGTCGCTGATCTTGATCACCCCCGCGGGGTCACACATGCCCTTCAGCGCCTTGGCACAGCGGCCCCTCGTCTTGCCTGCGGGGGAGAGCGAGCGGTGTCAGGGCACAGCCCCGGCCTCGCGCACCGATGCAGAACAGCAAGAGCCAGCTCAGGAAGAAGAGGAGGAGAAACCACGGAATAGCTGAGGCTGCCCCCAGTGAAAGGTTGACCTCGGAGAGGCAACGCTTCTTGGGCAGGGGAGGACAGCCAGGAAGGGAGGGAGAGAGGGGAAGGAGAGAAAGGAAGAGAGAGAAAGGAAGAACAAGGCAACTCGTATCAGGGCTGAAGCTGGTTGCACACGTCAGGATGAGCACACGGCCGGCCCCGAGCAGTGCTAACCCCTCGGGGAAGGGGCCTGCAGCTCCGGCTGCCCCCAGAGGAATGAGCAGGCAGCGGGGAGGCACTGGTGTTTGGTGTTTGTAGATGGGGTGCTGTTTACCTCCAAGCACAGCCAGACATGCCCCTGCCACGTGAGAGGGGTCACAGAAATCAGCTCGCAGCAGCGACCAGCCAGGACAACCTCAACCTGCCTGCGCTGCCGTCCACCCCTCCCCATCCCAAACTGCTCTTACCTGCAACCACAGCCAAAGCTCTGGCAGGGAAGTGATTTTTTTTTTTTTCCCCAGGACACTGCCACACTGTACGTAAGGAGTAGTGGAGAACCCCCCCGTGCTGCAAGAGGGCTTCAAACGTGCAGCCAGAGCTCCTGTGCAATCCGCCCCCCAGCCTAGGTAAGGAAGCAGCTACCGGGCAAGAGGTGGAGGCTCAGATCTACGCTGGCGACGGGGAAGTGGGTGAGGAGGAGGAGAGGGTGGGGGACCTACAGAGCTGCTGCCCTCCGGAGGAGAGGCAGTGACGGGAGATGTGCGGGGGGCAAACTGAAACCAGGGCAGAGTAGCAAATGCATGAGGTAGGGAAAAGGGAAAAAGGAAAAGAAAAAGCTGAGTGGCTGGGGTGAAGCAGCAAGGCAGGAAGTCAGATGCTGGGCAGTGGAGTGTGCTCTTACGTTTTCTTTTAATGCCAGTTCCTTTTTCTCTCTTTCTTTTGGTTGAAGGAAAGTGCTTCTGAATTAGTGATAGAAAGACGCCTCTGAAAGTAAGATGCAAAATTTATTCTAGCTACCAGGAACATCCGCTGGTTATCACGTAGCAATGTGTATTTGAGACAGCAGCACATTTCAAGGAAGGGGGCAAACCCAGCACAACTGCGAGCACGTGGTCAGCCAGCCACTGGTACGCTCCAGAAGAGCGGGGACTCAAACTGAGAGCTTTTCACCAAAGGCTTCTGCTGGAGACACACGAATCAGCCACAGGAACGAGGTCTGAGCTGGCAGACCCTCAGTGTGGAGCTGGCACAATGAGGGCAGGCTGCGAGCTGCAGGGCTGCGAGGACGGCGCTCTGCCGCGGGCTCCCTGCTGCACTCGGGAGATGCTGTGACAAAAACAGGGCCTGGGCTCCGTGCTACCATGCCCGAGTTGCAAGACCTTTATATAGCAACTGAGAGGGGATTTTAAACGGGAAACGCTATGCTGGGAAGCTGTTACATCACTGCTGAAAAATCCAGCCAGTCCCAGTCCATGGTCTGACAGCAGAGACCGCTGCCAGGCTGTCCAAAAAATGTGCTCCAAGTCCTTCGGTTAGCGGGGCACGGGCCCGCTTGGCCACAAAACAGAGAAAGGTGACAAAACATGGGATACGTGGTGGTTCCAGGTGAATGGGAAAATCAGAAGAGGTGGAAATTAAATGTTTCTGTGGGCTGTTCTGCAAACAAAAGAGCAAACGCTTAATGCTGATCGTGTCGGACGGGGACGAGCCCCCGGTGCAATGAGAAGGCAGTGCTGGATGAGCTCTGGTTGGAAAAAAAAATTGTTGAAAGCGACAACTGAGAGGTATGGACATGGTAACTCGCCCGTGGGACAAAGAGGGAGCCTTGGGAACCAGGGAGGGGACTCTAAGACCCTTGGTGAGAGGGGCTGAAGGAGACAGAGTCGGCAGCACTCCCTGATGGGGCAGAGCTTGGGGCTGGCTGCGGAGCGATGGCAACGACACGGCACCAGAAGGGCCCTTCTGTCCCCTGTGCTGCCGTGACCTGGGCACAAAATGCGAAAACTCTCAGGTCTGGAGCCTCCCTGCCATGAAACCTTGCTCTTTTTCCTGTCACTCCCCACCTTCCCTGCACACGGAGGGCAGGGCTGGCATGCGCTCACTGCAGCACCAGCTCTACCCCTGCTTCTCGGCGTCTTTTAAACAACTGCTGCTTCCCAGCACGCCCCCCTCGAGAAATCCCCCGAAATGCCGTAAAACCAGGCCACTGCAATGGGAGGCTCAGCTGATGCCAGAAGGCACGGAGTTATCTGGCCAATGCTGCTGGGGACAGCTCTTCCCTCTGAGCTGGGGACAGAGCTGAGCAGTGTGTGAGCGGGGACGGAGCTTTCCTCTTTCCAAAGCTGAGAGGCCCCAAGGGACCGCGGGGACCTCCAGATTGAGTTCCTCTGAATTCTGCGAGGCAGAAACCAGTTCAGGAGACCAAATCAATCCCAGCAGTTGTCAGATTTGTCTTGCACGCTGTCACCAACCCTTAGTTGTTTTTCCTGAGTGGACTGGGCACATCAGAGTGACGGACACGGGCCAGCACAAAACCTCCCATCAATAGGGGAGGGAGATGGGCCTGGGCTGGACACACGCTGTCTCGGGCATCTCTCAGCGCTTTCACTGGCATTAAAACTCATTTCAAATGACAGTAACAGCCCCGCTGCCTGCAGAGGGAACAGCTCAATCCAACGCCCCAATTTTCATCATCCGCTGTGCAGGAGCAGCCCAGGACGGGCTGGCATTCTGGAAGGTGCCAAAATAAGGAGTGTGATCCTCAACCTCTGCCGAAAGGGCAGCACGAGTCCTGCTGCTGGCTGCACTTGGGGCACAGCCAGCTTCCCCTCCAGCTAAGGAGGAGCTGCAGAACCCCACCAGAACCACGCGTCCTGCCTTGTTCTTGTCCTGAAAGCCAGGCCTGGAGAACCTGAACTCCCTGAGCTGCTCCAGCCACGCAGCTTTCCACTACCCCAGCCTCTGTCATGACACGAGATTCCCTCTCTGGTTTCTTCAGTGTCAACAGCCCTACTTTCCAGGGTCAGACCCACACGAACTGCACCTGAGCTCACGTTTCTGGCTCTCCTACACCTGTTGGTTCCTTGCTGCATGCAGTCAGTCAGACCAGGCTGCTCATGCAGGTTTGGACCACAGGTGGTTCCAAAAATCCAGGACCTAGCTCAAAGTGACACTAAAGAAACAGGGCCTCGAGGACACAACAAAGCACTCTCTCTATTTACAGCCTGCAGAGGGTGAGGCTTTTATGAAACTGCCTTTGTGGAACTTCAAGTTCTAAGTGGCCCCAGGGCAGGGCTTTCCCTAGCGTGCCTCCAGCCTCCCATGTGTCCCCTCCAGAGGAAGAAAAACCAAGGATTTTAACTCACTCTGCAGCAGAAACGAAACAATTCAGGTGCCCGTCGTTCTCGTCCAGGACTTCTCTGGTGCGAGCCTCCCCAGTGGACTGCAGGCCGATGACGATACACTGCGGGGAGACACAAGGGGTGGCACCACGGGCTCAGGGGACTGCTTCCAACAGTCCCGGGTACATCTTCCTTGGACCCTGCCCCTGACGGATGTAAGGACAGGGCTGTGCTAAAGGTACAAGGCCTGGGACCTCTCCTAGCTTGAACACGACCCAAAGCACTGTTTGAAGTCAGCCTGCCCACGTCTACCACAGACAAGCGGTGGGTAATGCCTCAGAGGAGGAGGTCACGTTAACTCCCCGGTGTAATTTAAGTGTTCTCAGAAACCCAGACACTGCACTTCATTCTGGTTGATCTGCAGAGAAAGTCAGCCTTAAAGAGATCTGGGATTGCCTTCAAGTAAACTTGAACGATAATTAATTCTCTTTGGTTGGAGACTACAAAAATACTGCAGCCAGCCCCTAATACCACACCTTATCCTTTGCCAGCTCCTCCTTGGCAAGCTCCACGAGTCGCCGGACTTTAGCAGCAATGCAGAGGTACTTGAAGAAGCGCTGGTGAGCTGACCAGAACTGACCCCACAAGGATTTCCGGGACTCCAGGCCGATCCAGTCGGCTGCCTGCTGGAACACCATCAAGGCCTCTGCCCACTGCAGACAGTACCGAGAAAGGCTGAGTTAATATCTCGTTTTTCTTTTTCATTACTGCTGTGCATGCAGTTATTAGAACAGTCTGAGGTTTGATAATCTGATTTAACATTGATATTGATGCCGCCGCGTCAGGCTGAACGCAGTCTGCTCATTCTCCCCTTTCTGCATTAGCACGATGTTGCAAGCCCAGGTTTATGAGCACAGAACTTTTAAACAGAAGCAAAAAAGGCAAAAGGCTTTTTTTTTTTTTTTAATGTAAACTGAGCATATGCACCCCTTTTCTTATTAAAAACCCTAAGTTGGTGGTGATGGCCATGTTCAGGGACCTCAAACCCTCCCACATAACAAGTGGCAATGCCTAGAGCACGATTAAACACCCGTCTCCCCCGCTGCAGTGGGCCCAGCTCACCAACTTTGCTGCTTTGTCGTAGACAATCTTGTACTGCTGATCCAGCGGGATCTCCTCGATTCTGAAGGTCACCCCAGTGAAACTGAGCTGCCTGGCAATGTACATTCCACTGACCTTCATGTCCATCGCCACGATCTCCATTGCACCAACTCCCCTGGGAGAGGAAGGCAGCTGTGAGACACCTTCAGGCACTTCTCCTGGCTCAAGCTGCCCTCACACATGCACGTGGCAGGCACTGAGCCCATTTCTTAAAGGGACAAATAACTCCTCCAGCTGTCCTGTAATTTGGCTTTCTCTAGAAACTGAGAGGACAGTGCCCAGCTAGAAGGCCCACCGACCCACACTGCTCTTCTCGCTGCTCCTTGAGTGGAAGGGCAGCGTGACAAATGGTCTCTGCCCCTCCTCTGAAAATGCCCTGGCTGCCTCTCCTGCTCTTTAAAGGCTGCCCCTGTGCATGTACAGGGTGTTCAGCCATGAGACTGCTGGGATGGCTTGGACTTTTTGTTTCTTCATGAGCAAACAGGAACCCAACCAACCCTATTGATTGGTTCTCTGGCCAGCATTTCTCTTTCTGAGCCAAACAAAGGCTGCCACAAAATATAAGCCAGATGGAAAGGGATGCTGGACGTGTCTTACCTCTTTTCAATTGCATGCAGGAACTCATCAAATGCTCTGAATGGGGTGCCCTCCCCCCAAATCCCCAGGCGGCTCATGTAAATCATGTTTTTTGGCTCAGAGGCACCTGTTTGAACAGAATTCACTGTTAGCAAAACCACAGCAGTTGTAGATGGCTCTAACAGTTCTGACTCTAGCAAAGCGAACTCTTAAAAGGATGATCATCTGCCATCAGGGCACCAGCAGGCCCTGGGCCTTTCCAAACACTGCCCTCCATACACTAACCGGGGTCAGGTAACACCATACAGCTGAAAAGCTGGCTGGGAACAGGTTAAACTGAAGAAAAATTAGCCTGACTTCCCAAAAAGTCACAAGTAATGGCAGAAAAAGTCACAAGTAACAGCAGTGGCAGAAGTCAGCAACCCAGCTCCCCTCCAGCACTGCAGTACCATTCTCCTCCTTGCACGCCCTTGCCAAACGTGTGCTCTCCGTGTACGTGCTCACATCCCAAGGGCATCCTTCAGAGCACACCGGTGACTGGCACCAGTTTACACCCGGTGCCCACACCATGCTGAGAAGCTCACCTGTGGCACTGGCGTAAACAACCCTTGCTTGAGGCAGTTTGTTCTGGAGGTCCAGCACTGCTTTGCCCATTTTAGTAGAGCTGGCGTTTTTGGCTTTGTGGCATTCATCAAACACAATCTGAAAGGGCATGTCGGTTAAGGAGAACACATATATTTCATCACAAGGATGGCAGCAGACAAAATACCTCCCAGGCTTCTCTAACCAACGGAATGATCAGTCCCAGCACTAACAGGACAGACTCACTGCCTACGCTGCATGACATCTGGTGGTTTTTCCCACCCTTTGCTCTTCAGAGCTAAAAGCCATTTCTCCCTCCCTCTGTCCTTGGCTTTTAAAGTACATCTTGCTGCCCAGGAGCGAGTCCATCAATGCAGAGGGAGAAGAATGCTGAAAAGGTTAATCCCAGCTGTGTTCCCCCCCTCCTCCAATTAGCACTGCAGCTTGTGGAGGAGGACAGAGGAGCAGGGGGGGACGCGTGTGCTTACAGCACTTTAAATATCGACCCCAGGCACCAGGCTGCCCTGCACAGCTGCTCCCGGTGGCCTGAGCTGGCCCCGAGCTCTTTGTTCCCTGGCGAAGTACAACCACAAGCACGCAGTTCTCCTCTTTTCTGTTTTTTTTTTTTTTGTTTTTTTTTTGTTTTTTTTTTAAAAGGATACAACTCCATCAAAATTTTCCCTGCACCAGTCCAAAATTTGTTTTAAGCGCGTTCTGTGCTGTCCGCCTGCCTGGCTTTCACCAATCAGAGCAGAGTAAGTGGCAAAGAGGACTCCTTCTGAGGTAGCTGTGTCACCGTATTTAATCTGCAGAAAGAAGAAGGAACAGGAGTGCAGGTGCTTGTGACACTCGTCCTCAGTGCACCACCCCCAGCCGCTGCCCACAGCCAGCACCGCTGCTTCTGCTGTGGCTGTGGAGGGCACACGCTCCTGCCTGCAGGGACAAAACCCAATATGACAGCAGAACAGACAAAAGCCTGCTGGTAGCTGACATCTTTAGCACTTCTGCTTGGCACTGAGACACGGTGATGACAGGGGCTTTAAATGCCTGGCTAAGCTCCCCTGCCAACGTGTCAGCACATCTGGATGCACGCAGTGCAAGGTGGAGACCACACCAGGACTTCAATTTTCTGGCCGAGTGAAGCTGCTTCCTTTTCTCAGCAACAGTTTGGAATGTTTAATTATTTTTAACACCTCCCATCTATTTTAATTGCTTCTAGAAAATAATTCTCTCTTTGGCCAGGTGAGATTGCTGCCTTACTGTCCTGGGTCTCACCTGTATCAAAATAAAAAGCAGGAAGGCAAACAAATAAAACAAGGGCCTGATCTGAAGAAAGTTCTATTTAAAGGCAGTTGGTCTGAAAACAAGCATCTCTTTCAGTCTCTTAATGGACTGCATTCAGAGGTGTCAAATACATGTGGTTTCCATTGACTGAAGAGCTGGCTGTTCAACACCACTGAAAACCAGAGGAGAACGTCTCAGAGAACCGGGTGGCAAGCACAAGCCCGGGCAAGAGGCTAACGCATGGGTGATGAAGAGCCCTGCAAATAACCACGACACAGCTGCTGGCCGGTTCTTTGAAATATACTTCGTGCTCATTGCTGGTAACTGGGAGGAAGTCTGACAATTCAGATCCAAGCAGCTCGGGGGAAGTGCTCCTGCATTTGGCTCAGCTCCATGCACCTTAAGTCCCCTGGCAGGCACCGAGCTGTGCGCCCGTGTGGGCTCCCCCTTTCCTCGCATATTCTGAAAAGCAAAAGCCCTGAAACCAACCCTGGGAGATGTTAACCCACGAGAGCACAGCACAGCCACACCTAGCAGGGGCTCTTTTCCCTCTGCAGGAACGGTGAAAAGGGCTTGAGCCCTGCTGTACTTTGCACTTGTATGGAGACACATCCTGCTCCCTGGGGAAAACAGATCCGTACTCTCTGCGCAGCTCTGGAGAGCGTACAAAAATAGCAAGAGTCCAGGCTGGGAAGAGCACGCTGAGAAAAGGGAACAGCAAGCAGCTTGCAGCCTGTTATCGCCTGTGCCACCAGCCACGCAGAGGCAGAAGTGACTGCTGCTTTACATCCATCTCACTGCTGCTGTGGGCTGATTTTCCAGAACAGCATTACGACTTTTCCCCCCTACCTTATTCAAAGCATGCACAGGAATGTGGGAGGCTTCAATGTCCTTCAGGTCTCTCTCAGCATCATACTTGAGATCATTGGAGACGCTGAACCTGTAAAGCAAGGCGTGGGCCTGGTTATCTCCTAAGGAGACAGTCGGGGCATGCACGGTGATTAATAGCTCTGACTAAAGCAACTGTAGGTGTACAGAACTGTTATATTTCCAACTGCCCACACACCTCAACGCAAGATCCTACAGCAGACTCCGGTCTGGCACTTATGACAAGTGGTGTCTATCCTGCAGTAAAGCCCCATGCTCCAGGGGCTCAAGCCTGCACCTGGGAAGTCCAGAGACACCCCTCCAGCGACTCCAAGGAGAGCAGGAAGAGGCTGAGCCCTGCACTCCGAGGGTACAAAATTTGCCGTTTCATAGTGATTCATCCTCTGCCACTGCTGCAGGGGAAAGATTCCCATTTCACGGCTAGCAAACAGGCACAAAGAGGTGGAAACGTCTTACCCAAGGCCACAGCATGAGTCAACTATAAAGCCAACATCAGCACTAAGGAATTCCTTACTCCAAGTTTCAAACTAACTCCAAGGTCTTACGGGAAAAGAGGGAAAAAAAAAGAAAACAACTTACCACAGAGCTTTTTTCCTCCCTTTAAGATAATTTTCAAAGATGATGCCCGCAACCGTCCTGCCCTTTCCAACTCCAGCACCGTCCCCAATGAGGAACCCAGCTCGCTGCCCATTGGGTAATAAAACTTCATGTTGCTGCAAAATCAATGAGCGGAATTGGAAATTAATCAAGATTTGCCTTTTGCCAGCAACTTTCATGTGAGCTTAGAGCAGCATGTAACCCTTTCACCTATCTCTTGGATATGCATTTCCCGCTCAGATAAACACCACCAGGACAGGCCAGGTGTCGTGGCTGAGCTCACAAGTGGCAGTTCATGGAACAGGCCCCCAGAAATGTTAAGCACTCCCTCCTGCAACAATACTCAAGAGCTCTTGCATCCGTGGGAAGCACCCCACAGGTCACGAAACCCCGGTTTCAAATAATCCTTTCAAAAAGCATTTAAAATGTCATATGCTGACGCTTCCAAAGGTTCATCACCTGTGTTACAGGTTATTTTAAAACTCAGCCCAACATCTCCTGTACAAAACAGTTTATTTCTAGTCTCAGACATGCAAGCTGGAGGTGGAGCCACATACCTGGCAGGCATAAATGATTGCTTCCAGCTGTAGTGCAGAGAGTGACCCTTTGTCGGCAACAGAGCAAGGCAGGGAAAGGCTGTAGGTGATGTCGGGTGGGGGGACGCTGGACAGAGTGCTCGTTTCAACCACGAGGTCAGGGTGGTGCTTCCCAATCTTGGCTAAATGACAACACACAAACCAGATAACAAGTTCTTCATTCCCATGGAGCACCTCAGAAAGAACCTCACGCCTCACTCAGCCTGACTACGAAAGAGTCTCATTCAGGCTGCAGCCTCGGGAACACAAGAGATGAGCCCAACCCTTGCTGCTCCCCTCTCTGTTTCGTTCCACTGAAATTTCAGACTGCCAAAACCAAGCCATGCCTACCCTAGGCTGCTCCATGCCATACCTAGGCTGGTCCACAGTGGAGTTAACGTTAACAGCCCTTTCCATGCCCATGCAATACCAAGACACTCACACTTTGAAGGTATGTATTCTGCATAGGTCTCCGTTTGTCCCAACTCTTCCGTTTCTTCCTCATCACCTTCATCATCCTCCTCTGCAGGAGCCTGAGACTGAAAAGAAACACAGCATTGAGCAAATGTCAATGTTCTCACTTAGCTACGGACGCAGTGCCAGAAGCTGCCATTTAATCCATCCCAACACAACTTCACAACCCCTTCAGATACAATTAATCTCATTTATAGACTCCAGCAACAAAGGAAAACCAGCATCAAGAGCCCACCCCAGAGTCCCAGCGAGTGCTCTAAGAGCTACTTCCAGGGCCTAATCCACACCGAATTAGGAGAAGATGTTTACATCACTTTTCAGACGGGCTGTGGGGTAGCATTAATTCTGCCCAACCGTGCTCTACCTGACCCTGACTGAGGGACCTGGACCAGCTTTCAGCTCAGCTTGGTGCTTGGCAGCACGAAGCGAGGCACAGCTGTACAGGAGGCACACGTCACCCCCTAACACAGCGAGGTTCCACCGAGGGAGATCCGAGGCGCTGCTGGGAAAGGGCAGCGACCTGCAATGCATAGGGCTGATTTTCTTGTCTCACTGCCCCTGGAGGGAACGTGGTCAGGGTCGCTGTTCCCTGCACTGTGTTGGTGCCGAGTTCAGAGCCTGGTGTGTGGTTCTGCTGGAGCACATTGCGGTTCTCACCTGGTAGCTTATGAGGAGCGGGGTGTTGGGGACAGCAGGAACGGGGTCGCTGGAGCTGTTCAAGCCGCCGAACGATCTGCTGGGTGAGAACAGCTGGAACAGAAAGGACACAGGTCAGAGAGCAGCCGTAACCCTCAGCCCTCCAGCCTCAGCTCCAGCAATTAACGCATGAAAACACAACAACAGCGAGGACACTTGTGCTCTGTGCTCAGACCTTACACTCCGGTGACGTCAATGGGCTGTAATACTTTCTGTTTGTGAATGACAAGCCCTGGGGAGTAATTCTGGAAACTAATAAATCTTGCAAATGCCCCGCATGCCTTCGTCAACACAAACACAGGGAATAATTGACGAAGGTAAAAGCATTCCTGCAAGAAGCATGAAGGTTTTGGGTGTCCCCGTGTGAGATGAAAGCCTGCAGAGACACGTGTCCTCCTGCAGCATGAACAGGACCGGGACAGGAGTCCTTCTGCCAGGGCTGTAACAACTGCTGCCATTAAGACAGGTCACCCCAAACACTCCACGATGCCCTCAAACCTGGGACCTCAGGCAGAAGCCCCCGTTTCAGCCAGCTCACACTCGCACCAAGAGGTTACCTGTACAAACACTGCCGCATTCAAAGTACGGCCGAGGAGATCCAAGCAGGGGCGATGGGAGGGACTGAACATTCCAGCAGAACCCCGACATTTTACGACCTTACAAAGTGCCCTTGAGGCAGGCATTTACTCACCGGCTTTGCAATTGTGCTTTTATATTAAAAAAGCTGCTCGAAGTAATTAAGCAGCTGCACCAGACGGCAGCACACGGCTCAGCACTGGCTCTGCCAGGTTAAGGACTGCCACCACCACAGGGGGTTCACCTCACACCAGCGGGGACCAGCACCCCGGCAGCACAGATCCTGGCCACGAAGCCCAGGTCCCAAAGGGTGCCAGGACCCAGCAGAGCAGCGCCAGGCTGCCGCCACGGCCGTGGTGCTCGGGGCGGGTGCCGGTGCCCGCAGGCGCCAGGCGCTGCGTCGGGTTAATGATTGCCCGGGTCCGGCCAGCCCGCCGCACCGCAGCCGCTCGCAGCGCCCGAGCCGGGAAGGCACAATTGAGGAGAGCCTTTGTCTGCCCCCACACAAACAAAATCGCCCTGGAATTTCCCGGCAGCGAGCAAGGTCAAGCCAGCAGCTCATGGCATCCAAAGCAATCGGCCACTCCAAAAGCGGCACCGCTTCAACTTCACAGCCTGTCAAGAGCGCCAGACTCGAAGAGACCTATGCTCCACAGGCAGAAGTGAAAAATGGGAAGTTCTTAAGCATAAACACTCTGATTATTTCCTTTTTTTAAAAAATTAAAAAGAAAAAAAAAAAAGAAGAAAGAAAAAAACACCCTCCATTACTGGAAGCCTGAGTCAGAATTACCAGAAGGAAGCTGGACGGAAGAGCTATTTTCAGTGCCAACAAATCTGGAGAGCAGGTGAAATATCTCCACCTACAAATCTGAGCTCAATACCAAAGTTTCTTCTTAGGCAATAAAAGGTCCGGCTCCTGCTGGATCGGGGGACACGCAGCTCTGGCAGCGGGAGGTTTGGGTAGCTCTGGTTTTGCATCTGGAGAACACGAACCCCTGCTGTCCCCATTCAGCAACGCGGCTTTGGCACACGGCTTTTCACCTCAGGTGTTACAAAGAAAAGGACAGAGACCCGCTGGTTTGGGGCACTGGGAAACGGACCCCACAGCTGGGGATATGCTGCGAGGACCAGTCCAGGTGGGGCCAGGGGCTGCACCGGGCCATAAATCACCTCGCTGCAGACTGAGCTCACACAGCTCCTGCCTTTCTCTGCTCCCGCTCACCTCACAGCCTGATTTTCTCCTTTTTAGGTGAGGTACCTAAAATCATTAACCTAGGAGTACACCGTGCGTGAGAACACTGGGATGGAGCAGGAGCTGGACTCACTCTGTAAAGCTGCTGACAAGCGCACCGAGACTTGCTCTCACTCCACTTTCTTCCTCTTTGCATTGTTCTGCCTTTACCCCATCTCGCTGTGACTTCCAAGGGAAATGAGCAGTCCCATTTGGCTGGCGAGCCAGCTCCTCCCAGCAGAAAGACAATCCCTAGGACTGAGCTAGGAGAAGGGTGTTCACTGATCCGAAGGGCTATGAATGAGTTAGGCTGAGAAAGAGACGTCCACGGGTCACCCAAATTGGAGCTCCGAGCTTTCAGAGGCAGGGCTTTGTTTCCCCGACCTAACAAGGCTGGGAAATCTCATGAGATGGTTGTGAGAAAGCACAACGGACCACCCCAACTATTTTTATAAAAGTATTTCACAACTTCATCTCAAATGAAGCAAGCGTGTTTTGTCTGCTAACTCCTGCACATGGTTAGCTCTGTGGTAGCTCTTCCCTCCGTGCCCACTTTGCAATTAACGCACGGAGCCGAGATGCTGAACGCCTCTCCCCTGGGTCTGGCTGCCAGCTCTCCCAGCACGGGCACACGAAGGCAGCTCAGAGCCCGGTGGTTTCCTCTTGGGTCACCAACACTCCGCCCAAAGCTTCAGCCCTGGGCACTCGAGATAAGAATCCCTCGGTGAGCATGAAACGTCCCAGCAGCAATCGAGCCGCGATGCTTTCCTCCTCCCATCCTCCTCCGTCCCCCTGCAGCACAACTCTTCCCCCAGTGCCAACAACAGCTGACAAAGGGGGCAAAGCTAAAATACAGACACGGTCTTTTCCATAACGTGTCTTCAAATTGCTGCATGACAAAAAACATGCGGGTGTTTTTTGGGTTGTTTTTAACGAGGACAAGCCACGAGGCCGTTCTTGTACCTGGGATCAATAGGGGGTCTCTGTTCAGAATGCCCCCAATGCGCTTAGGAGATATCCCGGTTATCGGAGCCCTTCAGAGGTCGCTGCCTCTGCTCCGTGTGAATCTGAGACTGAAATTCTGTCTCAGGAACTTATCTGCTGTCCTGACAGCAGAGAGCAAGGCCTCCCATTGTTCCTGGGCAGAGCTGGCTGTACAGCCACGGCTGATAAGATGTACTGGAGCAAAACGGACGAGGACTGCATCCGCCCGGGCTGCGTACAGTGAAACCTGACTCACGTTCAGCCCTGTACTGCAGATCAACTGCCAAAATTCCTGGCATCTTACGGAGAACTACGGTGGCACGATGATGTGGGAAGGGGCAGGGAAAGACTGGATAAATTGCTTGTATGTTGGTGCAAGACATCAGCTGGGTCCCAGCCTTGCACCGAATGTTATAAGCAGAAACCTTTTACTTTTTTGCCCCAAATCATTTGCTTGCCTCCTTTAACAAAAAACAAAAAAAAAGATATTAAATCAGTTGCCAATCAATGAAGCTAACTATCCCTTTATCTGGCTTCCTGCAAGTTCCCACCTCCCATGCAAAAATGAAACTGAAATCTCCAGCCTGGGATAGCCTTCAGCGACATCTCGTCAGGAAATGTCAGGCTCAGCGAAAATAAACAAAAAGCAAAACACAAACAGCAACCTCTGTGTTCAGAAGGCACTGATAAGAGAACGTTTAAAATAGTTGGTGATTCTTTTCAGAAGGAAGTTGTTTATAAATGGAATTCAAAGGAGCTGATTGGCCTTATCTGAACCTAAGAGCTCCGAAGGACAGCGAGTGGCACCGGCAGGGCTCCCGGTAGAAGACAGGGGGTGAAGGACAGCACCCAGGGGAGCGCCCAACCTGCCACTGAGCTGCTCAGTGGTATTGTTTCAAAGCAGAACTGCTGCCAGGGCTCTTATTTCCAGACTGTGACAAACAGCCAGCTTTCATCATGGAAACACCGAGTCCAAGTCATCACTAACAGCAAAACGCAGCCTTTAAAAACAGAACCAAACCTCAAAATGCAACAGTGACTAAAGCACAGGTGTGCTGGATTGCATTCTGGAGCTCTCATGTTGACTTTTTCCCCCACAATGTTCGTAAGACAATGACCTACAAAGGAAACCTGCTGCAGGGCTGGATCTTCACCACGACAGCTGAGATCTCGAGGCTGAGCAGATGTGACCGGTATCAGTTCCACCACCAGCCACAGCTGGCGGCTACCAGTAGGGACTGATACCAGGTTGTGCAACAGTGAGTAAGCAGTCCCAATAGATGAGGGGAAATAACAGCAGAAGGCTGGTAAAAATGCACAGAACCTCCTGTTGCTCTCAGCCTGCCGGGAGATCACATGCCCAGGAGATGTAAAAGCTTGCAGGGACTTGGACTCACAAAGTAAACACAAATGATTAGTCTCAAATTGAGACAGTTTGGTTTTTAGTCATTGTTAGTAAAATATTTGTCGTGGAGAATAAACATACATTGGATGCTGCTGGGGACAGTTAACAAGCTACAGCACTGCGTTTTCCTCGAGTCCAGCTCTTCAACACTCCTGAGCTCAACAGCACGGGATGAAGCCCGAGGTTTTTTTTGTCTGATGGGGAGGATGGAAGAGGAAGCATCCTGTACCTCTATTTGGTTCTGCTGCGACGTGTTTACATCCCATAGTGTTGGCACGTGGTTCAGGCTATCCGTGGGCAAGAAGTCCTTCGGATCCGCGATGTCAGAGAGGGAATCCGCAGGGGATGAGAAGAGGGAGTTGTTGTTGGAAAGCTCGTCGAGGTATGAAGCATCCTGAAAGGGAAGAGATGCCCACAGTTAGAGGAGGCAGGAAGAAGAGCAGAGAGCTCCTTTCTCGCTCCTACTCCTCCAAAAAGTTTGAATTTCTCACCATTATCCGAGCAGCTCTGTTCCTTCATGCGCCACAGATCTCAGAAACTAACTTGCAAACAGACACACGTTCTGAGCAGCTGTGTGAAAATCTCAGTTACCTGATGAAGTAGGAAACACTGCCCTGTGCACTCAGGATTCACTCGGACCGTGTACACGTCCCCGTACATCCCCCAGGACGTCAGTCACCTCAACCTCGTGTGCGATTTACGTGGCTGCAGGAGGGTGAAAACTCATCTGTCCGGCACCCAAAAGACTCGGGCACTCCGTGCATCCACAAAAGCCCCCAGAGAACCAGCTCCATCCGATGGTGCCAGGGCTGTTCAGTCGCAGCTGATGGCACAGCAGTGCCTGGAGGCTTCGGGGATCATTACAGCCTCCTACAGGTTCTGGGCTGCCAGGAGCAGGGGCGCAGGAGCGCTGCTGTCACCCGCGTTTGCATCCGGATAAAAATTGGCAAATCCAACAGCCCTCTTCCCGGGACATGCCTCAAGCTGGGCAAGAAGCGAACGTGCCCCAGGGACAAGGGTCAGGCTCTGCCCCTGCCCGTTTCCCGGTGCGGAGGCAGCTCACCATTGTTTTATTTCGTGCCGACCGGCGGTGACGCCGATTTGAGTCATGACGGCTCCAGATCACAAAGTGCCCTCAGTCCCCTCCCCACCATCAGCTCATCATTTGGCTTTGCCAATTTCAGGTGGCAAGAACCGGCAGCCCGAAGCACTTTTACCTTCCGCCCTCAAACTCCGGCACAGATCCCTGCACCTCCCTGACTCCACCTCGCCAGCTCAGCCCCCCGGCACATCACACACCACGTTGGGGCTGGCAGAAAAAGTTTGTGCCCTGCTCACTGAGGGGGCTTCCTTCGCCACGCCGAGAGCCAGACCAGCGTGATAACACCGCAGCACGGCTGCCAGGACAGCCACGGTGTCAGCTACGAGCAGAAATCACTGTTCATTTCCAGTTAAAGGCCATTTCCTACTACAAAGCAGAAAGGCAGCCAACGATTTTAAAAGTCACTTAGCCCTGCCTGACAAAATCAGGAGCAGCTGAGCCTGCCTGTGTTATCCCTCAGGGCTTCTGGCCAAGGGCTGGGGCAGGCTCTCTCCTGCCTGCTATCAGAAGTTAGGTTTTTGCCGTGTTTAAAGCCATCAGGACGTGTTCCTTCCACCTTCTTGCCAGCCACGTTTGGCCACCGAGAAGTCAGTCGCTGCTCTGAAGCCGTAGGTGCAGGAGCTGGCAGCTGCAACAAAGGCAGGCAACAAGAGAGACTGCAGGAGAGAGGGGTAAACCTCCGAGTCATCAAATATCAACTGGGGAGACCCACGGGCTCGAGGAGAAAAGGGCTGTTTGTTAGGCTGTGCTCCACGCAGGGCACTCCCTGCCCATCGACAGCCGGGCAGCGCTTCCCGTGCAGCTCTTACTCTCGGTATTTTGGCAGCTATTTTAGGGTTTACCCAGAATCAGAGGTTTTTAAGAGACAGCAGCACACACACCAAGGCTGGAAATAAGTGATTTCGGAGCAACTTTTCTTCCCATTCTCAGGCTCAAAATTCAGGGGCAGGATGGGGTCGTTTTTTCATTCATTCCAAAAAATTCTGCCAGGTGGATCCATCTGGGCATCCACCAGACAACACCTCACTCGAGGAGCATCAGAGAGGGACGCGCCAGGCTGGGACAGTGTCGGGGGGAGCTGTAAGAGCCCGAGGCAGCCCGGCACCACGCTCCCTGGCTCCCTGCTGGCCCCACACGAGCCCCGTGACAGCTCCAGCCCCGCTCCCCGGCCTGAAATAAAGAAGAGGAATTCAGCCTGCAAGTCAGAGGGAGATAAAACCAGCCCTGGAAAAGACTTCAGCGAGTCCGTCCCCTTGCAGTATGACAAGGCGTTAGTCACAGGCTTTCAGAGCCCCCTGTTTGTCTTACCCCATTACTGAATTACCTACAGAGCACTGAAACTCGTAACGTGCCACATCCCTGCCCCGCAGAGCTTCCAGCGCAGCCCCAACAAATTAGCCTTGTTTAACTACAAAACGCGGCGTAATTAATTTAATGCCACGCTGATAGCTACGATCCGTGTCATTGCAAACCCTGCCTTGACTAATGACTCCACGGGCTTATGTGGAGCAAATTGGAGTCACCAGGCCTTGCAGGAGGGGAAGGATCACTGCCCAAATCTCCAGCACTGAAACAGGGAGCCCAAAACCACCCCTTCCCAGGGGCACAACGCTGCTGACACCCCAACACGTGGTCCCAGACCTCTGATGTGCTCGAGAATGGATCACTCCGGGGACACGGCTGGCTTCAGGATTTGGAGTGAGTTATTTCATCCCTGCTTAAGGCTGATTAGTAAGAGCTTTTTTTTTTTTTTTTCCTCCTTAGAAATAAGAGGATTTTATAGCAGTAGCGCTTATTTTATGTCTCAGTGTAAATGTAATTGCTGTAACAGAAGGAAGTTACCCTGCGAGGCTGGATCTTTATCTCAAATGATAATCCACAGCAATCCTCTGCGAATGACTGATTCTTGAAATTAGGCCCTATCTATTTGGGGTGGGCTTTATTTTTTTTCCCTTTCCCATTTTGCACAGCCAACCAAAACCCAGCCCGCACTCCGCAGAGCGCCCTTGGCACAAGAGTTACCGGCAGAGGCCACCTTCGCCTCCCATCTCCCACACCTGCTCCGTGACCAGAAGATCTTAAAGGTCCTTTCCAGCCTTTGTGATTCTCTGATTTTATGATTCTCGTGCTCCTCCGTGCCAGGACACAAACGCCCGAGCTGAGGGCGCCGAGCCCTGCCCCGCGGCTCTCCGCGCAGACTTTTCCCCGTTTCTCCTGTCACAGAGACCTCGAGGGCTGCTCTCGTGAAAGCAGCTCAGAACTAACGGCTCGTGTCAGGGATGGAGTCACAGCAGCACATCATAAGGCGGTGACAGGGCGATTCCTTTACAGCAGGGTGAGCGCTTAATGGAGAATTTTATCAGGGGTCAGCAGCGGCCGACGCAGAGGCTACGCGATGCTGGTGGCCGTGGGGCTCGCCAGCGCCTCTGTCCATCGTGTTCTAATACGATCAATAAACCAGAGCAGCAGGCAGATGATCACAAATCACTGCCTGATCTCCATACCAGGAGATGCTCTAGCGAGTAGCTCAATAAATCAATGATAACGATAATTTGCTGAACTTCTAAATTGAATGCAAAATAATTGCCAACCGATGCTGCTACGGCACACGACGTTTCTATCGTTATCCCAAACCAGAGGTTAGCAGAGACAAGAATAAATTCCCTAGAAAAGATTGGGGCAATAAAACAATACAAACACTTAACCCCTTTCTCCCAACCACTAGATCAAGCCCAGCTCTTTTAGTCAAAGCAAAATCTTTGTTAAAAATACCGAAAGAACAGGTGAAGCCTAAATACAGAAGCAGTGTGCATCCTAAAAATAATTTTGGCCATGAAGCCCTCACTATAAATGGTTTATTTGCTCACAATCCAGAACAATCCGGACACAGAGGAAACAAATATCCCTTTGGTACAGCAGCTCCTGATTGCTTGCTCCAGCTGATAGGAGCTTCAAAAGAAATCAGACAGACACAGGCACATGCAAATACACAGACATGATCGAAGCAGTGCCAGACGAGAAAGGTTTGGGTTCTCAGCAATCACAGGTTAACCCAGCTAGGTTTCAGATAAAACAGAATAAGAAAATTAACAGCTACAATGTAAGCTATCAATCACTAAAAGGAAATCTTTTAGCTGCCAAAACCCAAAGTCTCTAAATATGGGGCAATAAACTTGCAGTCTCAAGGGTTCAGTGCTCTGTCTTGCATTTCCCTTGCTTTTCTGTACACAGCATCTGGTTTAAAAATAAAATTCCTGAAAGCCATTACAGCTACATAAACACGCAGATCAATTCTCCACACAGCCCCTTTTCCTCCAAGTTTCACAGTAAACAAGCCCCGACCGACAGGAGCAGGCTCCAAGTAATGCACTCACGTTTCGGAGAGGCACAAATCTACAAATCCCATCTCCAACACGGCAAATCTGCCCTCGCTGCCTGGCACCACGCAGCGCTGCCCAAAAACTCCGCTGCCGTGGCAAAAAAAAATAAAAATAAGGGACATGCAAGCCCGGGGGGACAAACCAAACAAAACACAAACCAGGAATTCCAAGGAAGAGGAAAAATAAATCGATCCAGCATTACCTTGACCAGGGATCGGAACTTTAGCCAGAACTGCATTTCGGACATTTTAAAGCAGCATGCAGCGTGTTGGCAGCGCAGGGCACGGCTGAAGCAGGACGGCGAGCTTTCTCAGTGTGCAGGGCAGGAAGGTCTTCATTCATGACAGCGACAGCAGCAACGGCCAGAAAGAGAGCTCATCAAGGGTTTTTAAAAATTAACATGCAGAAGAAAGGAGTGAAAATGGAGGAAAAAAGGACAGCCATCCAGTGCGTCTGTCCTGAGCCCGTGGAAATTTGCATATGCTGTTTAGTCATGAAGGAGAGTGCTCTTACTTCCTCTAAGTACGAGGGCTGACTTTCAGGAAATGATGCCTGCTTGGTAAGTCAGTGAAATTACTGGCAGTGCGATGAGAATTACTGTATGTGGTGTAATTCAACCACAGATGCACTGTAAACAAAGCTGCGCTCCGCGGCAGGACCTGGCCCTGCAGGGACACGGCCACCCGCTGCCACCTCGGCCCCTTCCCCAAGCGCAGAAATCACCCCAGCACCTCCTGCCCCGGGGGTCTGGGGGGCTCGAGGTGACACAATGAAGCTGAAAAGGTCCCAAGCAGCACCTTTTCCTTTCCTTTTTCTTAAATAAGGAGCCATGTGCTTTCTTTTGTCTTTAGGATCTGCCCCACCCCAACTCCTATGATTAGAAAATGGGCAGGGGCAGGGGCACGCTGCCTCCCTGCTGCCTCCCTGCTGCCTCCCTGCTGCCTCTGCGCCCACAACCCCTGCCTTCTTTTCCCAAGGGCTTCCCTTTTAAAGTTTATTCTAAAGTTTTGGTTAAAATAAAAATAAAAATGGGGGTGGGGAGCAAAATTTCTGGTGGGGAGAAGAAAGGCACAAAAAGGGGTCAGTTGGAAGGGCTTCATTCACCGCCAGTTCAAGGAGTCTGCTCCACGGCTAGAGGTGGGAGGAGAAGTGACTTTGCCCAAGCGCTGCCCTGCAGAAAAACTAAAACTTCCCTGCCAGGTTTTGGTGCAGAAGCTCCCCGTGAGCTCTCCCCAGCACAGCCAGCAGCAGCGCCCTGGTGCCGCTGTCACCGCTGGCTCCCGAGGCTCCGTGCCCAGGGCTGCTGGAAAACCCCAGGGTGCGAGAGGGTGCGAGGCGCTCGGCAAAAAACAGAAGTTCAGCAAGAGAAGGCAGCAAAGCCCCCAGCAGGAGCCAAGAGCAGCATCCGAGGACAACATGTGGAGCTTCGCAGCCCCTCTGAGACCCCAGGGAAGCGAGCATTGGGGCGGTTTTGCTTCATGCCATGGGATGAGGAGCGAGCACTGCCCTTGGAGACCCCTGTGAGAAAAGCACACGGCCCCCGGGGCTGCACCAGCACCCGCAGGATGCGGCCCTTGCAAACAGGGCAGCTGGGGCCCGCAGGGCTGAACACACCAAAACCCCTCAGTCACGAGGATCCAGGTTCCATCAGACCAACCGCCCAGTCCACAGGTCCCACCCCTTCCCGAGAAGCAAAAGGGAAAGAAAGAAGCAAAAGGGAAAGCAAAAAGCAAAAAGCAAAAAGCCCTTCCCCAGGCACTGCGGAGCTCCCGGGGCACAGCGCGGTGCTGAGCGACTGCAGGAACCGGGGTGAAAACGAAGCGCTTGGTTTCTGTGGGCAGCTGCTTTGGGGTGGAGGTGGCAGCAGGCTTTCACTGCTGCTCGGAGCTGGCTCTGATTGTCTTTGAGTAGCTGGTGGTGCCCTGGAGCTTGGGACAGGTGCTTTAATGGCACGTTGGAAGCGAGGAGACCAAACACATTTCTGGAACGTCTTAATTAGCGACCTGCTGGTGACTGACTCGTGGTGTGACCTGGATTACACCACCACTGTCTGTCTAAGACTAAGGTCTTGTTATTCCTGTAGCCTTTAAAAAGCAGGGGACTTCTTCCTTCTTCCTTTTCTCTTAGTAGACAAATGGGGCAAAATGCAGGCAACAAACCTGGGACATCAAAGGGAAGACAGGTGACATCGCCGTAGATACCGGGACTGCCAAATCGATTTTGCAATACCACAGCAATATAATCACAGGAGATAAGATCCCCACCAAAAAACCACCACCCGGTATTTTAAGAACCCTTCCTTGGGGACAAGGCATGCCACGGCGTTTCCCCTCTCCACAATCAATCTGTGAAGGTGCCTGCAGACAATCGGGGCAGGGCAGGGCTCACACCACCAGCCGGGCTTACCGGCATCCTGCAGAAACCACCACGTTAACCCCCCGCAGTGACCCCGCCGGGTCATCTGCACAGGTAATCAGCCGCTGCCTTTTAATCACCGACCTACCAGGCAGCTTCCTGAACGCGCTGATGGTTTCCTGAAAGCATGCGCTGAACTTCTAGGAAAGCAGAGCACAGATCGATGTGGGATAGTGCCTCTGATCAGGAGGGCTGGGGGCTCGTGGCTGTCCCAGCCAAAGGCTTTGGGGCTGAATTTCCTGCAGCACTTCGCTGCCTAAAGGTGCTGCGAACCGGCAGCTTCACGTGCCGGAGGGCAGTTCGAGCAGCAAAGAGGATATTTAAAAATAACAATAACATGAGACCAGGGAAATAAAAAATGAAGAAACCATTCGTGTTGGAGGCAAACTTCTCACGGTGACTGCCGTGCTAGGACCAGTGGCGTTAGGGGTGTTTGAAAGAGCATCCGAGGCTGCCCCTCGGAGCCTCAGCGTGGTACCCGGAGGACACGCAGCCACCACCAGCACCACTGGAGACAGGGAAACTCGCTCCATCAGGCTGACTCAGACCAACTCTGCTTTGAATTAAAGCATCTATTTTAATACATCTCCCAGTGGTCTGCTATTAAATTATATTACCAGCATTTTTTCAAGTGCACTCCGTGTTTCAGACCAGCGCTTTTCCCGCTTTTGCTAGCTTTATGAAGGGAAGGAGGCAGAGAGCAGGGCTTGCCAAGAATTTCAGAGGGCAGTTTTCTGTTGCCTCCCATGCCTCCTCTCCTGTCTAGAAGGTGGGCACAGCAGCACTAGAAGCCAGCAAAGCAGATGAAAACGAACAAGCCTGGAAGGGAGGAGGCATCTGAGCCAGGTCCTCCTCCAGGCCCTCGCACCCCTTCATGGGGCTGGCAGCAAATGAGGTCCCAAAAGCAGAATTACTCACCCTTAACCATGGCTATCTCCACCTGAGGTACCCCAAGAGCTCCTTTTAGATACGGAGGAGGAGGATTTACTCCTAAAGCTCACCCGACGATGAGGAGAGGAGGCAGCCAAACCCCTGCTGATGCCATCGGTGCACGAGGAGGTGAAGGCAGCGCCGGCACGGCTCTGAGCTGGGAGCCCAGGCTGGGGCTCAGCCCTTTGCTGTCAGATCACCTCGTGGTGCTGTCTGGCGTGGAATCACCCAGGCACCCTGCAGGAGGGGAGCCACCCAGCAGCAGACAAACACCATGCCACGGCCCCAGTGCGGCAGAGCCACGCCGCCCTAATCCCCACCTCTGCTTCCCTAAACCACGGCACTCGGTGTTGGGCACCTCACCGGGAGAGTTTTTCAGGAGTAATTAGGTCAGACCAGAAGCCCAGCCCTGGAGTAGGAAAACAAAGAGGTGAGCGTGTACAGCACCTTGTTCACAGGGCTTCGGAGGCACCAGAGCCCGTTAATTGGCTGCTAATTGATTTCACTCTCTGTATTCCCCGTAGACAGCACTCCAGGACAGCGATAGGAAATTCCAGGTGGTTTCTTATTCCAGGAAACTCTTCATCTCGGTCAGAACTGAGTCCTTCTTATAATTTAATAACTGGTGCATTGATTTCTCTTAAATCACCACAGCTCTGTGCGCTGAAGCACTTTTAAAAATTAATACTTTTGTTTAAGAGCAGGTTAATTCCCCCCTTCCTTTAACAAGAAGGATTAATAGGAGATTGCAAGGGGGTGGCAGCAGGACGAGGGCTGGTGTATGGTTAACGCGTGGCCAAGAGCCCCCACACGCCACGAGCTGCCTGAAAGGGATCCCACGAGGCTTTGGCTGCACCTTACAGCACCCTGCAAAGGGCTCGACCCAACAGCAGACAACTCCTGCCTGACCCCACAGCCTGGACCAGGGCTGAGCTCCCTCCCTCAGGTTTCGAAGGGGAACCCGAGCTCCCTGCCAGAGCAGCTGCACGTGGAGTGCTTCCCTGCACGAGGAAGGGACGAGCAAAGGGGAGGACGAGCCCTGGGGGGGCTCCCTCACGGGGCTGCCGTGCCCACCGGGAGCTGCTCAGCCCCGCTGCGGGAAGGGCAGCTCGGTTTTCAGTGGAACTCAGCAAAAATGCAGTCAGCAGAGGAGCCTCCGCGTTCAGAAAGGTCCTGGGCTGGAAAGACATCGGGAACAGGCTGGGTGAAATTAGGCAAACAAAAAAGGGCTCCGAGGAAACGGGCAGAACCGCGTGCTCTGAGTGACTCTAAGCAGGACGGAACAGGGAAGCTTAGAGAAAAACCTGCGGGGGCTGAGAAGCTTTTAAGCACCAGGCATGCTTTTTCTACAACAGCTCGCTCTGCTCTGTGATAAGGCTCGGGGCTCACGCCGTGGTTAACGGGCACTGGCCCGGGGACACCAGATGCCAGGGCACGAACTGAAACTTCCCGGATTTGGAGCTCTGTTGTGGCAACCAACAGCTCCGAGATAACGCGGCTGTGATAGAAATGCCTTCCCAACACATCAGCAGGGGGCTCAGCAGCACCTCGAGCCCGCAGGCTGTGAGGCCAGAGCAGCAAAAAGCAGGCGGGGAGCGGAGCGGGGGCAGCCGAAGTCGTGCGTCTCCTCTAGGGTTTGATTTCTAAGGATGTGTGCGCAGTCAGAGGACTTTTTCTGTAGGGTGACGACACCACAAGGCCTGAGCAAGGCTCTGGCTGAAGACAACGGTTCCCAAGATCGAGAAGTGCTATCAGCCTCCAAGATGGCCTCGTAACTATTTTCTAAACCTTAATTTAAGCCACTTGTTTACATAAAGAATGCCAGCAGACCGGCAAGGATGAATCACCCAAGAACAAGCCAAAAAAACAAAAATACTGGGGAGGAAACAAGTCCCCATTCGGCTGCTCTGGCCACGCACATGAAGCATCTTTTCCAACATGCACTCACCGGGGCTGCTGCGATGCACACAAAGGGCTGCTCACCAGACCCCAGTGCCAGCGGTGAATGATTCAACTAAGAAGAAATTCCCAGAGCAATTCACAAGTGTGGCAACTCCCTCTGATGGCACCAGCGGTCTGCGTGCTGAGGAGCAGACTGAGGAGCTCTGAGACAAAACAGGGAGCGAAGACGGGGACTCAGATGGCAGCGCGGGAGGAAGAAAGTTGAGCTCTCTGCACCCCTGGGTCGGTTCCTCGAGCCCTCGGTCACACGAACAAGCCTCAGATCACCACCAGCAGCAGCAGGAAGTGCTCACTGCACAAACACCTCGACGGAATCAGAAGGCATCTGCTCTTTAGACCTTTTAAATCCATTTTCAGCATCACGTGCATCCCCGGAAAGCTCTTCAAAGAGAAACTGCCTCTGCAGCCCGGCTCTGGGCTGGAGCAGCCCCGAACAGCCGCAGGACACAGCGTGCACCAGCTCACCACCAGGTCACACACAGGATCCCAAAGCTTCACCCCACATCAGAGATGACGTTTCCCTTCCTCTGGCCCCCCAGGACAGCGAGCAGAAAGCCCAGCACTGCCGGGCTGCACGCAGGGACACACGGGCTGTATGCAGGCACATCCAGCGCTGCCACCTGGGGTACGGCTCAGCAGCACCGCTGGGCTTGCTGTCACAGGATGGATTCTGGTATCTGAACAAAGTCGAGAGAATAAACTGTGCTCATGTGTGAAGACAGCCGAGGTTCTCACATAAGCACCCGATTTATCTCGGCTGCTCAGTGACCACAGATTTAATCAGGAATCTCTTACCAAAGCGTGCAAACTCTTCATGTTCTCTCTTTGGTTTCAGTCCTTATTCTGGCATGGTCATAACAGCACAACGTTTTGTGGGACTTACCACTCCTGCCACCACACCAGGCAAGTACAGAAAAGACAGGTACTTTCCTACACAGTCACCTGAAAAGATAGAGCCACCCAAGCTGCTCCCACACCTTCTGAATGGCATGTTTCAGCTTTCCATGCAGATTGTTAATATTTAACAGTTTGGCATCTGGGACAGCAGGAAATCAGTGAAGTGGAAAATACTGCTGAAGCAAGGGATGGAAAGGCTCCAGGACATTCCCGGATGACTCCAGATGGATGCCACTGCCTCCAGTTAATTGCCCGCTCTATGAGATCCAAGCTCCAATTCTGGCTCCTATAAAAAGGCATCAGCTTTTCTCTGGAATGACCAGCAGCTTACGGAGCCCTAGGTTATATCAACCTATTTCCACATTAGTGCTTACCACACGCTAACATGTCAGAGCACTTGCAGCAAACCCCACAAAAAACTCAAAGGTGACAAGAGCCAAAGGCTGCTCTGGCTCCACACTTCAGCATGGCAAACAGCCCGAGCTGGAGGTTGGCTAAGACTAAAACGCCTCTTTGGGAGACAGAAGAGCACAAAACTTGTGTTATTTCACATTAGTGGGCACTGTCACCCTGGGCACCTGGCAAGCACGCGTCTGTCTGTGCTGCGGCAGCCCCAGACAGACGCCGCTCTTCTCAAACACCAACTAGATCAGAGCAGTTTCATTTTGGAAAACAAAGCTCTAACAAAAATCTTGTTCAGTGTTTCTCGGTTTCAGAGCACACGGGGTGACACATCGCTGCCTTGGGTTATCTGTGGGAATCTCCAGAAAGTCCCAGGCAGTAACACTCAGCGCACGGGCTTACAGAGAGCCACCGAGCAGGACTGAAGAAGACCCATAAAATGCTCTGCTCCTTGTGTGACCCTACGGGGCACTGCCTGCTCCGTGTGCTGTGACAGCACAGCAAAAGAAGTGGCTTGGCTGTGCTGGATTCAGAGATGGGCACTGCATTCCCTTTCTTGAATCTAAAGAACTTTTGCAGGCACATTGTGATGGGTGCAGTCTCACAGCAGCTCGGCTTCTCCTTTTCACAACGGATCTCCAAAATCTGCTCTTCTCAAGCTGGCGGAGATCGATTTCCGCACGCAGCAGGGGAAGGAAGCTGATCGACCACTTAGATACTAGAAAGTGTGTGAGTTAAAGAAGTACCAAAGCCCCTTTCCCATTAAACCCATCAACCAAACTACACCAGACCTGCACGCCGAGACCTGCGGAGAGGTCCCGGCTCCCTCTTCCCATCGCAGCCTGCTAAATGGCTCGCACAGGTTGAGGAGGTCACATTTCTGCCTTGTTCCTCCCACAATTAATTCTGCAGGAGGCCAGGATCAATGCTATTATAATTCATTTACTTATCTGGTTTTATCCAGTCAGAAGCCTCTGGTCAGCAACAGCTCCTGGTGGCGGCAGGCGAGTCGCAGCTCTGCTCAAGGAGCTGAATTTGGGTTACCACACCAGTGGCTTACCTCAAAGGGCTCGAATCCCCAGCATGTATATAACCAAACCTGCAGCAATCAGACCCCCAAGGAGGTTTGAAACCTCTCTCTGGGCTTGCCAAGAAAAAAAACTCAGCAGGAATTAGCCCATCTCCCTCAAGAAGAGGGGAAAGGCATCAGATTGCTGTTTTCTACTGCTATAAATGTATTTCGTGCTGCATTTCTGAATAAAGTTCTTTACAGTCAAGCTGCTCTTCCCTGCTGAATCAATTCAGCAGCATAATCCAACGTTCGTGACACTGCATCCACTGCACAGCAAGAAGCTGAGGCACCTCAATGAATCATGCAGGAGGAACAGAGATTACAAAGGAAAGAGTTTCTGTTTATACACGTGTCTTGACATTCGGCAGTCAGAGAAAAAAAGCATTCAAAAGCTCACAGGAGCTTCCTGGGGCCTACGGAAGCATTTCTTGATGTGTCAAAGCACGATGCCAGCCCAAAGCACATGCATACTGCCCCAGTTTATCCACACGTCTCCCTTCTACTGCTCCCAGCAGCTTAGTGCTGCGCTGCAGGGCTCGGCTAGAATTAAGAGCGAAGATCTAGAAGGGTCAATCTTCACCTGGATGCAGAAGGGGTTGGAGCCAAACAGCTCCACTGCACGCACACCCCAACAGCACTGCTGGGCTTATCTGCCACGCCGAGGCACAGACCTGGGGCAGACAACTGCGATGTTCAGATTAGCTCCTTCCCACACGCAGAGGAAGCCTGGCTCTGCTGGTAAGCTTTTGTGTGACCAGAAACAAAAAAAAAAAGAGTACTTTTCATGAAACTGATTTGACTTGTAGATAACACAGATTCTGAACGCAGCCCATGGTTCTGCACACCTGAAAGGTTCCTTTGAAATCCCCTGGGCACCTTTGAGGCTGTGAGGTCCGATCTGTCAGCAACTGCTGAGCCCCCAGCCAGCCTGCTGATAAAATCTCATTAGGAGACCTAAGTATACAAAAACTACCCTGAAATTTTTCACGTAAGCTCCTCATTGCATTGTCTGATCAATAACCAGTAACCACCAGCTCTGCCCCTTCTCACGTTTTGTGCCTGGAGGCAGAGCCGTGGTCAGGTCACAGGCTGGGGGCTGGCAGCGAAGGGCACTCCGCAGCTCTGCCGCACTGCTCGGCTGCTGCTTTGAAGTTCTGGAGGCACAGCAGGCTGTGCCCTTTGACTACCTGAGGGAGGACGCTGGACTGCAGCCAGCACATTATCTGCTTCCCCAATAATCAGTGCAGTAACTTACGGAGCTGGGAGGGCCGGGACTACAGAGTTTGTTCAGTTTGGCTGTTGCCTTGATAGGTCAGAGCAGGGTAACTTTCTACAGTTTCACTCACTAGACATCTTCAGACACTGGGTATAAAAAAAACACTGCAAAGAACATGCACAGACACCGATAACATCTATATTAACTCCCAGAAAGGATGTAGTTAGTCCCTTCTTTATTTCAAGTCAGCTGTCACAGAAGCTGCACTTTCCAGCCTCCACTGACTGATCTTACCAGAAGATGTTGCTAAAAGCAAGTGAAGCACTTCAAAAACTCTACATAAAGATCTTCCAGCCCAGAGGGATCCCCGAGGTGAGGATGCCTGCTGGTCCCTAGGGACACCAAATGAACCAGGGAGACTGACTCCCACACTTCAACATTGAAGAAAAAAAAAAACAGGAACTGGCTCAAACCTCAGCTCGTTAGGCACTGAGCTGATGCAGTCCTTAAACATTCACTGCTCAGGAATCCACCACTTGTAAAGCAAGTGCAATACGTGTAAGTGAAGAAAGTTCTAGGAGACAAATGAATTAACTGACTGAAGCATTCTCACATTCACACTTACCTACACCCTCCTGCAAACAGGATGCTCCCACGTGCTTTCAGAGTTTGTTAAACATAATTTTAAAAGCCAGAAGCAATCTTAGCACAGGGAAGCTCCTACCAAGACAATGGATAGCTTCTGAATTGCTTCTAGCAGAATTTACCCCAATTGTGTGCAATTCCTATATGATGCCAGACAAGTTTAAGACACTGCTGGCCTTTTCCTTTCCCCTCTCTACCACAACCCTGAAAAACAAAACCCATCACCACAAAAGTACAGTTCTTCCCCAAAGCCATCAGTAGCTATGTACTCACCTGAGGAAAATCACCATTTTTTGGTAAGAAGTCAGTGGGGTCCACAGATGCATAGTTTGTATCCAAGAAATGTGGTCTGCTGATGGAATTCATATAAAAATCGTGAGGGGAATTAAAATATTGCCTGTAAGGAAATGGGAAAAGCAGTTATTTCCTGGCAGTTCTGAGTTCTCCTCAGGTTGCTTCAGACTCCAGCATCAGCGGTGAAGGGTCAATTACAGGATGACACATACAAGAGATTGATTTTAGAAAGGGGTGTGTACCCAGAAGAGATAAATGAATGGCAAAATAAGACAGCTCCAAGTTGCATCCTACTTCCCAGACTCAGGAGCACAAGAGTCTGGAGAGCTGCGTTAAGATAAAGAATTGAATTCTCAGCAATTTGTGTAAACGGGGAAGGATTTCATAGAAAAAATATTAATCCGCAGGACTAAATAATATTTCAGTCCTGACAACAAAGCAAAATAAGCCTGATGATGTCCCAGTGCCAGGCGTTTGACAGGTGTGACGGAACCTGACAATCACACTGCGTAAGGACAAGCATCGAGTTTCAGGGAAGTATCACACCCGAATGCTCCTTCGGGTCACAAAACTGCAAACAGCACAGAGGAGCTCGCAGACTTAGAAAGAGAAGAGCCCCCGCTGTACACCTCTGGCAGAGAGCTTCACACCAGCCACAGAGCTCAGCTTAGAGACACAGACAGGAGGGTCAGGGACACGCACGGCCAGACAGAGCGGTTAGCCCGGACAGGGACGGATTCTGGATGGAGCTGATTGTGCCCAGTAACAAAGCAAAATCTCCACTGCACTAACAAGTGAGAAAAGGCAGAGGTTTTCTGATTCCTCCCTGCTGGGCAGGGCACACGCCAGCGCTTCCTCCTGCTCCCTCCCCTGGCGCCCTGCGAGCAGAGGGTAGGTACGGATTGCACAATTCCCTTCCTCCTTCCCAGGGGCAGCCTCTGGCCTGCGCTCAGGCTTCCTTCTGGTTTTGCTATTACACACGCGAGCCTTTCCCTCTCCTGCAGGAGCAAGGAATGTGCTTCGTAATCCTTCCCGTAAGGGCTGTGCACTCACGCCGCTTGGGCAATCGCCACCCAACACGTTTTGGTGCCGGAGCCACCGGAACGGTTCGGCCGAGCTGCCTGCTCTCCTCTCGTGGCAAGCTGTGAGCTCTTCGTGGTGCCAAGCTCACAGAAGCCACAGCAATCAGCCTCAGCAGGGCAACGTGAGGAGGGAGAAGCAAAATTTAAGAAGGAATAACATCCAGGAGCAGAGCTGGGGAGCGACTACGCCACCAAAATATTACCAAGCAATTAAAACACCGCGTGTGGCCAGCAGCTCATTCATACGCAGTGCCTCAGATTTACATATGGATTTAGGTTATCTCCTGTTTTTTCTTTGCATCGTAAAGATAACACCCTCAAAAAGCAGCGTTGGGTTTAGCACCCTTGCACGTAACAGATCCGGCAAGTTAACGCTGCCTCGTGGCTCCTCCATCTATCCAGCCAAATTAAAATCCGGGCACAGTTTCTGGGAATTAATGTATTTGTGCACAGGAACGGCTCGTTGGGCTGCCTTCAGCCTGAAGCTGCTGCGGTCTCCCTCTCTCCCTTGCACGAGGACAGAGCTCGGCCAGTGCTTAACGAACTAACCAGGAATAGGGAAAACTATTTTTACCAGAAAAATTACCATCGCCTCCCGTTCCACCAGTGCCTCGTGGGGCTGGCCAGAAGTCAGCTAAGGTAACGGGAAGGAAACCAAACCAAGCCAGCCCCGGCTTCCCCAGCTGGAGCTGCTGTGCCATGACCAGCACTGGCGTGTCGCTTTGCCTCCTTTAATCTGGGTTTCAAAGCTGGGAACGTGAGGTGCCTTCTCCTGGAGGCCTGAAATAAAGGCTAAGAGGAATCTGGTGCACTGCCCTGAGACCCTCTTGGGAAAGCCACTGAGCACGTAGCATTTCCCACCGCCCTTTTAGCACCTTTGGTACTGCGCTCTGCCTTTTTTTTTTTTCCTCCATCACAAACTCAGAAGACACCCTCCCTCGTCTGAAGAGCTGGCATAAAGCCACTGGCAGATTGGCTTGGATCAGACTGCAAAAATCAGTGTTAACAGCAAGAATCGAGTAAGGAACCTCGCTGCACTGCCAGGGCCAGGATGTGAGAACAGCCTCAGAGGAGGATTGCCCTGTCCAGCCCTCTCCGGGATTTGGTTACCAGCAAAGTGCCCCATGGAAGCTGCTCTGGGTGCAAGCCCTACATCAGCGCCTTTCGGGCACCGATTCGCATTGAGGTTGCCTCTTGAAGCAGTCAAGGGGAACGTAAAGGCAGGTCCGTGAAGGTGCACGGTGTTTGGAAGCCAACAAACATCATCAGTCTTACTGCAGAGCTGCTTCCTACCCTCCTGGAAGGAATAATGGCTCAGAAGTTCTTTCATCTTTCTGGGACATCACGAGCTGGGTGGGGAGCATCTTTGGATTATATCAAGTTCAGACAATTGCTTTAAAGAGCAAGGCTGCTGTTTTTTGCTGCCACCCACTCTAAATATAGAAGCAGTGGAACAGTTTGGTACAAGGCAAACCTGAACTGACATCTGACTCACCCAAATCATTTGATGTCAGTCCAGCCAGCGGGTCGCCTGGTAGGGCTGTCCCACATACTCCAAAAGAAAGATGTTGGGCACTTTGTTTCCTTGTTCTTTTGAAAAAGAATTTGATCATTTCCTTCAATTTTCCTGAAACTCCCATCTTCAACAGCAGGACCCAGAGGAACGCACTGGGGGCAGGCTTACTGGGATCCATACCTCAGGTGAGCCACCGCAGCGCACGTCCCTCCCAGGAGCTGGGTCCCCATCCTGCCACCTCTCGTGGTTGCTCCAGCACTTGCTCAGACCGCCGTGACACCGTGCCTGCTCCACGCCAGCTCCTCAGCGACACCTCCGACACACTCGAAGCCCCTCTGGGGCCATGCTGTGATTTCAGGGCAGATCTCCTCGGGGTGTTTCAGCCAGGCTCTGTGTGCCGATGGTGCAGGCTCCCATCCGGAGATGCAAATTCCACATCTCAGACCAGCCGGTGATGAGAGGCAGGCTGGCAAGGTCACCACTGCCTACACATCAACGGAGGCACTCCTCTTCCCCATCATCAGAGCAATTTATGATTTCAAAGCCTACTTTACCTTACAGCACACGGTACTCCACTCACTGGGGGTAAAGTGGAGAAGTGCACAAAAGCAGTAGAAGAGAAGGGGGGTGCACGTTTCAGAAACCCTGCAAGAAATCTTTGCTCCTGGCTTTGAGAAATGTTTTCTGTAGATGTGTGACACCACTTCCAGCAGCTCAGCAGGCCTGGCCCAGAGCTCCCCGAAGCAAGGGGTGCCCCGAGCCCAGGCTGTGGAGGAAGCCCAGCGCTTCTGGGATGATCAGCCCAGCTCCAGCCCTTCCCTGCAGGGCACCCGAACACCGTTTGCTCTTTCAGCAGTTTAATCCACTGTTTACATTTTCGGGTTAAGAAAAGCTGAGACAAAGAGGCGAGCACTCATATCTTTTAAAGAAATTCTCTAGCATGAAACTACTGAAAAGGAACAGGAAAAACCTGCCTCGGGACAAAGCCGTTTGCTCGGGGAGTAAGCTGTGTCCAAACACAGCCACTCGCAAGCCAGGCTTCTGCGACCAGGATTTTGAAGAATCTTGGGCTAAGTCTAATGCCATCTATTGATGTTTTTATTCTTACAGTGTGGTAGCTTTAATTACGACTCCCTTTAGAATCCCCCTCTTTGTTTCCATCCCTTTTGGGATTTCTACACTCAGCCTATAATATCCTAAAAAAGTTCAGCTGCAGTTTTCCAATACAAAAGGACAGGCTTCTTTTGTTTTTCATGAAAGACAGATAGGGAAAATTTCACCTGAGAGGTAATTTTTACAGCTACCAGGATATGAAAAACAGGAAGACAAAGGCGCGGCCTTGACTAAAGCATTCTCCAGCAAATAAATGCTGCAAGGAGCCTCCTTTCCTAAAGTAATGATGGCAAAGTCAACAAGTTTACATCAGCGTTAAACGGAGGCATGTCTTTGCAGGACCGAGGCTATAACATTTCCAGCAGAGTCGAAACAAACAGCAAAGAGCAGCGCTACACAAGAAAAAAGTGAGTGGCAAAACCAGAACAAACAAAGAAAAAAAAAACCAACACAATAGACAAACACAATCTAATCTTGTGGTTCAATGCAGCAAAACAGAAATTCTGTTATAGCTCTCCTGAGGGTTCACAAACTGTAATTTACAGGAATCACGCTCAAAAAGTACACCCTCTTCCAATCAGAGACGGGCTGGCTAAGAGCAAAGATACCGAACTGATCTGATAGCTCCTCTCCAGTTCTCACTTTGGGGAGTAACCAACAAGGCAGAGCTCCGCTCAGCACCTGCGGGACAGTTTCTTGGTATTCAGACAGCAAGAGCCGGCCTCGTAAATTCACCCTGTCGCTGCTGGCTACCTTCCTCTGCAGAGCAGGCACAGGAGAAACAAGCAGAACTGATTCGGAGACAACAGGGGTCCGACTGCTCCGAGCAGAGGAGCTGATCGTCCTGCTGACAGCCAGCCTGGAACCGAAGCGCTCAGGGATGGATCTCTGCTTCTCCACGAAGATGCTAAAATCCGTTCAGGAAGGAGGCTGCACTGACTCCTAAGGCACCTGGAACACAGTTACTAGCCCGTGATACCACGTTCTGTTTTTCTTTTGCTTTTCTTCCTTCCACCTCTGACCTAAATAAAAACACATCCTGTACATCTGTGCCACTCCCTGCATTCACAGCGACCTGAAGCAGCCGTCGGCCAGCCTTCAGGCCTTCTTCCCAGCAGCCAGCATCTCCCCGTCCCAACACAGCTCCAGCCCAAGTCACTGTGGCAGCACGTGGCCGTTTTATGTCCCCCCAAATATCTCCTGTCATATCCAGCATCCATCCCTCTCATCCAGGATGGAGGTTCATCATAAAGAGAAGGAGAAGAAGGAAGAACAACATTTATCATTATACAGAGTCCCCCAAAATGCTGTTTCAGGCATGTAACCTGGATGATTTTCCCACCAGCCAGGGCAGGACCCCTGTTACTACGCGAGGGTTTGAGAGCTGGCACAGCTCTGCTCCGTGGCACCTCACTGTGCTCCAGGCAGCTTCACTTCGAAGGAAGCCACGATTTCTCACATGAGCCCATTCTCATCACTTCGCACCGTGGGGCACGAGCTTATCAGCACAGAGTATCAGTCACAGCCAGAGGAAAAAGTAATGACTCTTGAACTCTGGGCTGCACGGTTAGGGCTTTTTTTCAGCAGATGTGGGCTAAGAGCATTCTGCCAGCTCCCAGGCTGCAGGTTCTAACTTCAGCCTGCCACCCGGTGCTGGTAATGCCTTCCTCTTGTCCACGCCATCTGTATAAAGCTCCAGATGCACGACATTTGCTCAGCTGGATTGTGCTAATGGGGTGTTTAGGAACTCCATTAGTGTAACAAATCCAGGCTAAAGCAAGGCTGCTTCTCCCGCACAGCGGCCACCAGGTTTACCAGAAATCAAAGTTTTGTTGGTTTTTGTTTTGTTTTGTTTTAAAGCTATTTGCTGCTTTTTCCAATATGTAGCAGTTTATGAAATGCCACAAGATGAGTGTGATGCAATTATTTCCCCATCAGTTCGAGAAATAAAGTAAACAAGGAAAGCACTAAAGAAACAGTTGAATCACGGAGTGTGCAAGAGCATAGAGCCGTATAAAGGAGAACTGCACTCACTGGTTTTCACTTAGGAAAGATGAGGTTGGGAAAGAGGCAGGGTAGCAGTTACTCCACGAGTCGGCCGCCAGCATGGAATTCTGAAAGCAGAAACCAGAAGGGTTACAGAGGTTGGGGGCCAGCACAGCCACCTGCAGCTCTCAGCCAGGAACTCGACTTCTCTCCCTCGGTGCCTGCCACCAGCAGACGGTGGCTCTCGACCCCTCACAGCCGAGCATTACAGCCAGCTTCTGAGCCTCCTGTCCTGGAGGACGACAGGGCCATTCCCCTTTTGTCGCCCTTTAACTTGAATCTCTGCAGAAAGCCAGCACCAGCCCAATTCTCTTGAAGTTGGCTTGCACAGGTGAATGCCTGAACACTTCCCACCGCCCCCCTCCCACCCACACGGTGTCCAACATTTACGGGAAGCTTTTAGCTCAGCAGGTACCATCATGGAAAGAACACATCTATTTCTCAGCTTCTCTTTCTTGTGTCCTTTTTTGTATCCAAAACAACACTTTGTGTCTGATGCCCTTGGTGAGACAGGACTTTTTTTAACCTGTGTGTTCATGGATGTGGCAGAACTCAAACAAGACTTGGAATCAAACAGCGCTGCAGGGACACGTAAGCGATTTTGGGGTAAAGGTCTGCTTAGTGCCCTTTTCAGAACAAATGCATCAAGGATCTGGTCTTATTTTAGAAGCAGTTTGGGGACAAATACTACCCTATTCAGCTGTGCCACTCTCAAAAAAGGCACAGCTGGACCTAGCAACAGATTTAGCATCTCTCAGAGACAAGCTGAGAGGGAAACAAAGTTTGCAGTTCTGCACAAGCTCTTCATCCCTCTCCCTGGCAGCCTGGCACCTTCCAGCCTTTAAGGAGGTGCCCGTTTTAATCACAGCCTTGTTTTTCTCCTCCCACGCCCAGGGCAGTGAGCAGACAGCCGTCACCTTCCAGCAGTCGCGATCAATACCTCCTGCCCCTGGACAGCTGCCTAGCAAGGCTGGTAAACTGCTCCCGCAAACACCCGCCGGGATGAGGCTCCCGAGCTGGGCTGCCTTGCCCAGACCCCCTCCAGGGACACCCCCAGGGCAGCCTCGTGCTGCTGCGGGTCCCTCACCTCCATGGCCGGCACGGCGAGCTGGGAGCGGAAGGCAGGGACGCTGTAGAGCGCGTCGCCCGCCTGCTGGTGCTCGTGCTGCGGACAGCTCTTCCCCCCGTCCATGGCAGCGTGTGCTGAGGGCATCAGCCCGGGTCCCGCCGCATGAAGTCCTCCGGGCAGGGGGAGCGGGCTGGGGAGCGGTGGCAGGCTCTTTATCTGTGCTCTTCTCCCCGCACCATGTCCTAGGATGGGAAAGAAACGCAGGGTTAAGGCTGCTGGAGGGGAAGAATCACAGAATCACGGAAAAGAAAGCACAGCCAAGATCAAACCTAGCTAAGGAATCGGTAAACAGGCATCAGGCTGCAAATGCCAGCTGCCTTTTTACCAAACAAGAGAGGTTTTTCCTGGGAAACAGTTCTCAAATCTCACCACACCTGGAATTCACCTAGACGGCGATCCTAAGCACACCTCTCCTGCCTCGCTGCAAGCACTGCCGAAGTTTGGCAGGATGTCGCACTCATCCGTGAGTTCTGCAGCAGCCAAATGCTGGTTTTCAGCTCGAGGAATTTTCTAATACCCAAAAAGATTCTGAACTTCTGAGCAAACTCTTGACTAAGCCGATCGATTCCCCGAGACTGCTCATTTTCACAGCAACTTACGCTGCCTTAGCAGGTAATTTGGCAGCCCTGAGCTCTCAGGAAGCAGCTGGAATGCCAGACGAAGCCCTGTAAGATACCGACGTGCCACCAGTAATCAGCACTCATTAGCTCACAGGCACTTCACTCAGCCCGGCGGGTGCCAGCTTCGATTCTCACAGCCAGAAGAATGTGACCCCCGGTGGGGCACCTTCTCTCCAAAACAGTCCTGGCATCATCGATGGGAACACACATGGCCAGCACTTCCAGCTCTCTGCGTACAGTTTCTGCAGTGCTACCCATGGAAAAAATGTCTTTTTTTTGGCCTGCCTGGTGCCGTTTGCTGTTCACCTTCAGTCCTGACCGGCAGACACAGCCCAGCCCTCCTGCTGGAAGCCTCGCAGGTAGCCTCGACCTCCATTCCCAGCCGGCAGATGATCAAGGATCCTCACTGACAGATTCACTGCTCGAGGATGAAAATGTGCCATGTAGGTGGAAGGTTGTTCCACCTGAGCCAGGAGCAAAGCACCTCGCTGGGTGGAGGCACAGCTCGTCCCTGATCTCACCACGCTCTGATATCTCCCATAGCTTCGTGGTGGTTGTGCAGTGGGCTCTGATGCTCTTCCCCATGGCTGTGCACAGCAAAGGTCAGAGCAGGTGGTGCACTTTTAGCACGAAGGCTGCTGGCCTCAAACACAAGAACTTACCCCCCTGCCTTTCATTCCCCCTGCTGCTAGCACGGTGGGCATTCAGGATCAGTGTCCTGGCAGGGACCAGCCCCACGCTCAGACATCGCCTGATGATGCTCCAGGGGGGCAGCTACTGTGACACGCTCCAAGGGAAACTAATCCCAAAGGGCTGGACAGAATCAAAATCTGACAGAATCACTTCCAACACCTGCAAAGTAACGAAAAAATGCCATAAAGGTTTCTTTGGGGGGAGGCTAAATTCTCTGCAATGCGACAGAGCATTAACAGCAAGCTGTACAACCAAAACCCGAGGGAAAGGCACGCGACTTTCTTGGGCCACCTTCTGCTTTCCAGGACCTGGAAAGAAGCCTGCAGCGTGACAGCCCGGCAAAGGAAAGTGGCCGGCAGATTCTCCTCGAGCCAGCTACCAGTGCTGAAAATCTAAGTAGCACAAAGTGAAGCTGCAATTTCAAACACAGCAGCTTTGATCATTTACAAGATCCTTGCTACGAGGAGAGTTTCTGAAAAGTCAATTCTGAGTCAGAGCCCCTTTAAAAATAAGTGACCTTTCAGCCGCCAGGATTATTTCTGCATTTGTCATGGAAAGCAAAATTAAAATGAGTGTTTACTTCTTTCTCTGGGTGGCTGGAGCCACGTCGGGACATCTCTGAGCAGGGCTCACACGTGAAGGGGAGCAGACGACCCCCTTGCAGCAGGAGGTGGCGGGGCTGCCACCGACCTGGGGGGAAGGCACCGGGAGAAGCCTTCGGGTTTGGGGACCTGGGGCAGCGAGCAGAGGATCGGCCGCCGGCTCCCCCGGCAAGCAGCAGGCACGCAGATGCCTTCACGAGATGCAGGCTTCCAGGCTGAATTAAATCGCTTGCCAGAGGCTGAGCACTTTGTGGTTTAAGAGAGCACTCCCCCTTTTATTTTAGATAAAGAGGCCGTCGCCCTGGGACCCGCACGGTTTTGTAACCTGGCAAAAAAGCCCGTGCCGGGCGAGAGCTGTGGCTCGCCGGGCTGCTCGGCTTCTGCCTCCTCCTGCAGCACAGCAAATAAAAACCTCACTGGGACTGCTCTGCCAAAAAAAGGACCAAGTGACCAAGCTGTCCTCAGGTGCATCTTCTCTAGGAGAGCACGGCAGAACATCACCCCCAAAGAGGAAGGTTTGTACACCAGAAGTGACTCCAGGCTGCCTGAAAAGACCGTTCAGCTACCAAAACCCCCAGCCCGTTTTCATTAATTGCTAACAGAAGAAATGCTCTTTACAAAGGCGCAGGATCACCTAGATCCTTCTCTCTGGCTTTATTTCACCACAGATTTACTGCAGTCTCGCTCTTTTACAACCAGAAGTGTTTCTTTTTATTACGCTATAAAATCCACACTCAGGCTTTATAGTCCATAAGCCCAGGAGCAAAACCAGCTAAAAAACACTTCGCTAGCACCCCAGCATCCCAATTAATATTGTTATACCGGCCTCAGGCCCCTTGATTTATAGCCAAACGGCAGCAGCAGGGTTCCCAAAAAGCAGCCTGCAGACGGTTCGTGCCACAGCCACCCCCGTTGGCACCTTCTGCTCCAGCTTCTAGGGCTGCTTTCTTCTTTTTCTCCATATTTTTCTTTGATGCCACTGGTGGTCTGCAGGAGATCCTACGAAATTGTAATTTACATCTCAGGAAGGAAGTAGGAGGAGAGAAAGGCCCGAATGCAGGCAAGGCAGAGGTTTATTGCGACTCCACGGAACAGGGGAAACTCCAGGGCTGGCTCTGAGAACGGCCAAGCCTCGTTCCTTCTCTGTCACCAGCTCCTGGCGTTTCTCCTCCGCCCAGAGGACTTAACAAGAGGACCGATGGTATAAATTAAGGCTGTGCTATGACACCCAGACCCCCCAAATGAAGCAGAGGGAAGCAGAAGCCTACAGCTTGCTTCGTTTTCCATCCCATCAGCCTGCTCCGAGATCCTCCAGCCTTCCAAATCAAGGCAGACGCTGGTAGTACAAGGCTGAAAGGAAGACAAAGAGGCAGAAAAACACAACAAAAAAACCTTGAGACGTTCTTCAAATGCTGTATAGAGCTGCAAACGGCATAAATGGCTCGTCTTTATAGATCCCATAAATACAGCTCAGCTGCTACCGAACAAGGCAGGGAGCTGTGCTGACCTAAGGTCAGCATCACAGACTTGCTTTAGAGACATCGATATCCTCTGGTGCCTTTAAAATACTGTCTCTGCTCTTCTCACCAGAGAGTTCAGGTTTTTTTGCCTTTTTTTCCCTTCCAATTTGTAACAGCTTTCACTAGGAAATCAGCAGCAGTGATTCCCGTAACGGCTGTAGCAAATATACAGCCTCACTGCTCCATCCAAAGCAACTTACGAAGGGTAAAATCAATAGCAGAGCCTCTGCCCGCCTGCTCTGCATTATCCCGGGTCTTGGCAACACCAGATTTCACCAGCCAGATACTCTGCAGTGCTTTTCTCTGCAACAGCATTAGGTCCGTAGGAAAACTCTTGCACAATAGGTCAGGCCCAATTAGCAAAACGAAGGAAAATTGCTTGAGTTTAAACTCCTACGCCTGAGCAACAGTCAGCTGGTGAATGCCAACGCGCTGAATTCATGTGACAGAATTCCTCCGAAGATATCAGAGCAAACAGCTGGACGGATGGATGGACAGATGGACAGCACAAACTTTGAGATGCTTTCCTGGGAGACACCGAGAAAATCAGCAGAGCCCAGACATCGTGGAGTCCCGGTCTTGTCCTCTAGGAAACTGGAGAAGGATGAATCCTCTCAACATTTCTCCTTACATTCCCCAGTCCCAAGGGACTAACACCCAGGACACAGACGTGGCACGGGTCCGAGGGCAGCAGGACACTGCCCATCTCAGCACCAACAGCCTCCGCAGGTGCTTGGTGAGCATCCTCCGGGCAGCCTCAGAACCACGAAACTCAGCGAGTTCCTGCGAGCCACAGCTCCCGTTTCCACATCCTGCACCGCCAGCCTAACAGCCCAAACTGATGCTTGCTGACTTTTAACTTTGCAGAATTTCCACTGCCCGCGGGAGCAGCACCTTCCCCCTGCACGCATCCCCCTCCCTCCCAGGCTCAGGGCGACGACTTCACGACCACGCGGCCGTGGGCAGCGCTGGACCTGCTCCCGGGCACTGCTTGAAAATGAAACCTTCCTGCCCGGCGTGACAAAGCCCCACGAGTCTGGTTGTATCACAAGTCACCCTGATGAAGCTGCAGGGAGAGTTTCGCTATTATTGAGCTTTCTTACAGGCTCACTGTTCAGCCCAGCCCCAGCAGCCAGCATCGGTGCGGGATTCCTCCTGCCTAGAGGCTACAGGGAACAAACTGCAACTTTTAACAGCTTGAGCTTCACATAAACCTGTGGGATCGGCACTGAAGCAGGCAATTTCCAACTGAAAAGCAAAACAAACTGCTCTGCAATAGTCAGGATGGATAGAGCTGTGGGTAAGGCTGGGTTCACAGCTATCTGCCACAGAGCGAGGTAAACACCCTCGGTAGGTTCAGGAGAAGCGAGCACTTCCTCCCCGTTCCTTTCAGTCTCTGTTAACTTACTCTAAATTACTCTCCATTAAAAGAAGACAGCTAGGAAACCACAGGCATGCACACAACAGGCAGAGCTAAACCTGCTGACGGTGAGTTAAACGCTCGGTGAGGACACAAAGGCCGCAGAAATCGGATCCCGAGGAGGCACGGGCACAGCGGGAGGCACGAGCACGGGGGGCTCCGCTCCCCACCTGCAGAGCAGGAGCAAGACGGGAGCCCCAAGCCCCCCACCCCACCACGGGCACCCCGCCAGGGCTGCCGGGGACGGGATTCCTGAGAACAGCTCGTACGTGAAGTGCCCGGAGAAACAGGAACCGAGCCCCACGGGACGCCCAGCGCGGTTTTTGTCCCCGTCGCCAAGCCAGCCTCTAGTTCCTCTTTCAAGTTTCTTCTTGCCGTATTTTTGGATGGAGCTGCAGCCGAACAGCCTCGAGCGATGAGAAGGGGAGGCTTCGAGGCAGAGCCCCCGTCACTGGCACCAGCAGGGACTGATGCTGTGATGCAGGAGAAGCGTGGAAGGGGAGCGGGGACCTGCCCGCACCGCGCTCAGACAGAGCCCAGCAGGACAGAGACAGCCTCTGAGGACAACAGCTCAACGCAGGCTGAAGCATCAGATCCTTTTCCTGTAAATAATTCAAAATTCAAAAAAAAAGTATTTCCATTTGTAAATTCTATCCCCTGGTCACGACTTAACTCCTTGTCTTCAGGCAAATCCAGGTCTGCGCGGCGCAACGCAGCGCTGCTCGGTTACGTGTCTGAGGCAGTCCTGGAAAAGGGATTTCGAGTTAATTTAGCAAGAAGACAGAAGTTCATGCAGAAACAGAAAATACCGGGGGTGACTCACTCCAGCTCTCCACTGCTCTTAAGTAAAAGACGGGCGAATCTGTAAAAAAGGCAAAGAACACAAAGTTTGTTCTTTACCAGCTCAGAGTTACGCCAATCGGGCGTTGATCTGCATGAAAGCAGAAAGGAAGAATGCCTCCAACCCTGCGTATTAGAAAGCACAAAACAAAGCGAGCCTGGTGCAGCAACTTCAAAGGAATATTAGAAAGTTACAGAGGAGGGGAGAAAATTTAACCTCAGGCGAATGCGGAACACAACCCAGTCCAGTTACAAAAGCGCAGGATAACATCAATCTAGGAGATAATAAGTATCTGTGATGAAAATGGAACCACTTCAGGGCACGCTAACCGAGCGCTTTAAGCCACCTTGATCTCCCGAATGCTTTCAGCAAGAAGGAATGCACTTTGGGTGCATTTGTTCTGTACAGACTGAGCCCTGTAAGCTCCGCGCAGCACCACCGGGCTCGTGAGCACGATGGAAAAGGAAGCGGGGAAAACCTCGCTGCTTACCTGGGCTGTGCGAGGAGCTGCGGAGAGCCCGAGAACAATCTGTTTGACAGATTAACTGCTGGAATGATATGGTCTGTAAACAAGGAGAGGAGCTGAGATCATTTCAAAGCTTCTCGCCAGATCTACGTGGGACAGATGGCGGTGCATGCAGAAGAGTGAACTTCTCTCCCAAAGACTGGGGTTACAGGAGGGAGAAGGAATTGCTTCGTGTCCCGAGCAGCACCAGCCCAGCCCCTCCGCATCCAAAGCTCAGGCCATGTCGGGGGGATCAAAGAGAGCTTTTGGGAAGGAAATGTCCTTGAGAAAACGTGAACTCTCCCAAACGGGTAGACTAAAGTCAGGCAGATTTAAATTGCACCTGAGAAACTTTAATAGAAACACCAGGAAAAAAAATAAAAGCTGGAAACCAGCACAGGGACTGGGCAGGGTGCACAGGCTGCAACAGCAGAGGTGGGCAGAGAGAGGGGCAGCTGCCCCTCAGGGCAAAACCGGGCTCCTTGGAGGAAGGAATCCCTCTCCATAGGGATGTGCCGCCTTCTCACCCCGTGCTGAAAGCAGCACTTTGGTTCTTCTTCAGCTCCAAGGCACAAGCAGCAGCACCAGCCCCCTGCAGACACTTCCATCCTCTCTCAGGGATCTGCAGCCAGCCCCAGCGCTGCCGTTCCATCACACACAGCCCACAGCCGGGGTTTTATCTACGCCCCCGGCCCTACACAGAGCCGCCTGTGAAGTCCAACCCCATCAGAGGCTCCTGGAAGTTGCAGTGCTGTGACCACGGGTGCGAGGGGCAGAGCAGGGTGGCTGCATTTACACCACACGGGTCTGCCATGGGAACAGCCGGACCATGAGTGGGGCAGTGCCTCGGATCAGGCTGAGAGTGCCCACGTATGGAGAGGGGAACTGCAGCGACTCTGACCGAGCTCCGTGGGGTCCCTGTCCTCCTTCCCCCATGCCTGGGGCAGCCGAGGGCTGTGCTGCGCCCGGGCTCACGCTGCCCGTCACCAGGAGGCTCCTCGGTGCTGTTTGGATACGCACGAGAGTCACAATGGCCTTAATCCTCAAATAAAAGCAGAGAAATGCAAGCTCAGATAATGAGAGAGGGAAAAAGCTTCATCGGGAGCCTTGCTGCTGGCATCTGCCCCAACGCGCCATTCCCTAAATTTCCTCGGATTAATATTAAGCGGTTAAGTGGCACAGCAGCTTTAGCTCCAACAGAGACAAAAGAGAGCGGTTCATTATCTGATCGCTGACGGAATTCCTCTCAAATCTTCCCCGGGTACTTTTGTCTCAAGGATGCAGAGCTGAAGCTAACTGCTGGTTCTGCCTGAAGTGCTGGCCTCTCTTGCTATTCATTCGGCTCACCAGGCCCCAAAATATCATCGTCCCTCCTGCTCCCTGGCCCCTCTGCTCACAGGCTGCTCAGCCCAGTGGTTTGTCTCCAAATGCTCCGCTTCGAGAACCAAACCATTGTTCAAACTGGGACCCAAACACTCCAGTAAAGCTTGCTGCTAGAGCACAGGTTCTGTCTGCCCCTGCTCGTCCACCCGGGAGGAGATACAACCACTCCTGGCCAGAGAACAAATCCCCCCTCCATACACAGGCTCCTGCCAAGGACCCCGGCACGTTTCAGAGGCAGTCGAAGCCGCAGCACCCCGCAGAGCTGCACAGCCACGCTCCCAAAGCAGAGCACACCGGTCCCTCGGGCAGCAGGACGGCTGGGGCTCGCCCTGAGCAGGGCAGCTCCCGGCACAGCCCTGCTGCGAGCAAGGTCCTGGATGAGGATAAACCACAGCAGGAGCAGGGCACAGGGCAAGGGGGCACCCGGAGCTCAGCGCCGTGACGGTCCGGCAGCAAACAGAGCACGCCAGGACGTAGCTGTAAGACAAGCCCTACAGAAACCCCACTGAGCCAGCCTCAGAAGCACACCTGCCAGGTAGAAACGCGCGATTATACTACTTAATTAAAGGGGAAGAGAAGAGCAGGAAGAACAGAGCTGAGGTTCAAAGCCAAGGAGCGCAGCTCTCCGGATCCTCTGTGCTTTGCCTCTGCCCCCAGTTCGAGGCGATGGCAGGAGGTTCGTTGGAAGAAACCAGCCCCAGCTGAGCCCAGCACGTCGCGACACCCTGTGCCCTGCTGCCACACAGGGAACGAGCTTTCTGCCCCATACAGCCACAAAACACTCCGGGACTCCGAAGCCTGCTGCCCCATTAATCGTGAGCACACAAACCCCATCCCAGAGCAGGCAGCCTCCAGGCAGGCTCAACGTACGCTCCCTGCGTGCAAGAGGCATGTATTGGTTTCTTTCAGAGCTCCGTGTTTACAGATCTTGATCGTGTTACCAAAAGAGACTGAAGAGTTTTAAGCTGAAACGGTTCAGAATGTAAAACTCCTAATTAAGCCTGGACGGCTTTCCAGAGAGATCCAGGCTCTCACGATTAAAAATCAAAGCGCGGTATTCAGCGGCTGCACAGTTAGCTCTTTATGACAGTGTCACTGTTCAGAAAGCTTTAAACCTGGGTCAGCGTTTTCATTATAAACCCTCCATTTCAGGGATCTATAACTTAAGCTTAAAAAAGGCCTATTCAGCCAGGAAGCACAGCCCTCAAACACAGCACACGCTCAGGATTTTAAACACAACACTTCAAAAAAAGGGAAAATCCTCTCCACATACACTTCAGCACCAAAAAAATCCTGCAGCAAACGTGGCCGGAGCGCTCAGCGAGTGTCCGGCCAGGCGGACGCAGCCTGTCCCGTGCCTGTCCCATGACGAAACGCGACGCTCGGCCCCGGCTCGGGAGCTCACAGCAGCGAGCTGCCCGTTAAAGGAAGGGAGAAGTGAACTTTTTTCAGAAGCCTGTTCCTGCTCAAGAATGAGGATGTAAGACCTTGACAAAGGTAGGGGAGGAAACGGCATTTAGCAAATCACTGAGAACTGCGAGGTTTCAAACAAAGGTGTGAGTTCATGCCTAACGCAAAGCCGCCCGCAGGACTCACAGAAATCTTTCAGAACGCTTCGAAGTAGGGGAACGAACTTGAGACCTAACGTTAAGGGAGAAAAAGCTGCACAATCCACTGACTGTGCCATCTCCTGACACATTCTGTGGCTTTACCATTTCATTTTCCTCTACAAAAAACGTTTTCGCTTTCAGCCACCCTGAAAACCCGGCATAAGCGAGATCGATTCCAAGAACGGGCAAAACACCATCGAAGGAAACAGGTGGGGAAAGGCACCCTTCTTCAGCAAGCATCCCAGCTGCCACTTGAAACAATCCCAGACAAAAACACCTCTCAGACTGAACGAGGCGCCCCCGACACCAGTTGCAGTTCTGTTACCTCCAGCACTGACACCGGGCAAGTGGGCAGACAGAAACGGGGAGCGCCCGAAGTCGCTGCGAGCACCGGCTTTGTGCTGTGCCGCTAAGCACCGAGGTTTCAGATGTTTTAGGCTGCTCCTTTGGCAATGATTAAGGAAGTTCTTTGGGTGATTCAGGCACTCTTCCCTCACCCAGCGCTCACGCTGGGCTTTCAATGAGACTTCACTCAGCTGAGCTGCTAAAGGCAGGGTCTTGTTTTAGGGAAATGAGTACAAACACCGAGTGAATTGATAACCATGGAAAAAGAGCAAGCAGCAGAGACGAGAACAGAGCTCAGGCTACCCAATAACTCTGCCAAGTCTACTTCAGGGGACTCGCAGCGTTCCCCAAACTGAAAGCAAAAGCACCAGTGCGTGATTGCCACTTAAAGGCATTCCCGTGCCCGGCTGCCGGTGGCTGAGTGGCACCGCGCTGGCCCACGCCCGGTGTCCCAGTGCCACGGGTGACCCACGGCACTCAGCCGGCCACCAAACTCCCCACCACAACAGCGCAGAAACCAAAAAAAAACCCACAGGCCTCTGGGTCCCACAGCGACCCCACAGAAGTCGCCCTTCAGAAGGCCGCCCCGTTGCACTGGACGTGAAGTCACGCAGAGATTAAGCCGTCTCGGCTGATTTTTAGGGTTACTTTTGAGATGGGAGCAGCTTCCTAAACCCCCCGGGGCCATTTAATGGTTTTAGGAACCCAGTGGCAGGCGACCACCGCCAGCACCAGAGCTGGGAGCCCGTGAGCGTGAGCCCCGTGCCCCAGGGGCGTTCAGCTGGGCCCTGAGGCACCGCGACAGGCGCACACCCGGGGGTGCCGGGGGGGGGGGGTTCTGTGCTCCCCCCCCCCCCCAGCACCAGGCCCCCGGCCCCTTGGTGCCCCTGGGTGCCCCTGGGGCTCAGCCCCTTCCCAACCGGGCCCTGAGCAGCCAGGAGCCCCCAGCTCTGCTTCGCGAGGAGAAGCGGCCCCCGCAGCCACGCACGGAGCCGAGCGGGGCAGCTCCGAAGCCCCCCGGGACGCGGAGCCCCCCCCCCCCCGGGGTCTTCCCGAGCCCCTCGGGCCGGGGGCGCTGCACGGGTAGACCTGGCGGCCGCGGTGCTCAGCCCAGAGCCGCGGCCGGGAGCCAGCGGCACAGCGCGGCGGGGACCCCCCCCGGCCCCGAGCTCCCCCTTCCCGGCTAGGGGACCCCTTCCCGTCCCGGGGACCCCCCCTCCCCGGCCCCAAGCCCCCCCCCAGGCCTCACCGTGCGCGGGGCTCTCAGGCTCCCGCCCGGCGGCCGCCGCCTCGCCGCGCTTCCGGGTTCCGCGCGGCCGCCATCTTGGGGGGACGCGGCCCGCGGGGCGGAAGGGGCGGGGGCGGCCGAGGGGGGGTCCTGAGGGGGGCTGGGGGGGTCCTGGGAGGTTCCTGGGGGGCTCCAGGGGGCCCAGAGGGGTCTCTGGGGGGGGTCTTGAGGGGGCCCGCAGGGATCCTAGGGGTGTCGGGGGGGGTCCCGGGGGGGTCCCAATGGGGCCAGAGGAGTCCCGGAGGGGTCCTTGAGGGCTCCCGGGGGGTCCCGGGGGGGTCCCATTGGGGCTGGGGGGCTTTGAGGGGGCCCGGAGGGATACTTGAGGGGTCCTGGGGGGAGTCTCAATGGGGCCGAGGGGGTCCCGGGGGGGGTCCTTGAGGAGTCTCGAGGGGTCCCGGGGGGATCCCGGGGAGGCAGGGGGATCCCAATGGGTCCGGGGGTGTCCCACGGGTGTCTTTGAGGGGTCTCGGGGAGATCCCAGGGGTCACAATGGGGCCAGAGGAGTCCTGTGGTGGTCCTTGAAGGGTCTTGGGTGGGGTCCCAGTGGGGTCGGGAGGGTGTGGGGGGCACCGGGGGGTCCCTGTGCTGCAGCCCCTGGGGAGCTGAGGGGGGGCTCCCGCTCAGGATTAACAGGGAAGCGGCTGAGTGGGAAATAAAAGCCTTGGAACCCCCCCCCGTGCTGCTCGCCTTCCTCCCCTCCTGCCCGCTTTTATAACTTTCTGAGTGTGTTTGCGCTGGGTCTTTGCCCCTCGTAAGCCCCGGGGTAACGAGGCCGATCCCAGTCACACCCAGTCACACCCAGCAGCGTTCCCACTGCGCACACCGGCATCCCCAGCGGGAGATCTCCGGGCTGACCCCCGGGGAGGGAGGTGCAGAGCCAGCGGCACGGCAGGGGGAGAGGCACAGACCTTGGCCGTGGGTCCCGGGCACCAGGATGGGACGGGACAGGATGGGATGGGATGGGATGGAATGGGACGGGATGAGCTCCCTGCCTAGGTGTGCTGCGCTGCTTTGCCGTGAGCAGAGCACTGGGCACACGGGAACGGTGCCTGTGCAGCGCCGGGACCCGCTGTGGAGCAGGGCATGGCTCTGAGACCCAAGTTTGTGGGTGTCTGGGAGGCAAAGCCAAGACCCTTTGGGATCCGAGCGCTGCTCCCTCCAGGGCAGCCCCTCTGGGACCTGCTGAGGGGGTTTAAGGAGTCGGGGAAGTATCGGGGTTGCCCCGTAAAACCCCGGCCCTGCCGGGGTTTGCAGGGAGCCTCAGCAGCATGAGCCGGCTCAGCCGGGAAGCAGCTCCGTACCATCAAAGAAGCTGCCTTCAAAGCAGACGGTGAGAACAAAAGGTTTGGGGTTTCGTGCACAGCGCTCGAGGAAGGCAGAGGAAGGCAGAGGAAGGCAGCCTGCACCGGCACGGCCGGGGAGCCTCAGGCACCAGCACCCTCAGCTGGCCCCGTCTGCTCCCTGGGGAGCCGAGCGCCTTGTCCTGGGGGGCTTCAGAGCCAGCAGCAGCAAAAATCCCAAATCCAGCCTCACCTGTCCCACAGTCCATGGGCACCTCACAGCAGGACCCCGCCGCCAGCTCTGGCAGCCCCAGCCCCTGCAGGGCCTCAGCCCTGGCACAAGGGACATTTCCCCTTCTCCTGCTCAGGCCCAAACGCAGAACTTGGCATTTTGGGGCTTTTGGGGCTGTCCGTCAGCGCTGCTCTCAGAACACTTCATTCATCGGCAGGCGTTAATTAATCAGCAATTGCATCATGCTTTCTGAAGTGTTCTTTTTCCAGAGGTTAATGCCAGAGGCTCTGGCTCCTTTAAATCACACTTTTAGGAACTCCTTCTGCTCTGGCTCTCGCTGCACACCCCAGCGGGCTCGCTGAAGGCACCAGCAGCACTGCCCTGCCTGCGCCGTCCTCGTCCCCCGTACGGATGGGAGCTCTCCTACGTGAGAACAATCACCAGAGCCTCCTTAGCTGCGCACTTTTAGGGCTTAAAATCCCCTAGAGCTATTTCCGTAGTGCGATACCAATGAATCAAGGCGGTGGGAGCACCCGCAGGGATCCAGCTGGGGGTTAGTCAGCCTCCTGTAACCGCTGCCAGCCCTGCAGCTGGTGCCACAGCCCCAGTGCTCGCCTCCTTCCCGCTTCCCACCCCGGTTCCTGTTCCAGGCACAAACCCGCTGACCCTACGGTCCCCTCTGCACCCCTAAATCCCCTCCAGGAGCCAGCGCAGCACCTGCTGCAGGCAGCCACCAGCCATGGGTTGGGGGCTTTCAGCTGCGGGCCCTGGAGCTGGGGGGCAGCGGGGAGGTGCTGGGTGTGCTCGTGGTGTGTGTAGGGCTCTGCCTTCCCCGTCCCCACGTGTGGGTGTCACCCCGTGGTGCTGGGATGTCTGTGTGCAGTGCTGGGGCCGTGGCTGGGCTGCGTGCTGGTGCTCTGCCCCTTGGAGGAGAGCGATGCCCCGGGGAAACGCTCTGCCTTTCCCAGAAGAATCCCTTCCCAGGCAGCCAGGCCTCTGGGGGCACTGGGGCCTGGGATAATGGGCTCAAAAACGAGAGCACCGGGGCCCCGAGCCTGCAGCCTTGGCTGCCGTGCGTGCCACGGGGCCGCTGCCGTGGCGGTGCCGGGGTGAGCCCGGCCGTGTTGCATGCACTCGGTTCCTGTTTTTTTTCCCACAGCCTGGAAATCCCCTGACTTTCCGCTGGGGCGAGGAGCCCTGGGTCCAACTGGCTCCGTGCCGGCCCGCAGCTTCAGGAAGGGGCATCTCAGGGTGGGGGGACAGAGCCACTGCCCCGTGCCAGGCCGTCTGCGCAGGCTGGAGCCGAGCAGGGAGCCTGGACGGGACTCGGCTGCTCCGTACCTGGCAGGAGCCACGCTGGGGGGCAGCCTCCTGCAAAGCCCCTCAGGTTTGGGGAACCCTTCACTGAGTTTCCACCTCTGGGGAGTCTCTTTCTGCGGCACCGGGAGCAGAGTGCAGCTGATGCAACCCGGCTGGGAGCTGCAGCCGAAGCCATGGGAGCTGCCTCCTGCCCGGGTTTCTTTGCTGTGGACGGTTTCCAATCGATCCTGCCCTCCTGCTGCTGGGAACCCGGCCCCCTCGGGAGGGGGAAGCACAGCACTTACCAGAATTTGGGTGATCGCTTTCCAGCACTTTGGACTCGGTGCCAAGATCGAAGTAAATCACACGCGGCCAGGCGCTATCATGAAAGAAGCCTGCAAGGGAGCAGGAGGAAAAATACGGTGCTGCCAGAGCCCCGGGGGGCGGCTGCGCCCCCTTCCCTGCCCTGCTGCCAGCTCCAGGCCCTGTGCTCTGGAAAAGCTCCCCAGCTCCTCAGGGTGCTGTGGGGATGGAGCCGGGGAGATGCCCCTGGCCCTGGGGATCTGCGGAGCCTTTGGGGACCCTGGGCTGCGGAGTACGGGTACTGGGATGTTTTTGCTCCCCAGCAGGACCCCGAGCAGGGCTGCCAGCGCCGTGTCCTCGTGCCATGGAGCTGGGAGGATGGCTGCAAGTTCACAGATTTATGCCTGAGGTGTTTAAATGCGCTGCTCTCTGTGACTTACAGGGTCCTTCCAAAACGATCTCCCCTCAGAGATGCCTTGCAATCTGCATGTCTGCAGCGCTAACACGTTTGCACTTTGCTGGATGCCTCCTGCCAAAAATCCTTCAAGCGCTCCCAAGCCGTTACCGAGAGGCAGCCGGTGCCCCTGGCAGCCCGTGGGGCACGGCGGTGGGTGAAGCTCCTGTGAGCCCTTTGGCTGAGCTCCCCGCCGCCAGCCGGAGCCTGCGGCTCGCTGCGAGGTGTTTGGTGAAAGCCAGCGAGCGGCAGGAGCCTTCCCAATGCCTGCATGGGGGGAGACGGGAGCAAAGGCAGCAAGAGCTGGAGCAAAGCCCTGCAGGAGAAGCGTTTGGGTCAGGAGCGCTGCCAAAGCCCCGTCCTGCAGGAGCAGGTCCCTGGCTGTGGTGCTGGCACGGAGCCACTGTCCCAGGGGAGCCACCGTGCACATCGCTCGAAGATGTTTTCTCCAGCTCTTTCCGTGCTGTTTTTGCACCGTGTGGCCCCAAAGCGAGCTGGGGACAGCCAAGGGCAGGCGGCTGCTGCTGGGTGCGCGTTCGGCCGGGAGAGGGCAGCTCCTGCCGCAGGCACGGCTGCGAGCAGTGCAACGGCGGCTGCGGGAGCCGGGAGGATTTGCATTGGGTGCTAGGGGAAATCACCCCAAAAACGGGCCTGGGGCACGGCTGGGCCGGGCTGGAGCAGCAGGTCCCGGCGGTGGGGCTGCCTCAGGGCACGCTGCAGCCTCGTTACGCTGCTGGGGAGCTGTGCCCGTCCGTCTGTCCCACGCAGCTGCCCGTCTGTCCTGCCCGCTCAGATCAGCCACCGGGGCAGGAATCACAGAATTTCTAGGTTGGAAGAGACCTCAAGAGCATCGAGTCCAACCTCTGACCTGACACTAACCAGTCCTCCACTAAACCATATCACTGAGCTCTACATTTAAACGTGTTTTAAAGACCCCCAGGGCTGGTGACTCCACCACTTCCCTGGGCAGCCTGTTCCAATGCCTCACAACCCTCTCAGTAAGGAAGTTCTTCCTAACATCCAACCTAAAAAAAAGAGGAGGAATTATCCTCCACTGGTGCTCTCTGGGTGCTGCTGGTAAAACGCAGCAAGGAGAAAGACAAATAAATGTTTGTGAGATGAGAAATATCTCACAAATCCCCAGCCCAGCCCAGTTCAGCCCAGTTCAGAGGCCGCTGGAGTGTTCCCTAGGCCCGCTCTGGGGGTGACGGGGGGGGGGGGGGGGGGCGTTCTGTGGCGTTCTGCTTTATTTGTTATTGTCCTGGGGCGTGAAAATGTGTGGGGGCCGGGCGGTGAGCGCTGAGGGGTGCTGGCAGGGGAAGGAGACGGAGGCAAAGTGTGGTGCAACGGGGGCACAGGGGGCTCGGGGGGTCTGTGGGCCTCGAGCACCGGGCTCAGGGCACCGGGAGGGGCCGGGAGGGGCCGGGAGGGGCCGGGCCCCGCTCCCCGGCCTAGGCCCAGGCCCCGGCGCCGCTCCCTTCCGCGCCCGTCTCCATGGCAACCGCTTCCCCTTCGCCCTTCGCCCTTCGCCCTCGCGGGCGGCTGACGGGCAGCGCTGCCGGCCAATCAGAGCTCCCCGCCGCCCGCCCGAGCGGGGGGAGGGGCGGGCCGCAAACTCCGCGAGCCAACCGGAAGCGAAAGCCGCCCTCCCGGCTCCTCCCCCTCGCCTCCAGGCCGCGGCCAATCAGCGGCAGAGCGTGCGGGGGCGGGGCCGGCGCGGCGGCCAATGGGAGCGCACGTCGGTCGCTAGGGAGGCGCGAGGCCCGGCCGGGGAGGAGGAGGAGGAGAAGGGAGGGGGAGGGGGGGCAGCGGCGGGAGCGCGGCGGGGCCGGGCGGGGGCGGGAGGTAAACAAAATGGCGGCGGCGGGCGGGAGGCGGCGGCGCTGAGGGGGCGGCGGGGAGCGGGCTCCGAGCAGGCCCCGAGGGCGCAGCGGCGGCCGGCGGGGATCCCCCGGAGGCCGGGCGGGAGCGGGGAGGAGCGCGGCGGAGGCGGCGGCGGGGCCCGGCCCGGCCCGGCCCGGCCCGGGCCCAGGTTCCGGTTCCTGAGGCCCAGCAGCGGGGAGGGGGGAACGAGGCCTGCGGCCCCCAGCCCCCCCCTCCCTTCGACTCGGTGGCGGCCGGGGGGGGGCGCGGCCCGGGCCCTTCCGAGAGGCTCCCGTGGCTGTGGGGGGGGCACCGGGCCCTCCCCTCCCCTCCTCGCCCGTGTCCTACCGGGGGGCGGCGGCGCTGCCCCGGGCCCCGCCGTAGAGGAGCCCGGGTGGGGGAGGCCCTGCCCTGCCTTGCCGCCATCTCTGGTTGCCTTGGGGGGGGGGAATGGGGTGCGTGGGGCTGCGGGCACGGGGAGCCGCGTCCCGCTGACGGTGCCCGTGTCCCGGTGCTCGGGGAGGGGGGTGGGGGGGCACCGGCCGGTTCTGCGTTGTGTGAGCCCAGCCGGAGCCCGGGGGGGGGACGCATCATGTGCCAGGCGGAATCGCGGTGCTTGAAGGATGCCCCTGGGAGGTGTCGGTAGGCACCGAAGGCCTCAAACTTTGGTCGGCGTGAGAAGCGAGGGCGGTGGGATTGTTCCTGAAAGCTCCTTCAAGGAAACGTGCTTCCAGCTGCCCAACGGCTGAACCCCCCCTGCCACCGCCACCGCCGTGCCCGTGCGTGGAAGGTGAGGCCGGCTGGGCAGAAACGCTCTCCCTGCCCTCCACCCCGGAGCCGGTGACTTCGCGCTGCTGGTGATGGAAAGCCACGAGAGGGACTTGGCGCTCGTCTGGTTTCATGCGGTGGCCTGAAGTCCCGGAGGATGACCTAGCACTTCGCTTGACAAACTGGGCCAAGTTCAAGGCCAGGGTGACTTGAAAGAACCCTAGTGGTGGGACCAGGTCGGGAGCGAAGCGCGTCCCAACCTGAGCGTGTCTGGTCACAGAGAAATTCTTTTTAAGAGACCTTGCGTTACTGGAGCAGGCCTGGATCTTTTAGCATCCACCTGAGCTGGAAGCAGCTCGTAGTTCTTGTTTTGTTGTTTTTTTTTATTCATGTTTGTACAATCTTCTGGATCTTTTTTTTCAAGAAGGAGTAAAAGGGAGTGTTGGAAACTCACAAGCAGGATTAAAACCCTGAGCGCTTAAGGAAGGCGGGTGAAGGAACTTAATCCAGGATGGATATGCAGGAGCCGCAGCAGCTGGGTATGTTTGCCGAGAGCGAGCTGATGTCCGTGGGGATGGACACCTTCATCCACCGCATCGACTCCACCGAGGTCATCTATCAGCCGCGGCGGAAGAGGGCCAAGCTCATCGGCAAGTACCTGATGGGAGACTTGCTGGGAGAAGGCTCCTACGGCAAAGTCAAGGAGATGCTGGACTCTGAAACCCTCTGCAGGAGAGCCGTGAAAATCCTGAAGAAGAAGAAGCTACGCAGGATCCCCAATGGGGAGGCAAATGTGAAAAAGTGAGTAACCGTTCCTGGGGGCTGGGGGTGGACCTCTGCTGTTGTTTTCCAGCTGGAGTTTGGTCGTTTTAGTCAACCACACGGCTCTGAGTTGTGGGAATGTTCCCCAAGTTGTGGGGATTCAGGAACCTCCACCACTGAGCAGCCGCGGGGCTGAGGACGCTCCTAAACTACCCCGTGCCCAGAGCGGGGACAGGGAGCCCGGCCTCAAGGGCAAGGGGGCAGCTCTGCTGTGAACAGGCAGCACGTAACGCGTCTTTTTTATGGTATTGCTGCTGAGAAAGGATTCCTATTTGGGATCCCATGTCAGAGGGGTGAACAGCGCTGCTTTTAGCTGGGAGAGGTGAGGGTGGGTGCACAAGGAGCCTGCACCAGCACCAAGTGGTGTTCGGGCTCCTGGGGATGGCCGTTGGCGCTGCCACCCCTGTGGGAAGTGCCCGGGACGTGCTCCCTGCATTCCCCACCCGGTGGGCGCAGGGAGCTGTGAATTTCTTCCTCGTTCCACTCCTGACTGGTGGGTTTAGGAAGCAACTCCAGGCTCTTCTCAGTCGCTTTCTGCAGCTGTAAAATGGGGCCAAGGGTTGTCAGCCTCTCCTCGGTGACTCAAGATCCGTGCTTGGAAGGCTCTTCGAGTGCCAGCTCCATCCCCATTAGTCAGGGCAGGAGCAATTAAAACAGGCTGGGGAGCAGCCTGGCGTTAGCTCTGCTCAGGACTCTTACACAAAACTTTCCCTTTCGGCCTCGGGCCGGCTGCGCTCCCCACAGCGAGCTGTTCGCTGCGGCCCTGCGAGATAAGCGGCTCTCTGCTGCCCAGGGGAGCCTCCTGCAGCCCAAACAAGCCTCTCGCAGGGGTTATCTCGTGGTGGGAGGGAGATCTGGGGCTGGTACGGCCTCAGCTGCGGCGTGCCGAGCCCAGAGCCGTGACCCAGCAGCGTCTTGTTTCTGTTTCTGGGGCTGGGTTGAGTTTCCGAGCCCAGCTGGGAGATATTTCACGTCCTGTACCGGGCCCGCTGGCTCTCGGGGCTCTCCTCTAACCTTCAGTGCCAGACGTGGGGACAGGGCAGCCGCAGGGCCTGGTGCCGGGCCCTCCCTGGGCTGGCACAGGGTCAGGCTAGGAGTAAACTGTTGGTTAATGAGTAACAACAAGGTTCTCGTCTCGCTGGGTGCCCCGTCCCACCCTGCCCCCTTCTCTGGTGTCAGCGTGGCTGCGGAAGGGGAGCTTGGTGCCTCCTTACTGCAACCCTAAACTCCTCTCCCTCCTGGTGGGAAAGGCCCTGCCAAATAACAGGGGAGCTTCCTGTTATCAGAGCCCCGGTAATGCTCCCGAGTCCCGAGGTGCACCCTGCAGAGGCTTTATTCATGCCCGCAGCCTGGGAACGGCTCGTTTGGCTTCGTTAGGGCAGACGAGCCGGGCGCTGCTTTGCTGGGGACGTTTTTCTGGCTCTGCTGCCCTTGCTCCAAAACACGGCGGCAGATCCTAAACGTTGCCTCCCAACGAGGGCTTGCTTCAGCTCGAGTGCCTATTTTGGTCACCCTGTCCTTCTCTCTCTGCCCAGCTCCCCGTTTGCTTTATTTTCTTGTTCAGCCATGAACTTTTTCAGGACAAAACGCCCCATTTTGGCTGCGGCCAGGACCACGCAACTCCGACCTCCCCGGCTCTGTGGGAGCCGCACCCCAGGCTGCTCCCACGGACTGCAGGGAGGCAGCGAGGGGCTCACACCCCCAGCTCCTGCTCCTGGTGCAGGTTCCCGACGAGGAGCTGATGCCTGTGTTGGTGCCACGCGCCCCCAGCCTTCCCCGTGCCCTTACCTGCACACGGCGGTGCCGCTCGGGATGAGATCTTCACAACCAGCCCCCCCTCAGCTGCTGCCCCTTGAGGTCAGAAATCTCTTCCTCTGCCCCCAGCGCCAGGCTCCTGCTCTCCCCGTGCCCGTGGGGGTGTGTGAGCAGTCTCATCCAGGGCAGGGCTCAGGCAGCTGCACTCAGGATGAGTTTAAGAGTTGGGAGAGAAACTCTAAGGACGTGTTTTCTGTGCTATAGGACCCTTGAGGGAGTTATCAGCCTGCTCGCCGGGGCTAACATCTTCCCGCAGAGCTACACACGTGGTAGTGCCCCTGCAGAGGGGCTGAGTGCTTTGGGGGGGGTGGTTCTCAGCTCGGTGCTTGTCTGCTGGGAGCCTCTGCCTGGTGTTTGTCCCTAAATTCCTCCTCGTGCAGCTCTGACTGTGGGGATGGAGCCAGTCCTGACCCCAGACTGATCTCTGTCCTTGGTTTGCTGCCCATGCAGCTTCCTGCCCCCCGTGCGCCCGGCAGAGACGCGCTGCGGGGACAGGTTGGGGACCCAGGGGTCAGCTGGGCTGCATTTGGGATTTCTGGTGCGGGTGCTGAGGGTTCAAACCTGAGACCCCTGTCCCTAAATCACCACGGGGGATCCTCGTGCGCCCTCGGTTACTGCAGAGAGCTGGGGGCAGGTCGGTCAGCCAGGTGGGTCCTGCTGCCCCCAGTTAGCCCAGGAGGGGTTTAGTGGGACCGCCAAAAAGACGACAGGAAATTTGGAAGGCTTTGTCTCCAGCAGCACAAGTTTAATAAAGCCGTGCACTAATAGCCTCCCATTTTAATTAAGTGTTTGGGACTTTCTGAGCGTGTCCCAAGTGCCTTGTTCGGTACTTACCACGCTCGGCGATTACTCAGATTTGAATCTCTGCTCATTACAGCTCCTCGGGGGCCTTGGCTGTGCGGCAGCCCCGCGATCAGACACCTCACCACGGGGCTCTGCACATGGGAGCCGGGCAGAGGACCCGGTGCCCACGGGGATGGTCCCGAGCCGACCGAGTGGATTCCTGGGGCCGCGGGGCTCTCGGCTGCACGGGGTCCTGCAGGGTTCAAGGTGCTGCTTTGGAAGCTGTGACCTGTAAAGGGGCACTGGGGCTGGGCTGTCGGGCACTCCGGGGGTGCCTCCTGCGCCCTGCCGGGGGAGGCTGCTTTTGGGCGGAGGAGATGGAGGGGAAAGCCGTTCACCGAGCAGACCAGAAGTAAGTTAATCTGCTTTGTGGGGTTTCGAGGACACTAATTTGTAATTAACGCTCGCTTTGGCTGCGCGGGATTACAAAATCAATCTGAGTAACTACATAATGCAGCAGTTGGGTTGCGTAAAGACCGAGCGGGTGATTCTCCGGGCCCTTGTAGCAATTAGCAGGAGCGGTGCCGGCGGATTTCGGGCACGTGCCAGGGCTGGCGTGCGGCGTGGCACCGATCCCTGTGCGGTGCCACCAGCTCCTGGGCCCTGCAAGTGGGGCTCGAGGGGGGCACAACTGCCAGTGGACAAGTAAAGGAGCGTTTGGGATGGGGGTGAGCGTTTCCCTGGCTGGGATTTGTGCTGCGGGCCCTCAGCCCTGGCCTGGTTTGGCCTGGAGGTAATATGGGAAAGATCCAGCATCACCTGCAGCCAAACCCTACAAGCCTGGGCCTGCGGAGGACCCACGGGAGTCTGAGGAAGGGGCTGGGATGTGTGCTCGGGCTGTGAGCCCGAGCTCAGGGGTGAGGATCCTTCCTGAGACCCTGCCCTCACTGGAGTGGTCCAGGAAAGAGCATCCCCTTTCCTTGGCACCCCCAGAGCCGTGTGGGACAGGCAGGGGGCTTTGTTAGGGACCAAAAAAAAAGAGCTGCTGGGTCTGGGTGCATCTGGGTGAGCCTGGGTCTGACAGCTCCCTGCTGAGGGACCTGGCAGTTCTCCCTTCCCCTCTGCTGGGGACAGCTCCGCTCCAAAAAAGCTGTGCTGCAAACTTCGTGCTGTGTCTGAGGAGTGACAGAGAATGAGGCAAAGCTGCAGCAGTTGAGAAGGTCCCAAAATCTGAGTGGGTTCACTGGGCGGCTGTGCCCGGGCTGAGGAGGAATGCAGCGAGCCGAAGGCACAGGTCGTGTCCGTGAAACTGCGGGACAGGGGTGGGCCGGGGCCTCCTGGTGTTAACTGGGGAGGGGGAAGGCAATGCAGGCACCTCCTGGAAATGCAGGCACCTCCTGCCGAGGTGAGGCCTGCGCTGCCTGGTGTGGCGAAGGCTGGGAGCAGAGCTGGAGGTGACTGGTGTGTGGCTGCCTCCATTCCTCGGGTGCTTCAGAATGCCAGAGGAGCTAAAAATAGGAGCCCTGGCCTCTGCCCCGGAGGTGGGTGGCATTTGGGCTGGGAGGCTCCCAGCGCCGCCCCCGGCCTCCTCCTGGAAACGGGCACCGCGGAAATACCGACAGTTATTTTTCTCTGAAAGGTGGAAGGAGTTGGTGTCGGAGCTTCCACGCTGCGTTACAGGGAATGAGCTGCTGGGATGGGTGGTTTTAAGCTCCCCGGTGTTGGGAGCTTTCTCTTTGCAGCAGAGGAACCCTCCCGGGGTGTGCCTGCTCGCTGCTGGCCTGCCCCAAGGCCTCGGCCGCCCCCCCCCTCGTTATTCACAAAGTTCTCAGAGCCACGCCGGTGCTGGCTGAGGTTTCCATGCTAATTTAATCCACTTCAGCCTTTTGGTCATTCCTATAATTAGAGCAGTTGCATCACTTTGCAAATCTGTCTGCCATTTCAACTCACCACCCCGCGGAGCTCTGCCTCACCACCCCGCCTTCCTCTGCAGGTGCCCCAATTTTTAAAACCCCGTGTGATACAGGAGGAGTGCCGGGACCGACCTTTGGCAGCGAGACAATACCACACTGCTCAGGAGTTCCTAAAAGATCTTTTTTTAAAAAACAAATTGCTCGTGTTCCTGCACTTCGCGAGCTCTCTGAAGGAGCAGCTGCTGCTTTGACCAGACACGAGGCGTCCCCACGCCGCTGCGCTGGCGGTGATGGAGCCAAGGGGTGAGGGTGTGCCATGGGCTCGGGCAGAGGCTGTCCCTTCTGAAGCTGTGCTCAGAGTCCCTTCTAATTCTGCTTTCAAGTGCCCCAGCTGCTGGGACGCAGCCAGGCTTCTCCAAGCTGCTCCCCAGGTGGCAGGAGGGAAGCACGAAAGGAGCCTGCGAGCAGCTCAGCGCCAGCCCGCGGCCGAGCGGCAGCGAAGCGTCTGCGCCTCCCAGCCCTGCGGAGCAGAACCACCCCGACCTGACCGGCCTGATCCTCCTGTTCCTCCTCTTCACAGCCGGCCGGCAGGATTCTGCAGGCTGAGTTTAATGTAAAAAGATACTGAAATGTGGTGGTTTGGGGCCGAGTGCAAGATCTCGAGAGACAAAGATCGAGGTGGCTGATAGGAGAGCCACCCAAGGGCCCGTTCCGTGGCAAAAGGAAGGCGTCTGCTCAGCCTCACATTACACACTGAGCACAAAAAAAGGATTCAATTTAAATCTCTGAGCAGTTCGGTCGAGTTAGAGCTTAGAAGAAGGCGCTGTTCCTGTCTTTGTTCCCAAGTTCACGGCGTGGTGTTGCTGAGCACAGCGGGCTCTTGCTGCCACCCCTCGCTCCTCTGCTGGGTGTATCCCAGCTGGGATTCCTCTCCGGGGAAAACCGAGGGGCTTTGTAGTGTTAACTGGAAGGGTTCTTGGTTTATTCCTGGGCAGTGGCCAGTCAGTATCTTTGTGGGCTAACCTTGGGCTAATGAATTCAAGAACACACAAGACCTGTCAGGCAGCGTGTGCAGGTAACCTTAGGAGAAGCAGCCGGGGCTAATGCAGTTTGAGGTGTAAAAATCCATTAGAAAATGTTCGCTGCATTCCATAGTAAGGAAATAGCCTTCTAAATTTAATGTTTTTCCCCTTTCTTTTCCTGCAGGGAAATTCAGCTCCTACGACGATTACGGCACAAAAACGTTATCCAGTTGGTAGATGTATTATACAACGAAGAGAAGCAGAAAATATATCCTTTTCAACACGGTGCTGGAAGGTTTGAATTCTTGTCGTTTTCTGCTGCAGTGCTGAATCATTTTAGTTCTGCTTTTAAGGCCCTGCTGAATGTTTCTTAAGCTTAAAATTACTTCCCCTAGTATTAAACGTATCGCATGGCTGGAATACTTTCCACTAAGTGTGCTTTCTTAAGTTTCCCAGCTTCTCAGTTGGGAAATAAAAATATTGTCCCCAGATTACGTCTGTGGGGCTGGAGCAGGGGGGAACCACCCCTGAAATCCTGTGCTTCGTTGTGTGACCTTCAGCAGCTCGGAGATGAAAATAAAGCCGCGGATCTGTCCCGCTGAGCCTCCTGTCCTGGCTGGCAGTGTATGGCAGTGCTTCCTTTCCCTGAAGATGGCTCTGTTTTGATTGACGCTATGTGAAATCAATTCCTGTAACGTTTTTTCCTTTAAGTTCTTGGCAATGGTTTAGGAATTCTTATTCTTTCCCTCAAAAGAAAGGGGGGAGGGAAATCCCTTGTTCTCTGGCACACGGCTGCCTGCAGCTCGCTCCCTTCGTGCGGAGGGGCTGCGCGCTCCAGCAGCGTGCCTCCTCCACGGGCAGCTGGAGCACTCTGCTGCCAGTCAGCCCCACCAAGATAGACGAGCTCCAGAGCCTCCTGCTGTGTTCTTTGTGCAAAGGTCTCTCGTGGTACTGCTGGGAGAGACGGGAAGCTTGTGGTAGCTGTGAGAGAGAGGAAGCACAGTGCTCCTGTGCACAGTGCAGAGACAGAACCGCAGCTCTGGAAGCTAAGCTGGGGTTTGAGATCTGGGTGCATCGCTCGCACTGCGGCGTGTGACTGCAGCACACGGTCCTGCAAGTATTCTGAGCCCCCCTCTGCTGTACGCTGTGCCTTGGGGTGTGGGTGGGCAGCTGGGTGCTTCTGGGGAGCACGCTTTGACTTAGGCCAGCTCATGAACTCCCTGAGCTGATCTGTTGTAGCGCCTTATAAATAGCCACTTTTATTTTTGGCAGTGTTTTCTAAATACTGCCTTCCAATTACAGTACTTCAGAAAACGGGTAACTTAATTGTGTGCTTTAATTAGATCAAATGCTCTGCCACCAAATCATTGATATGAAAAGCATGACAACTTTCACTTGTGTTTTGTGGCCTTAACAGACTGAAGGGACTGTAACTCAATTACTGCCTGTAGAAAGATAGCATTTAATTAATAGGAAGCTGGGATGCTGAAGGAGAGGCGTACTGAAAAAGAGCCCGAGAGAGACCTCGTGTGTTGGTAGCAGGTGATGACAACCCAAAGTGGTCATTCAGAAATGGGTTTTGGCCTCTCTGAGCCCGTGGGGATGTTTCTTGCTTTACTAACAGATGTGTTTGAAAAGGAACTAGTTGGTTTTTCGTAGTTTTTATAGGCTGACTTCTGTTTTTTATCTGCTTCTGCACCTCTTTATTCTGGCAGTAACTGGAGGAATTGGAGTTGGGAGAGAGAATTTGTCCATGATTGTGCTTTAACCTCTCTCCGTTGGCACTGGCAGTGCCTGTGCAGCATGTTTTCGGATGCGGCAGTACAAGCACTTGTGCAGCTGCGTGGCAAATGGGTTTGGGAGCAGATCCAGCTGAACGGTAACTTTCCCTTTCATTAGGCTGTTCTCTGCAGGTCAGTTCCCTTCCTCGTTTTGCTGTGTAGTCGTGCAAACGCTTGGATTGGTGCCTTGCAGGAAGCTGTGCAAGGCAACATCCCTCCCCTGTACCTCACTCAACTTCTAGTTGTCGCTTCCTTCCCTGTTACTCATTAAAAGTAAGTCTTAATGTCCAGGATGAATGCTACAGGCCCAGTTTCAAATACTTCAGAGGGGAGGGTTGTGTTTTCAGCTGAGTTTTCTGTTGCTGCTAAACGTGGCTGAAGCCTGCAGTCCTGTACTTATTCGGCAGACAGTGTTTTAACAAGTCGAGTCAAAGCCTTCAGTGATCTTTTTGTTAATAGGAAAGCTGCGATGACTGGATTAAAAATATCAACTACCTTTAGTATTTAATGGGCTGCTCTGCTGACCTGCTGTGGCTGGGAATGCGGAGCTGGTGATGAATGGAGAGCTAATCCAGGCAGAAAATAAACCCAGTTCAATAAGCAGCATCCCAGCTGGCACCCTCCCTCGACAGCTTCTGTTACCAGTGTGTGCAGCGTGCGTGGGAGCAGAACCCTATTGATTAGCAGAGATGAGAGCTTCAGTCGTCTCAGGGCACCGGTAACAGATCTGCTCCAGCCTGGAAGTTCGTGCTGTAATCTGGCTGACCAGCCAGAGGTGGATCGGTCACAAAAGAAGGGGTGAAAAACCAGCCTGGCAGTTAACGAGACCAAAATCAGGTCGTTCTTTGTAGCTGAGAACGAGAGCTGGCTTTGGCTTCCCGACAGCTGCCCTACGAAATCTCCCATTAGTGTTGTTTTCATGAATTTGGGAGCGCTGCTCTCATGTCACTGCCATATGAGTAGCCGAGTAGCCCGTAGCTTTCTTCCACGGTAAGGAATGATAGGAATGAAACCTGGGCTCCTCCTGCTGTTCTTGTGTCTGCTGATTTGCAGGTGGCATCGTGCCCATCACAAAGCCTTGCAGTACTTCGGCATCCCTCTGAAGAGCAGCTCGTATGGGGGACGTAGCACTAAATCAGTGAGTCTGGGCAGTGTTTTGAGCTCTGGGATGGAATCTTCTATAAAAGGGCACCAGCCTTTAGCCCGGATCCCACTTAAAATGCAGGCCATCTCTTCAGCCTCTCTCGCCTCAAGAGTTAAGGCAGTATCTTGGGAGATAAGCAACTTATTTTAGGCTTAGGTTAAGAAGGCAGCTGCCAGGAATAATTAGTGACCAACCAAGTGCTTTGTGTTGCTGGAGAAGGGGGTGCCCCACAGCCCTGTTTCGCTCTGCTCTTCACCTCGGAGGTGCACTCCCTTGACAAAGCCAGCAGATGTCTCAGGGTCTGTTCCTGAGCCCCTCTGAGCACTGCCTTTAAAAGCCCTGGGAGAGGAGGGGAGCAGAGGCAGTTCCTGCTCCAGGCGGTTGTGTCGTTTCCTTTGTTTGGCCCCAACATTAAAACTTGAGGAGATGAAAAAAGGAATGTGCTGGAAGGGAATAAATACTAAGAAGTGCCACCAGCTCTTGGCACTTGATTGTAATTTTTTTTGTCCATATGGTTTCAAAAAAAGCTTCCCAGCTGTCCAGGGATCCTTTTCCTACTACACGGCTGTGGGGATGGGGTAAGCAGTAGCTGTTAGGTAGTGCCTACAGAAAAGGAAGAACAACCTCTGGGGGAGGGCACGAGAGTTCACTTTGGAACAGCCAGGGGCTGGGGAGAATGCTGCAGCCTGCAGCTCTTCTGCCGGGGGGGTTAACTTTTTTTTTTCCAGCCACTTCAGAGAATTGCCTGACTTCTGTCATGTTTATAAGGCTTCCAGTGTAATTTCTGTTCATATCCTGTACCATATCCTGTTCTATCAGCTGCTGCTGGTCCTTCAGAAGAATTTTGGGGGGTTCCTTGCATCCTTCTGTTGGCCAGCTGGAGGAGGGTGGGGCACAGCTCAGGCTCCACTTCTGCAGTGTGTGTGCACCAGGTACCAGCAGCTCCCCAGCTGCAGTCCTCGCGCAGCCTTTGCCTGGGAAGTATTTAACCTTGAAGCTTCCTTAACTCTGCCTTCACGTATATGGTGATGGAGTACTGTGTGTGTGGGATGCAGGAGATGCTGGACAGTGTCCCAGAAAAGAGGTTTCCAGTTTTTCAGGCTCATGGGTAAGTGCAGTTTTGTTCCTTAGCCCGCATCAGCCTCTCCTTGCTGCTATCTCTTGAGCTCAGGAGCGTGTTCTACTCTCAATTAGACTGCTGGCTGCACTTTAAAGTCAAACTAACTTTGTTTAATAACTACATCTTTTACATCCATGGTGATAAAACCCAAAAAAGACTAATGAAACGCTGCCAGGGAGAACCCTTTGGTTCTGGGAAGAAAAAGCATCTTGCTATCAAATCTTCTGTTGCTTTTGTTTTGTTTTGCTGCAAGAGATGCACAGCAGCCTTCCCTGACGTGGTGCGGTGGGGGATTCTGTGAGGATTTGCCCTATTTAATGGTGCAAGCCAAACAGTTCAGCGTCAGGAAAAAAGGTTAAAGGTCTTTGGGTTAAGAACTGGCAACATCCAGCATGATCTCTTAGCTTGTTTAGTTAGGCTAATCTGAAGCCCGTTTTAGCATGCAAGTAAAGGAACCTTAAAGTTCTGGAAATGGATATAGGAAGGAGGTTATATAAATATCTATATCTACATAAAATCAGTGCAGACCAGCAAGTTTGTAGTCACTATTTTAATGTTCTTAAATGGTGTCTGAGGTCATAGAGGGTCTAAGTGAGCGATCGATGCATTCAGATGGGTATTGTTTCCTGGATATTATGAGATTAAAAAGTGAATGAACAATTGTTGATGCACAATGCTTCTTACGTTACAGTAATGCCATGCTAACAGTCTCTGACCATCTGTTACCTTTGCCCAGCCAGTAACAGAAACATAAACCTTCTGCCGACTGAAGGAAACCTCTTTTTTCCCCATCCTCTAGCAGAGACAGCTAAGCCACTGAAAGAGCATCTTTTGCTAGTTTAATTTAGCCTAGGCCAGGTCAGGTGTCAGAATTATCTGGCCCGTTTGTGCCTCGTGGTGCCCACGCTTTGAAAATGCACAGACTTGTGAGGAGAGCCTCAGCAGAGCCTGAACTGGTTAACGCACTGGTGCGGAGCTCTAGCAGGTGACTTCTGACTGCCTGTAAAAGTTCTTTTTTAACACACAACACCTCACTCTCAAGTTCCTCAGCATCAAGTGTTCGTGTACCTACCTTTATCCAATAACATTAGTCTTTGCTTTAAGCATTATTGGTAATTCACAGTCTTAGTCTCTAGAAGTGCTTGACTTTTTTCTTTTTTTCTTTAACAATTTCTGCAGGTACTTTTGTCAGCTTATAGACGGCTTAGAATACTTGCACAGCCAAGGGATTGTCCACAAGGATATAAAACCGGGGAACCTCCTGCTAACAACCAATGGGACGCTGAAAATATCTGATTTAGGCGTAGCAGAGGTATGTGAGAACTGCAGTGAAGTCAGGAGTGTGGGAAGCACAACATTCTAGATTCAGGTCCCCTTTGTGGTATCCATGGATTTATTGTGTGTTTAGGCTTCTGTTCTGTTACACTTGCAGAGTGCTCTAGAGTGACTCTGCTGAATCTTTATTGTAACTGTCACAACGTTGTTATCTCGCTGCGAGTAACAGCACAAAACTTCCATCCCGGAGGCTCATAGGCAAAGACATCAATTTTAGACAACCCTGAAGTCTGGTGACAAGCTACATCCCCTTACACTTAACTGTATACCAGGAGTGCCTCAGCTACGTAGGAATAGCTCAGAAAGCGTCACCAGTGGCATGCAATTGTTAGAGTAGCACGTTCTCGTGATGTGTAAGTAGATGTTCAGTAGCAGAGTGTTCCCTGTGTGTGAAATGTTCTACCAGTTACGGTTCGTGTGCCTTGGAATCTGAAACTAATGGCTCTCTTCTGCTGCAGGCATTGCATCCGTTTGCAGAGGATGACACGTGCAGAACGAGCCAAGGGTCGCCAGCATTCCAGCCACCAGAAATCGCCAATGGCCTCGATACCTTTTCAGGCTTTAAAGTAGACATCTGGTCCGCAGGGGTCACGCTGTAAGTGCCTGTGCAGCATCCAGGAGTTGCAGTAAATTGCAAGCCTCCAAACAGCTTGGTCTTGTGCAACCTGCTGTCGTCACTGCTCTTCTGCATGGTGTTGGGGAGTGGGTGTATGCGGTGTGGCCCTTCCTTTGGGGAGCAGACACCCATCCAAAGTGCTTGCAGTTCTGAATAAAGTAGTCTCCAGTCTGAGTAAGTCTCTGCCAGCCACTTCTCGGCATCTGAGATACGCAGCGACTATAATAATAGAAACCACAAAGCGCTGGTATCTCTAGTATTTATTTTTAAAAGTTTCTTCCGTCCCAGCCTGTCAGGGAGATGTCTTAGTGGTTTTGACTCATGTGAATGAAGAGGCTGCGATAAAGGAAGACAAAGTTAGAAGAAGCATTCCAAATATTCATCCTTTAGTTTACTCTTGTCTGCTCTTGATTTACCTAGCCACATAAGAATTAAGTTCCTGTTCTGTGTGCTTCTTCTCACACAGCTTCTCCTTCTTTGCAGATACAACATTACAACGGGTCTATACCCCTTCGAAGGGGACAATATATATAAGTTATTTGAAAACATCGGGAAAGGCGACTTCACAATTCCAGAGGATTGTGGTCCTCCACTCTCAGACTTATTGAGAGGTGAGTCTCTCAGCTGACTCTAAGAGGAATGGGTAAAACGTGGAGTGCTCAGCTTGTGTAGACCAGGGGAGAGCTTCATTCCAAGTATCCTGTGACAACATGGGATCCTATTAGGAAGGAGGTAGGATTATTTATCTTAGGATAAGACTCTGGAAGGTCTCGAACACTGGCACTTTACTGAGATATGCAAAACCCTCGATGGGTTGCAGTTGTTGCAGACACTACTCCATAAACAGTTGGTTCTTGCATTATTTTTCTCCTGCTCTCAGCAGCTTTTAGACCTGAAGACAAAGCCCACGAGGTTAAATTTAAAATGGCAAGTGAGAACACTCGATGAAATTCCTTGTCCAAGCTTTCTGTAACAAGAAATACTGAGTACTCAGGTTCTGCTGTCCTTCCTCATCAGCCTCTACCCTCAGTGTGCTTTAGTCCCAGTTGTCTCATCCCTTTCCCTAAATTTCCAGCAGTGAGGGTGGTGGAGCAGAGTGGCTGGTGCCCCTTCTCATAACAGACCTGTGGCAGAAATGGGAACAGCACCTTTTGGGTGGAAGAAAGGGGTGGGTTTTTGTGCTTTTGTTCTAGTCACTTGTTGAAATAGTTTGAGGCTCAGCGTTGAGCAGTCTCTCAGCTTCTTTTAAAAGCTGAATGCTTCAAGCAGCAGTTGTGCTGTGTTTAGCAGCCAGCTTGGTGCCTGGTTGGCAGCACTTGGGTGCGCTTCTAGCACATGGGAGATCCCGATCGGAGCTCCTGCTGCCTCTCTGAAGCAGTCAGGTGCAGAGATACTCCCAGCCCTCAGCGTGGGCTTGCTCCCTTCCCTTTGACCTCAGCTGTTTGAGACCTGCCTTCAAACACGAAACGAGGCCGCCTCGTTTCAAGTTTATTTTTCTGGTTCTTTTGCTAGGCGAGCAGTTTGGGGTAAGCGTGGGCGAAGGGCTATGGGGCACTGTGAGGAAACTGAGTCAGCTCTGCTTCCTCCTGTCCGTCAGCAGTGTTATCAGGTCTGCTCGGAACACGGCTGTTTGCTGCTCCACGGGGGCTGTGTGCTGCACTGCGTCCTCTGCAGGGGGACGGCGCTTTCGTGCTTTGTGGCTAGCCAAAAGGTTCAGAGTTTCGAGGCGTTTATGACTGCGCTTTACCCTACAAGTAGCACCTGCTGTGACCCTGCAGGACGCTGCGCTGCCCCTGGGCACCCAGCCCCTGTGTGGGGGGCTGCGAGGGGCTGCAGCCCGGACCCGCAGAGCCCTGTCCTGCGGCGCTGGGTGCCGGCTGTGTGCCGGGCTGTGGCAGCAGGTGGTGCTGTCTGTCCGTCTGCCTGCTGCCGGCGGGCTGCGGGGGCTCCTCTCCAGCCCCCCACCTCCCAGGGGGTGGCAGACCCCCTGCAAGCCTCGTCCTTTGAGGCTGTCTTAGCTTCTCCTGCCCCGCAGCGTTATGAAATGTCTCCTTTCCAGGTGTTCCAAGGAGCAGTACCCAGCCCCAGCAGCTTTCGGGAGCATTACGTAAGGCACAGCTACGAGCTGCAGCTGCTGCCGCGGCTGCTCTGCTCAGCCTAACGAGGCTGCTGCCGGCTGCCCGGCACTTCTGACTGATGGTTTGTGCCCTGTGCCCCGGGGAACAATGTCCTGATCTATGTGTGGTGCTTGACTTGTGAATGCTGACTCAAAACACAGCGTTTTCCTGATTTTTTTTGAGCTTGGGAATTGTCCCCGTAGAGTCAGTCCAGCAGCCGGTCTGCTACAGCAGCCTGCAGAAATCGTTGGGGGTTTGCGATCGGCCTCTCTGCTGCACTTAGCTTTGCCCCCCAGGGAGAATGAGCGTGGTGGTTGTTCTTTCTTTTCTTGTCCTGAGGATATTGATAGCTCCAAACCTTATGCTTCATTAGCAGATCAACTCCCTCCTGTTCCTTCTCCATCCCCTGGGTGAGACCTGGAGTCAGAATCTCTTTTCCTTCTGCCTCACTTCAAACAAGGCGCCTCACAGCTGATGCCCTTTGTCCAAAACTGTTCATCTCTGCCAACTTATTAGAGTTTCTTCCTTCATCCTAGCCACGTCTTCACCCCTTTTGTCTTTGGACAGTGTAGAGATGCCCAGTGCCCTCCACCCTGCGGGGTGCTGAGCAGCCCCACAGCCCGGCCAGCAGCAAGGCGTGTGCTGAGGCCTTGTGGTGGCGATCCTACGTAGCTATGGTGACAAAACCAGGGTGCTTTATTTGGTTCATGCTTTTCCTCCAGAACATCTGCATTTCCTGGTAGGTGCCTGCTGCTGCTGCAGCAGGTTGAAACTGATTCAAAGCCTACGGATCAGATGCTGTCAATGGCTGGCTGATGCTGTTCTACGAGCTGCACAGACACCCACAGCTCAGCTCTGTCTTGCTGGAGGCTTTAACCTTTGCAGTGCTTCTGAAAGGCTCAAAGCACTCTGCAGTGCTGCAAGCGTTTGCTGCCTTCTTATTGTGAGGCAGAGTTCAGCGTGCTGCAAAGTGCTTGTTTCCTCTGTGGCTATAAGCTGCGTTAACCAGAGTGCCAGGCTGGGAAACAAACTAGAACTTGCTTCAGAAGCAGTCCACCAAACAACAGAAACCTTAAAGTGGTGGTTTTATTTTTTTTTCCCCTTGGGCTTATTTTTATTTGTTATGTTCTACTTTCTAGTAAAAGCAGAATGTAGAGGGCCTCAGAGCTTCTGTTTTACTTGGCTTGTGAAGAGACTTGCATGGCAGTGTGCTTCAGCTGGTTACTTGGGATGCTGCCCTTCTTCTTGCCTCCCTGACCAGTAATGAAGCTTTATTTGTACATCTCACCGATGGGAAGGGCTGGTACGGCTCTGCCTTCTGTGTGCACAGTCAGAAAAGATGTGTCGAAGTGGAAGTGTTCAGCACTAAGGTTCTGACAACATCTGCATGTGACTTACCAACTCCATGCAGCTTGCTTCTGAGCAGGAAAAATGAGCAGGGTCAGCTCTGCCTCTTGCAATCCACTTTTACCAAAGGGAAGTTCTGAGGCTGCAGTCTCAGCATTAAGCACCTGGGGTCGTTTCCAGGCTGTGGCTGGGGACAAGTGGGTTGGTTTGGGTTGGTTTCTCAGCGTTTTTTCTGGTTTCTGTGTAGTTGCCGTGACCTCACCTCACAGGGATAAGAGGATGTGTACCCTGCTGACTGGGGTGATTTAATCCTGTAGTAGCAGGGAGTCCCCAGGGCCAGCAGTCAGGCAGGCTGGTGGCTATAACTCAGCCAGCGGCAAGGCTTCTGCAAGTGCATCATCAAAGCTCCCGGGTCTGCCTGCAGAGGGAGTTTCTGGTCAGAGCACTTGGTTGTGCTTGTGGAGGATGGAGGAGAGGGAAAAATCCCCGTCTCATTTTACAAATTGGATGTTTTCTGCTTTATATTGGTGGCTTAAAATGTTGCTCTGAAATAAAACCCAGGTTGAATTCAAAGTATAGCTGTTAGATTTCTTCCTGCCTCTCAAAAAACATACCTCAGATCGTGCTGTCTGCTTAAAAAAAATATTCTGCCATGTGATCCAATGCCGTGCTTGTTCAGGATTATTAAAACGTGTGGGCTGGAGTCTGTGACGAGGAGCTCAAGACAGGTTTGTGGTCTCCAGTGTTCACGTTACCGCTTGATGTAATTTGAAAGGGTTTTGAGGCTGCTGGGGTGCTGTAATGGGCATCATCTCCCATGTATGGGCACAGCGACTCCTCCTGAAATACCAGGGGAGCAGAGGTTGGCGAGTCAGGCATCCTCCTGAAGAATCTCCCCGTTGCAGCGTCTCTTTGCTCGCAGATAAACTGCATGGAAATCTTTACCGTAAATGGTAGAGATGTGTGGCTGCTGTGGGCAGACGCTCTGAGATGACTTGCCTGGTGAATAGTACATGATGTTTTGTCTTCGAGTCTCTTCAGTGCAGGACTTCAGCCACAGGCCTGCCATGAGTGAGTCACGCCGAACACACGAATGTACATTTTCAGGGATTGGATGTTCTGTTTTCGTTTGAACGCTGCCTGAAATGCAGCCCTTTTCCTTTAAGGAAATATTTTTTGCTTGATTACCTTCTTCATGCCCTTTTAATTGCTTGTTTGAGAACAATACAGCTCTGCACCATAGCTAGTGGTAACCAGTGCTGCCAGGCCCCTCTTAATAATTCACCTTAGAGCCTTATCCTCTGCTTGTACCGGTTTCATCTGGTAAATGCCTTAAATTTCTGTTAGCCCTGTCATTCTTTAAACAGCATTTGGAGGGATGCATATTTATTTTTCCTTTAGCCAAAGCAAGCTGCTGTGATGAGGGTGCTCCAGCTGGAAATGGTCCTGGGTGACCTGCTCTAGTGGACCCTGCTCTGAGTAAGGGGTTGCACAGGATCATCCCCAGAGGATCATGCCAGCCTCAGCTGTCCTGGGACTGAGAAGGCTGCAGGGACTCCTACAGACAGGCTGGAATAGAGAAGAACTTGGAATTTGCCCAGTGAAAGCACTCTGATGCTGTACTACAGGTGTTGCAGCACTTTGCGGGCCAGCAGCATTCAGGATCAATCCTTTCTCTGCTGAAGATGGCTCAAATGCATCTCCCCTGTCTCTCACCCTTACCGTAAGGCCATCTCAAAATACTCTCCTGGTGGTGGTTCTCGCTAGCAGCCGAGCTGTTCAGCTCTTGGCACTGCCACTAGCATTAATCACCTCCTGCCACTTAATCCCAGTTCTGGTCTGTAGCTGCAGCCTGGGCTTGTTTGCAGGGCTTTATTCTGCTCGGGGGAGAAAATACCCAGTATGAGGAGCTGCTCCTGAGACTTAGGGCTCTTGAGCAGGGAGCTCAAACCACGAGGTGGTTTTATGGTCTCAGCAAGGCAAGTTACACGTTCCTGGTGTGCTCAGTCCAAAGCTTTGAATGCTGAAGGCTCCAGTGCCTGGAGTTCAGGTGGCCAGATGCTTACGATGCACCCGGCCTTCTCTGACCTGGGGAAGTCTTCCCAGGGCTTGTTTTTGTTTTTTAACCTACTTCATACTGATGAGCAGTAGCGATGCCACCTGCTTAAGGCTGTTAGTGCCGTCAGCAGCACTGATAAATCTTCTCAAATTGCCATGGGAAACGGTGCTGGTTTCTGAGGGGAAGGTGACTTCAGTGCTTTCACACCATCTTTTCCTGCCCATCCTCTCTAGGCTACAACCGATCTAAATAAACCCTTATCTGCTGAAAAATCTCCTTGTTTTTAAAGATAAGAAATTATTCTCAAAAGCTTATTTCCTAAGCGTGCGCTTGTTGAGTGACCGAGCCTTGCAGAAATGCCCGTGGGGACGCACACAGTGGCTTTCTGTCTTTTTTACGGTAGAATCGTTACTGGGAGTAACACGACACAAACAGAGCTGACAGGGAAGATCTTCTGAGTCAGCCTTGATCGTGTGTGCTGTTGGCTGCTTTCTTCTAATACCGTTGTTCAAGAGTACTGCAGAAAACCATCTGCAAGGTCCTTGCAACTTCGAGTGCCCCTTGTCCCGCCGTTCACTCTGCCAGCTCTGCTCTGCTTCCTGGCCTTTCTTCTGGTTGCTGGAGATGAGCTGCTCCCGTTACTGCCTCTTCCCCAAACCTTCCTCTTCTTGCTGCCTCTGCAGGGCTCACTGGTGGGTTCATCCAACACATGCAGAACCGCTTGTAATGTGTGGCAGCAGGAGTTCAACATCCACCAGATGAATGTGGTCTTGGGAGCTTCATTGGAGGGATCTTGGGTGCCTGGATGAGACTTGTTAGGTCCCACTGGCTCGTCTCTGACGAATACAGCAAAACTTCCTTCTTTATTTCCTTCCGTCGAGTTGTGAAGCTTTTTAAAGATAGTGGAGCAGAGTGGGCATCTCATGAGTCTGCTTAAGTAATCCACCCCCTTCTTTTGTAGGGCGAATACAAATGAGCTATTTTTTTCCACCCTCCACTCTCTTCACCCTAATCCCCGTTATTTCAGCAGCTGATGCCAGGAATCAAACTTCTGGCTAGGACAAAAAGAGGGCTGATAGGATGGACAGTAGGATTGCTTGTTACTTCTTGCAGCT